>NC_090444.1:1193661553-1193979678 GCF_031143425.1 Pleurodeles waltl
GATTTAGGTAGTATACTCATTTTTATCACACCGATCCAGCCTCGTCAAGAAATATACAATGGAAACCTCCTTCCAGATCCTCAAGTATTGGTGTCCATAAATCAGGATAGTAAGCCCTCTAATAGTCCTTCAGAGAGCTAGTGAGGTTTATGCATAGATATGTCATTGCCTTCCTTGCCCACTTGATGGGTCCAAGTAATCACAATGTGGAAACTGTCTCTCCTTAAATAGTTAATTTCAAAATCTCCAAATTTTGCCTTTTAGTTTTGAAGTGTAGGACCATTTGCAAATGTGTCTGTACTGAATAGTGGCTATTGAGTCTGTTAGTGCAAGTAGAATACCACCAGTGAATACAATAAGCATATTTTATGGTTGTAATCTCTAAAAGGTATCACTTTAATTCTGGTTTTGTTGATGGCTAGTGATTTGACCACCAATGCAAAGAGTAGGGATGATAGAGGGTATGTCTGGCTTGTTATTCCTAGAAGTTGAAAGTTTGGTGCACCTATCGCATTTAACCTAGTCCTTGTCTCTAGGGCTTTACAGGATGCCATCATCCATCCCTGCATTCTGGGTCTCAGGTTAATAGTTTCAAGCTGCTCTAAGAATCTCCCACCTAACAGTTAAATGTCTTTTCTGCATCTAGGCTAATCACTATGACCTGGATTTTCTTTCTATTGACTTTCTCCATCAAGTGTACCACCTTTCTAATACTTTCATGCTTATGTCTGTTCCTCAAGAAACCCACTTGATCTGCATGAATCAATCAATCATCTGTTTGCTAGTACCTTAGATTTGCTTCTGTATTTAGCAGTGCCGTTGGCCTGTACGATGGACATTTCTCTGAGGTTTCCCTTAGTTTGTGTATTATAGAAATATCTACCTCCCTCACTGATTACATCACTCCCATTACTCTGATTAAAGTATTACCACTGTCAGAGGTGTCTCCAGTTGCTGGAGAACGATTTTGTAGAACAAACCTATGAAGCCATCTGCTTCACACGTTTTGTTAGAGCTCATCTCTTTCAATGCTTTTCAGACTTTCGCCCTTTTCATTGCTCTTACTTTCCTTTAAGTACATCTCAATTAACTCAGGTGGTCATTACGGTCGCACCGCAGCAGGACCGCAAGGGACGGCGGTAGGCATCTCCAGGCCGGCAGGGAGCATGTTTCTGCCAACCATATTAGGAGGTTGCACACCGCCAGGATTTCCAACACAGTTGCACCGCCACAAAAAGCCTGGCAGAGTGAACTACATAAAAGGGAACACTCACCTTCAGGAACAGAGGCACGTCTGCAGCCGCCATGGAACCAGAACTGGAAGTTTTCCCACTACTCCTGCTGGCCATACCACTCCAGAACCAGCGACGCCGGTGAAGACAACCGTAAGTACACCCACCTAGCACACACTGGAGGGAAGAACATTACTACACACCCACACACAACACACAACCCTGCCACGGCTAGCCACGGTCACACGCACATGCAAACATACATCCGTACCAACACACACACACATACACTCACTCAAACACAAAGCATACACCAAATCACACACATACAACACATACATGTGGAAGAAAAGCCAGGACAAGTTTGGTACCATCAACACCAATGGGTCTCTGGTGCAGATATATTAAATAGAAAGTTCAAAACTTTGTACAATATAGGCCTACTGGCCAGTCCAAGTCAACATGTTGCCCCAGGCACACAGGGCAATGTCTTTGGCCCCAACTTGACCCCTGATTGCAAAGTGGCCTCCACATGGCAGGGACATCAACGGGGCATGCAGGCACCTCAGGGGTGATGGGGGGACCGAGGTGGGCGTTTGGGTTTGGGAGGGGGTCCTCAGGTTTAGGTTTGGAGGGGGGATCCTTTGGTTTGGGTTAGGGGGGTTTTAAGTTTGGACTTTGCTTTTTGGTTAGGGGGCTTGGGCTTGAAAGGGGTAAGCTTGGGCTTTGTGGGGGTAGAAGTCTTAGGTGGGGGAGGGGCGTAGCTTGTACCAGGTAGACCATGGGAGGACTGGAAGGTGGAAGCCAGGGGTATGGGGAAGGTAACAGGGCACTTGGGTGGAACAGGGACTGGGACAGTAGGAGGGAACAGGCAAAATTGTTGCAGGAAACGACTTTTAGGGACACAAGGTTGGTCATGGGAAAAACCTCTGGGAGTGGAGGGAGAGGGAGTGTTCGAGAGGTGTGTACATGTA
This sequence comes from Pleurodeles waltl, assembly GCF_031143425.1. Classification (NCBI taxonomy): domain Eukaryota; kingdom Metazoa; phylum Chordata; class Amphibia; order Caudata; family Salamandridae; genus Pleurodeles; species Pleurodeles waltl. The sequence goes on from NC_090444.1 coordinate 1,193,663,760, forward strand.
GGTGCCTTGGGTGCAGGTGTGAGCGTGGATGCCATGTGTGTGCTGTGTGACTGTTGGGTGGGTGAGTGTGGGTGTTTAGATGTAGTGGGAGGAGGAAGGAGGAGATGCAGGAAGATGGCAGGGTGGATGTGTGAGTGTATGTATGTTGTGGTGTGTGCAGGTAGGGTGGATGTGCTGCATGTGGGGGTGTTGATAATTGTGCTGTGTGCACATGTGTATGCAGCACATGTATGGGGGTCTGCTTTTGTGGTGACGTGGGAATGAGGGCACTTGTGGCAGGATCTGGAAGTGATGATGTGGTGACTGAAAGTTTGAGTGGTGTAATGTCTGTGAAAGGGGAGGTGGTGGGCAAGTCCTGTAGGGAGTGGATGTTGTTGTGTCTGCATGTGTCTGTTGTGTGTGTGCATTGCAGTGGTGGCTTTTTTGGTGCTTGTGTTTGTCTTGGTCAACCGTGTCTGTTGATGTGGATGCATGTTGGTCTGAAAGCATGTTTTGGATGGGTGTGGGGAGAGGGGTGTGGGATTGGGAACAGGTAGCTGGGGGTACAGAAGAAGAAGGAGCACTTGCCTGCCATCAATGAGGAGCCCATAGCCTGAAAGGATCTCTGCAGGGCAGCCAGGGCGTTGTGGATGCCTTCCAAGTAGGCACTGGACTGCTGCATCTGTGTTGTCAGTCCCTGGATGGCATTCACGATGGTTGACTGCCCCACAGAATGGACTCCCCTCGCCCTCTCTCCCACTGGTCCCCTCGGCTCCTCTGGTATCAGCCTCCTGGGTCCCGTGGGCTGCAGCTCCCCCACTCACCAGTACCCCTTCTCCTTCACCTGATGATGCTGATGCACATACAGAGAGAGAGAGAGTAGGAGAGGGAGGGTGGCAGAGAAATACAGGGTGCAATGGGTCTCTACCAACCCAACATTCACACAGAGTAACAACATCATTATCTGCTGCTATGCCATGGCAGGCCATGCCTTCACATATACATACAAAAACAGTAGGAAACCAGGGGAAACCTACAGCAATGCTGATGTAAACTGCTGATGTGGGAACATTTGCACTCATGTACTTGATGAGGGTCATACTAGTCACACCTGCCCAGTACTTTCACATTCTCTTGGTCGGTTATATTGACATATCCTGTACTCCTTACTAAACGGAATCCTGCATGGGTAGTCAGTACAAGGCAGCTGATTGAGGACTCACTAGTTACCTCTTTCACAGTGGTAGACTGATACTGATGGCAATGCCCTGACACCTCAGGTATACTGATGCTGATGGTAGGAGCTGGGCTCTCAGACTTTGTTAAGGGTGACCACACAAGTCCCAGATTGGTAGTAAATGCCCTCATAAGTTACAGTCTGCATGGTACAGGCACAATCTTTGATACCTATCCTGCCAGGGTGGCTGATACCCATAGTCGACGTGCATCTACCAATGATGTACACAACATCTTCCCACTAGTAGGTAACCCAAAGCCATACAGGCATTACATTATTGAGTTGCTGCCCTCAAGTGCCCATCCACCTCAAGGTAGGCCACCGCCAAAATGCGTGCCATTAGAGGGTCAGGGTCGGACGGGCACCCCTCCCTTGCTGGGAGGATGTCCCCAGCTGGGCCTCTGCGGTCTTACGTGCCCAGCGGCTCAAGTCCTTCCACCGCAATCTGCAGTGGGTGCTCCGCCGGCTATGGACCCCCAGGGTCGTTACTTGCTTGGCAATGGCACGCCAAATCCCCTTCTTCTGATAGGCACTGACCTGCATGGGTGTCACAGACAGAAGGACAAAGTCATGTAGAGTGGCATCACAGGGACAGCAGTGGACATCACACATCAGACACATCTCATGGCCACACTAACGTGCCTTCATGCGACTAACTCTCCAACCCCTCACCCATCTCCATGCATCCACTCCTTCTGCCTCGTCCCAACACCTTTCAACCTCACACATATCACTATCAGCCAGGGCAGTGACATAAGACTCACCTGCTGCTCTGATGTCTCATACAGCTGTCCATACAGGGGTAGGACCCCGTCCACAAGCTTCTCCAGCTCCTCCTGGGTGAAGGCTTGGGCCCTATCTCCTGCAGGACGTGGCATTCTGGCCCCAGAGAGAGTACACAGCAGCTCACACAGTGGAGATCTTGCTTGTGCGAGTGTCAGGAGTCAAGTTAGGTATGCTACAGAAAATGGCGGTCACGTCCGCCGCGTACATGACCGTCACCGCCGGCGGTGATCACCATTGACCCCAGTCTCCCATGGGCAAAAATGTTATCCAATGAGGAATTGCACGGCAGCTGAGATCGCCTACCGCTATGACGACTAACACCAGCAGAATGAGGTCACTTCCATCTGTCCTGTGTCATGGATTAAATATAGTGACTACTGCATAGATTGACTATGTCCACACATTCAAGACATCAACTTTTGACTAATCCTCTCTCCTATTCATAGATAGCGTGCAATGGTGAGAATGAGACATGCCCCTGTGTACTGGTCCATAGTCGTATATTGTCTGAACCGTCAGACCATCGTGGAGCTGTGTACCCAGTTGAAGCCTGATCTGTTGCCTGCCATACGCCATCCCCATGCTATCCCTCCCACAGTACACGTGTTGTCAGTGCTCCACTTCCTTGTCTCAAGGTTGTTCCATGTGACAGTGGGCTTGGCAGCAGGGATGTCACAGCTGATGTTCAGTCTTGTGTTGAAGGATGTACTGTGTGCTTTACTCAAACAGTCCAAACACCTGCCCAGCTACATCAGGTTCCCCAGCATGCAGATTTGGCCACTGTTAAAGCTGACTTCTATGATATGGCACATATCCCTCATGTGATAGCGGCCACAGATGGCATCCACATTGCCTTGGTTCCACCCAGGAGAAATGAACAAGTGTACAAGAACTGGAAAAACTTTTACTCCATTAATGTCCAGCTGGTGTGTCTCACTGACCAATATACCTCCTGAGTTACTGCAAAGTTCCCTGGTTCTGTGCATGACTCCTACATTCTGAGGGATAGCAACACCCCACACATGATGGCACAACTACAGAGGGACAGGGCCTGGCTCATCGTTATGTATCTGTTAACGTGTCCGTTTATGACTAATTTACTCACTTTGGGACTCGTTTTAGGCCAATGAATCTTTTGACCTTGATTGAAGACACCTTAGGACGAGATAGCTAATCAACATGTCAATCAATATGTCAATAATGTCATCAAAGTTCACAGTAATACAACAATTCAAATTAATCAAAGACATTTAATAAACTCGAAAACCACCATGACCTTTCAGTCATGAATAACCACGCAAGTTTTAGTATGATTTTGTGAAGTTTATTCCCTATTGATTACAATTCTACTAGCAAGTTTATTAGCCTCAAAACCAAGAAACATATTAGCGTAGTCACAATATGTCAACTCTGATAAGATTTCATCAAAGCAAGAATCATAAACATTAGAATATAACACAGTGTCAGCATAGGTTTTCTTTAGAAGAGTGTCATCATCACGTTATTAAACAAAGCATAGATTCAGTCATTTGTCTATTTGCGTCAATCTAGTGAATCCCTCTCCTATCCTCAAATTAGCATTGGCATGTTGGGCTTCATGCAAAACAATTTAATAACACCAATTTAGAAAACATCTAGCTATGGTCTCTGTCAAAAGAAGCAGCTGGTACCTAGAAAGAAAAAGCAAACAGACAATTACAATTTCATTGTCATATAGTTACCCTCCGTATTTGGGTCAGCACTCAGGTTCGGTCTTCGTCCTCAGGACATCAGTTGGTTCACCATCAGGAATTCAGCAATCGGGGAAAAGGGGCACTTCCCTCATAAGGAGGTAAAGTGTAAAACGGGCAATATAAGGTAGGATTGGTTTTAAGAACCAAACAGCAAAGTCTCTATGCAGAGTGACAAAGTGCCTGGGTCATAGCAAAACGCATCAGCATCTCCCTAACTCTCCTAGTCTCCTGTTCTCTCCTATTCTCCAGTCTCTCCTATTCTCCAGTCTAATTAACCTCCCGGTGTCAAGGGTTTCTATCCCATTTTCGTTGTACATGCCCCTAAATTTTGGTTGGACAAGGGGTTGCACCCCACTATCTTTATCCAATTGTCTTCAAATTAGCTCATCAAATTTGTCACCCCATAACAGTTCTCACATATTTTATTGGTCCTTATGATTGACGTCTTCAGCGAGTGGAATGTCCAGTATGATTTCATACTCTCGTGGTCCTTTGCACATCTTCAGTCAGTGGCTCCATTGTCTGTACCGGTTCAGGCGACCTTGTACCTGCTACTAATCTACACTGTTGCATTCAACTAAAATGTTTCTACAAGCAAGTCGAATTTCATGAGAACGGATCTACTACAGTTGCATTCAGCTTCTAGTCTAGAAGAAAACAAGAGTTCATGTCCTTCAGCAAGTCAGCACACTGCACGTCAGAAAACACATTTAACATGAGAGTCCGGCAGCTAGGTCTCGACTCATGCTAACTAAGGCCTAATAATTTATTAGCAAAAGCCTTTACTTATACCTATTATTAATATTATAAAATCATATCCTAATATAGCATTTCAACATTATTAGTCAGTTTCATTAGTCCCCTTATATGTTGGCGGGCACTCCCCGTGGGCACATTTCAAGCTCACGTTTAGTAAAATACATTAATACATTTTTTATGCAGCGTTATTACACATTAGTTCATAAACATTTCATGTTAATATTGATTATATAAGCTACGCTCTCTCAGTGCCTCCTCTGATGACACTTGTCATCACACAAACCTTTCCCTTCTTAACCTTTCACTTTCCGCATTATGCACATTTCAACATCTTGTCCTTTGTATGAACTTTCCCAAATTTCATTAAACATTTTCTCCCTTTCATTTTCTTCATTTCTTTTGTTTCGTTTTGTCAGATTTCTTTTAATTCTTTCATTAACTTTACATGATAACCATAATCCCAATAAACAAATCAGAATAATTAATAAACCCCCTAATATTTGTGCAAGAACCCCATTCCAAATATTACTAAACCAATTCCCTACTCTGGTAATTCCTCTCCCAACTTTCTCCCAAACTCCGGGTTCCTTCAGCTCCTTCAAATCTGCACTATCTCTTGTTAGGTTAGTAAGCATACCTCTAATCTTTTTGCTGTTATCTGGTATGAACGCACAACAATGGCGCTCATTAAGCATTTTACAGACTCCGCCACTCTTTGCTAAAAGAATGTCTAAAGCAAGCCGGTTTTGAAGAGTCATAGCTCTTTCCGCAGCAACTTCAGTATTCATCAGGAGTATAGGCCCTGTGAAGTTTGTCAGCATGTTATCCACAATAGTAGACAACTTTCGAATCTTTATGGAGTTTAAGATAACCCCAACTGAAGGAATTATGGCTCCAAATATGTCACCAACGACAGCAGCCGCTGTCTCTCTCTTTTGTCTAGTGTGTTGTAATTCAGACATTTTAGGAATTTGTTTTAAGTCATCAATCTGGTAAATCTTTAGGAAGACTATTCCCAAATAACATGTCCCATACCATCCCTTTGGAAGACGGTAATAAGCATTAAGTCCACATATATAATAGATCCCAGGGATCGCTGGATCCTGTCCATTTAACATGAATGTCCATTTACGCTGAAACAAAAACACATGCCTGCACTCACTCGTTCCCACAAATAAAGTGTCATGCTTAGATTTCGGCCTATATATATAAAGCCTACCTACATGTAGTGCGTCTATAGCTAATTTGCCCTGTGTCTTTATTGCAGTGTAAGCATAATCATTTGAAAGTGTGCGTTTTTCTAATCCCTTTTCTAGCCTTTCCTTTAATGCTTTTCGTCTATCATCAGTGTGATATAAGAAGCTCTTCTCTACAGGCGTTAGTAAGCAGGTTAGATTATTGCGGTGCGCATAAGCTGTTCCAAATGGCAGTGTCGGCTCAAAGAAACCCCAAACTATTTTTATGCTGTGTTCTTTAGCTAATTTATTTAGAAACTCAATCACGGGCACAAAGGAAAAGACTACATCTGAGTTAGAGTAGAAGTATTGCACATGTTCTTGATCATAGAATCTTGTTAACAGCAAACTACAGCTTATCCCGTAGGTTAGTGGCAGACTATAAGTAACTCCTTCTTGTTCTGATGAAGGAATCTTTGTGCACACATAACAATTCTTTGCATCCATTGTGTCAACATACTCATTCAACAAGCGATAGAAGACATTAGTAGATAGTTCCCCTTTTGAGTTAGTTCCCTCATGCAAATATTTTGCATCCTGCACAAATTTCTCCCATGGTGTTAATGTAGCAGTTTCAGGATTTGAAGCATTGTTAGTCACTTTCTTATCTATCCATGGCATTCCCACAATCACACCTATAATTATTATTGCACATACAATACCTAGAATGGCACTCAACCAACCACACATCCTACCCTTTTTACTATTACCTTTAGTGTAACTCATGATCTGTAAAGAATCAGATAGCAGAATAATATGAAACAAACAATCAACTTGAGGATGATATAAAGCTCCTATTTTTTTCTTTTTCTTCAGTGCAAAAAGTCTCTCTCTCTGCGAATATTTACAGCGTTTCACTCACTCGAGGACCCCTTTGTCAAATCAGATTAGCAGCTTGTCATAAACGTTTTTTTCAAAATCAATTCAGGTTATCAGTGTCACATCCGGTAATATATCAGTCTATTTTCTCAGCTTCTCAGCTTTCGATTTTAATTTCAATATTTTAACACAGTCTCTTTCTAGAGTTGAATTCAGGTGCCGTAGTATTGACCTGGTACCTCTCGATCAAAACAGAACGCCAAGAATTCTTGTTGCCATTCAGCTGTTGTTGCATACCCCCATTCAGGACCTGCGTACCTTCTGTTTGCAATTCTCTTTCTTTTCAATTTACATTCACTTTGCAACTCTCCTTCACTGAGATCCTCTTGTCTAGTTGTGTCAACTTCTTCCTCTATTGTTTCACTAGGGATCACTTTCTCTCCTGCAGCTTGTGGCTTTGGCCAGTTATCTCCTTTATGTGTTTTCTTCCTGCTTGGCCTTTCAGAACGTTGAACAGCGCCCTCCTCTTGTGCTATGGTGCTTTCTCTTGATGGACCTGCAAGCGGCTCAGGAGGAGTCAGTGCAGTTTGACATCCCTCTGCTTCTGCCCCTTGACCTTCAGGGTCTGTTACAGGCTCAACTTCAAATCCGTATCCGTCTGCTTCTGGGAGAACCGCTCTTTGCGTTGGTTCCCCTGTTACCTCAGCTGAGATAGGCTCACTGTCACCCCTCTGGAACTCACTTTGAGTGACTAAGCCGTCCTCAGTGGGCTCCCCTTCAGTCTCAGTTCTCCTTTGAATACTCTCCGGCCCTGAGACTTCCTTTTCTGCAGCTGTTGTTTTGGACACTTCAAGTTCCTCATCAGTCAGACACGTCACCTTCTTTGTGTGACTGGCATGTATCCAATTTGGAAGACCTGCACATTTCACAGCAGTGGTAGTTGTCAGTATTACTTGATATGGCCCCTTCCAACGTGGCTCCAAACACGATTTCCACACGTGCTTCTTGACAACAACCTAGTCACCGGCTTTTATGTGAGCTGGATCACTGATCGGTGGCAATGTAGTAACCGCTACCTGGTGAGAAAAAGAGCGGACCACATCAGCCAGACCCTTGCAGTAGTCCAACACCATATCATCTGTGATATTCACAAGAGCATTTGCAGGTACTGCGGGTAATCGCATAGCTCGACCCATCACAATCTCATGAGGAGATAGTCCTGTTTTCTTGTCAGGTGTGTTTCTCATTGACATCAGTACTAAGGGCAATGCATCTGGCCATTTCAGATTGGTAGCTGCGCACATTTTTGCCATTCTCGACTTCAAGGTACCATTCATCTGTTCCACTAATCCTGATGCTTCAGGGCGATAGCTACAATGCAGCTTCTGCTCAATGTTCAATGCAGCACACAAGAGCTTAATCACCTCATTGTTGAAGTGTCTGCCCCTATCTGATTCTAAAAAGATCAGGAATCTGAAACGTGGTATTAACTCCCTAAGCAGCAGCTTTGCTACTGTGAGACTGTCATTCCTACGTGTAGGGCAAGCTTTAATCCAGTGACTGAAAATGCACACAATCACCAACAAGTACTCCAAGCCTCCACACACAGGCAATTCAATGAAGACCATCTGCATCCTGCTGAATGGACCGCCAGCTCTCCCAACGTGGCTCATATTCACCACCGTCCCTTTTCCTGCATTCATCTGCTGACAGATGATGCACCTGTGACAGATAACCTCTGCAGCTTGTCTGAATTTTGGATTGAACCAATCGATTTTGAACAATCTGATCATTGCGTCTCTCCCTATATGGGCTTGGCCATGATAGAACCTCGCAAACTGTGACAGAAGACTGTTTGGCAAAACCATTTTCCCCTCCTCTGAGACCCATAAGTCATCAGCTCTTTGTACACAGTGCATTCTCTGCCAGGAGCGTTTCTCTTCTTTGCCAGCACGTCCCTGCAGTGATTTTAGCTTATCTAATGTGTCAACCACCATTAATGCAAAATTTAAACATGTTTAATTCTCAGTTTCAGGTAACAATTCCCACTGATCTCGGAATGATATACAGTTCAATGTGCAAAACCTTGCGACTTGATCTGCATATCCATTTCCCATTGATACAAAGTCTTGTGACTTAACATGAGCATTGCATTTCACCACGGCAATTTCAAGAGGTAACTGAATCGCATGCAATAAATCCTTAATCTTTTTGCCATTTTTCACTGGTGAACCAGAAGAGGTCATGAAACCCCTCTGTGACCATAGTTGTCCAAAATCATGTACAATTCCAAATCTGTATCTGCTGTCAGTATAGATAGTGACTTTCAGGTTTTCAGCTGCGTGGCATGCCTTAGTAAGGGCAATTAATTCAGCCACTTGTGCAGAGTACACTCCTTCAAGCCAAGATGCTTCTAAAATACCGGTGATTGTACACACGGCATATCCAGCTCTCAGTACTCCTACTGAGTCTCTCAAGCATGAACCATCAACAAACATAATATAGTAATTTTCTTCTAATTGGGTATCTTTGATGTCAGGTCTTGGTTTGGTGCATAGTTCTGTTACCTCAAGACAATCATGTTCTACTTCCTCAGCATCATCAATGTCTGCATTATCAATAGAAAGTAAAGTTGCCGGGTTCAATACAGTACATCTCTTAAGGGAAACATTCGGAGACCCCAGTATAACTGTCTCGTACTTTGTAAGGCGGGCATTTGTCATGTGCTGTGTCTTAGTTCGGGTTAACAGAATTTCAACTGAATGGGCGATCATTACTGTTAAAGGATGTCCCATCACTATGCCTTCACATTGAGTGAGGCTTTGACCAACTGCTGCAACTGCACGCAAACAACCCGGTAAGGCTGCTGCGACTGGGTCCAAAGTAGCTGAAAAATATGCTACTGGGCGGTTTGCACCTCCATGGACCTGTGTTAAAACAGACAAAGAACAAGCATCATGTTCATGACAAAACAGTATGAAAGGCTTCGTGTAATCGGGCATACCTAAAGCTGGTGCCCTGCACATACATTCTCTTAATTCCATGAATGCCTTCATCTCTTTCTCTGACAAAATTATGGTACCCGGGTCATCCTGAACTTCCTTAACTGTCAATTTCACCAATGGTGTAGAGATAATTGAGACGTTGGGAATCCACTGACGACAGTAGCCCACCATTCCCAGAAACATTCTGACATCTCTCTTGGTTGTCGTGGGATTCATCTGCAATATGGCTGTCACTTGTTCTTTAGATATTTTTCTTGACCCTTTCTCAATCAGGTGACCTAAATACTTCACTTTTCTCTGACAGTATTGCAGCTTCTTTGGGGACACTTTATGTCCGTTCTTTCCCGAATGGTTCAGTAAGGCAATTGTGTCATACCTGCAGTCGTCTTTTGTTCTGGATGCAAATAACAAATCATCAATATACTGCACTAGAGTTGAATATCTGATTGAAGATGGATGGTGACTCAGAAAACCCTTGGGGAATTCTGCACCAACTGTACACCTTATCCAGGAATTTGAAACTGAAGAGAAATTGGCTATCCTCATGAAGAGGCACCGAAAAGAATGCTTGGGACAAGTCCACAACTGTGAACCACTCTGCATCACATGGAACCTGAAACATGATCACTGCTGGATTTGGCACTATGGGGCAGCATTTTACCACAATCTCATTTATTTTCCTCAAGTCCTGCACAATCTGGACCTTCCCACAAGGCTTTTTCAAACCCATTATTGGTGAATTACACGGGCTACTCAGCACTTCTTTCAGAACCCCTTGCTTCACAAAGTCCGCAATTATCTGCGCTACTTGAATGAGGACATCTAGTGCCATGTGGTACTGCGGTACCTGGGGAAACACCGCATTCGGCTTTACCTGTACCTTGACCGGTTCTACTCCTTTTATTAGTCCCACTTCCTTTCCTGTCAGGTCCCACACTTTCTCTGTCACTGTTCCCTGCAACTCAGGTGGCAAGTCTGTTACTGTAAGCAGTGGGAATAAGGTTATCAAAGGGAATTCCTCATTTGCAGTCTCCGTCTCTAATTCCAGGAACCAGCCATCGTCCCCTTCATCATCACTATTTGTCTGCACTTCAATCCCTTCATTGGAGCAGGTAATCGAACACCTCGTTTTGCACAATAAGGGCCTGTTTCTAATGTTGGCGGGCGGCGGGAGCCGCCCGCCAAGCTACCGCCGCTGAATGACCGCACCGCGGTCAAAAGACCGCGGCGGCCATTTAGACATTTCCTCTGGGCCGGCGGGCGCTCTCCAAAAGAGCGCCCGCCGGCCCAGAGGAAATGCCCCTGCAACGAGGACGCCGGCTCAGAATTGAGCCGGCGGAGTTGCAGGGGTGCGACGGGTGCAGTTTGCACCCGTCGCGTATTTCAGTGTCTGCTTAGCAGACACTGAAATACTTTGTGGGGCCCTCTTACGGGGGCCCCTGCCATGCCCATGCCATTGGCATGGGCTCGGCAGGGGCCCCCAGGGGCCCCGCGGCACCCCCTACCGCCATCCTGTTCCTGGCGGGCGAACCGCCAGGAACAGGATGGCGGTAGGGGGTGTCAGAATCCCCCATGGGGGATTCAAAGGGCAGCGGTAAACCGGCGGGAGACCGCCGGTTTGCCTCTTCTGACCGCGGCTGAAGCGCCGCGGTCAGAATGCCCTGCAGGGCACCGCCGGCCTGTCGGCGGTGCTCCCGCCGACCCTGGCCCCGGCGGTCTTAGACCGCCGGGGTCAGAATGACCCCCTAAGTCTCTTCCCAGTAGGGATACTGGACTCGAGTCACAAACTACAAATTTGTGCAATCCCTGGAAGTTGCCAATCTCAACTTGGACCGGGTCTGTAATTGGATTTGTCAGGAACTGGTTTGCTACTCGTACCACCCTTATGGTACGCCCCGAAAGTGGTAATTTCTGAACTTCTGCACTTCTGACTGTAGAGCGTGTAGCTCCTGTATCAACTAGGAACTAAACCTTATGACCCATCACCTTCCCCTCTACATAGGGACCCCTCTGATCTACCTCTAAGGACGCTGCAAGCCTGCACTCCTCACTGTCTGAACAATCATCCGACCATTCATCATTTATTCCATCCTCACCACGCAATGGGAACTGTTGTACTGTGTTATTTTGACTCATCATTTGGCCTGTGACCTGTTGAGGAAGCATCACCTGTTGCTGTCCCATAGGAGCTAATGGTATCTGCATTTGCTGTCTAGGTACCATGGGAACCTGCTGTTGTACCTGCTGCATTTGTGCTGGTTGAACATGCGGCATTTGCATTTTCTGCACAGGCTGTAACCCCTGCATTTGTTCCATGTTATTCTGAAAGTTTTGATTTTGGCCCCTCATCTTTGGACCCCTCACATTTTGGAATGTACTGACATCATTGCTTTGTTGAACAATACCATCCTGCACCACCATTGGGCATTCCCGCTTCCAATGCCCCACGCCCCCGCACGTGTGATATGGTGACACCTTTTTCATCCCCTGCACATCATTCTGAACCACAACAGTATTCAGGTCTGGACAACGGTTCACAAAACCTCGACCTCGTCCTCTCGGTTGTGCCTGAAACATGCCATTCCCTTGCGGTTGCTGTTGCACCACCTGTTGTATTCCGTTCCCCTGCATCCCCATCACCTTCTCTTTCAACTTTCTTTGCTTCAACTCAATCTCGTTACTACAGTATTTCGCATACTGCAACACCTCATCAATCGGCTTTGCTTGCCAACAGATCAAATGATTCTTAATCATCTGACTAATCTCTGGTCTCAGTCCTTCAACAAACCTGAACACAAGATGATTCATGTCTTTCGGCTCAATAACCTCAGTGCCACTATAATGTCTGAATGCAATTAACAATCTCTCATAGTAGGCATGAGTCGATTCTTTGGCCTCCTGTGAGGTTTGGTCGATTTTCTGCCAATCAGTTACTTTCGGCTACACTTTCTGCTTCAAAAACTCAATCACTTTATGATAATACTTCATCACCTCCTCTGATGGTGCTCCAGTCACCTTATCCCTTGCCTGTTCCTGTGTCGGCCAGTCCACACCTCTCTTGCACTTAAGCCATAAGTCAGGTGGAACTATAATCTCAAACAGGGTATTCAAGTCCTCCCAGAGACATTTTGCCAGCTTCACAAATCTGTCCGTCTGTTGGTACCATTCTATTGGCTTCTCCCTCAGCCTGGGATAATCATTTGTGAATGACAAGATGTCTCCCCTAGACCACGGTACATGGACTAGAACCCCTCCGGCTGTTTCCCTCATTGGGAACATTTTTATTGTCCCCATGTCTGTTGCGGCTTTAGCCTGCTTTGGTTCCGAACCTTCGCCCTTCTCTTTATCTCTTTTCTTTGCCCATCTGCCTTCCCATTTCTTTAAGGCTCCCCAAATTTGAGCACTTTGTAGTATTTCTTTAAGATGTGCTTTCATTCCGGTAGACCTCATGTGATCAAAATCTTTAGAATCAAAGTCTAATCTGTAGCTTCTTTTCAAATGTTTAGTATTCTCAATATCTATGCCGTATTTGTCTGCCAGGTTTGCCAACCTCTGATGCACCTTTCTCACTTCTCTAGTGATTTTGGGGCACAAATACCTCAATTCTGCTTCCGTGTATGACTCTAATCTGTTCACTCCCATTGTTCCTTCCACTAGTTCCATGGCTTCTACACCCAGTCTCACAAAATTCAGGTATTCTTCCCTTTCTGACTTCTCTGCAGTCGCTGCAGTAGTTTGTGAAGCGTTGAGCTTTTCTAACCACTCATTCAACTGTTGCGCGGAAAAGCCTTGCAACGAAATGTTCCCTGACTGCATCAATGGTGTCTGTAACGTATTTGGACTCATTATCTGTGGGGTTAACACACCTAACCCTGCTTGCCTCATTGTCTCCAAAGGAGCCCCAATCGGACTAAGGTCTAACAGAGACCTGAGTCCTTCTGCTGTCTGTTCTCTTGGTGCCATTACTTGGGGAGTTCCTGTGAACCCTCCTCTTATTGCCTCTTGGGTCATTACTCCCTGATCACACATGCCAGGCTTACCCTGCGCATACAGCGGTACTGGTGGACCGACAGTAATTGACAACGATATAGCAGCTGGTGACTGTCCACGTCCCAAACCCTGTGGAGCATTAACTCCCATAGCTCGATTCATCATAGGTACTGTAGTTACTGATTGCGGTCCTGCAACTGCATTGTAACTAGGAACCAGCTGTTGCTGTGGTTGAGGCAGCAATTGCGGAGTTGGCTCAATCTGCACTAGCTTTGATCTCGTGTATATCGGATCAGGCGGCACCATCAGACTCGTATTTGTCTCTAGTACTGGGACAACTGGATAAATCCTTTGAATCTGTGGTGGCTGCAACTGTATCTGTGTCTCTGGCGCAGTGGGTACACTGACACCATTCTGTATCAAAACTGTATCACTTGTCTGCGCTGTATTTGAGACGCCCTTACTCTGGGCTGGTTCTTCAGAGCTCACACTAGTGCGCTGTGCATTATCATTTATGGCATATGGTGGCGGGCGATCATGTAACAACTGATTAAGAAATTCTTCGTCGTCTGAATCATCTTCATCTACCCAAGACCTCTGAGTCTCTTTTGACTTGTTAGAGCCCTTGTCTGTCTTACAGGTGGCTTTCTTTCCCTGTGTCTCATCTTCATGCGTTATTGCCGGAAACAATTTAAGTCCGTCAACTATTCCTCTTCTCCATATCCTGCTCTCATTGTCCCATCTATCCTCCGCTAAAGTCTTTTCTGCCCTTTTCATTCTTCTTTCAAATTTTTACTGTCTTTGTCATATGCCCAATAAATCCCAGACTGCTAATGCCTCATACTGAGCTGGTCTCGGAGGCGGCTTTTGCACACTTAACATCCACCTTAAGTTTTCTAAAATTCTTGTATTGAACGTTCCGTGTTCCGGAAACGCTAAACATCCCTCCTTCTCTGTTAATTTGCGCCACTGCTTCATCCAAAGACATGGTGCGACTCCCTTTTCCTCCATTACAATATAAGCTGGAGTACCCTCAGGCGGTGTAGGCTCCCCTTCACTCGCCATAATATATGTCTCTCCCTTCCAAGCACTCTTTAGAGCCTTGAAACACTTCATTTTCGTGTCTTTTATTTTGTTTAAAATCTAATCAGAAAGTGACTTTAATTCCCAGAACACTCTTCACCCACCTTTCTCGACCTATTGCCTCTCACGGACGGCTGCCAATCCATGCGGGACCCCTCTCAGCAACTGACCTATCGCAGCGCGGCACCACTGACGTCACACTCACACACACTGCAGCTGACAAAGTCTTGCGGCTTGTCCTCCTCACACAAAACTAATGCAATATATTGCAAGCACCTTTAACAAAAAAAAAAACTAATTTGCCGGTTTACTACAGGAAGGGTAACACTATTGCTTCAGAACTTTACAGAGTTTTCACTTGAAGCCTCGGCCGCTACTCTCTCCTTCTCAGCTCCTGCACTCGCAAGCAGAATTCGACCCGCAAATCCTACTCTCGACTTGTCAATGGTTTGTTCTAGTTCACTTTAGAACTTGCTAAATCTCCATCGAAGGTTTCACTCACACAATTTGACTCAAACTCGACTTGTCAACCACGCCCGATTGACCTACTAAACCGCCCAAATTACAACATAAACCCAAGTGTCTCCTACACTTGTCAATATACTCCGGAGTCTTAGACCACGACGGGTCCGTACATCACCAACAACCAAGTGGATAATTTTTTAGCACAAACCGCCACATTCACATGAAGTTCGCCGACTTCCCTACTCTTATACTGCAGAGTACGCCCACTCCTACTAAAACAATATTACCTGGCCTAAATTCACACAAACTTCACAAAACACCTGCAATATGCATAATCTGAGCAGGCAATTTCTATACCACACATGCTAAAACGCCGAGAACATTCCCAACTCACTTAGGCGAGCTCCGATATTCCGGTAAAGTCATGGGGAATTTAGAAACACATCATACCTCCAATTTGCATTATCTCGAAAAACATTTAAACAATAGTCCTCTGTCCTAGGGCCCCAAAGGGCCTAAACCGTTGCACTGCTACCAGAACTGTTAACGCGTCCCTTTATGACTAATTTACTCACTTTGGGACTCGTTTTAGGCCAATGAATCTTTTGACCCTGATTGAAGACACCTTAGGACGAGATAGCTAATCAACATGTCAATCAATATGTCAATAATGTCATCAAAGTTCACAGTAATACGACAATTCAAATTAATCAAAGACATTTAATAAACTTGAAAACCACCATGATCTTTCAGGCAGGAATAACCACGCAAGTTTTAGTATGATTTTGTGAAGTTTATTCCCTATTGATTACAATTCTACTAGCAAGTCTCAAAACCAAGAAACATATTATCATAGTCACAATATGGCAACTCTGATAAGATTTCATCAAAGCAAGAATCATAAACATTAGAATATAACACAGTGTCAGCATAGGTTATCTTTAGCAGAGTATCATCATCACGTTATTCAACAAAGCATAGATTCAGTCATTTGTCTATTTGCGTTAATCTAGTGAATCCCTCTCCTATCCTCAAATTAGCATTGGCATGTTGGGCTTCATGCAAAACAATTTAATAACGCCAATTTAGAAAACATCTTGCTATGGTCTCTGTCAAAAGAAGCAGTTGGTACCTAGAAAGAAAAAGCAAACAGACAATTACAATTTCATTGTCATATAGTTACCCTCCGTATTTGGGTCAGCACTCAGGTTCGGTCTTCGTCCTCAGGACATCAGTTGGTTCACCATCAGGAATTCAGCAATCGGGGAAAAGGGGCACTTCCCTCATAAGGAGGTAAACTGTAAAATGGGCAATATAAGGTAGGATTGGTTTTAAGAACTAAACAGCAAAGTCTCTATGCAGAGTGACAAAGTGTCTGGGTCATAGCAAAACGCATCAGCATCTACCCAACTCTCCTAGTCTCCTATTCTCTCCTATTCTCCAGTCTCTCCCATTCGCCAGTCTAATTTACTTCCTGGTGTCAAGGGTATTTATCCCATTTTCGTTGTACATTCCCCTAAATTTTGGTTGGACAAGGGGTTGCACCTCACTATCTTTATCCAATTGTCTTCAAATTAGCTCATCGAATTTGTCACCCCATAACAGTTCTCACGTATTTTATTGGTCCTTATGATTGATGTCTTCAGCGAGTGGAATGTCCGGTATGATTTCATACTCTTGTGGTCCTTTGCACATCTTCAGTCAGTGGCTCCATTGTCTGTACCGGTTCAGGCGACCTTGTACCTGCTACTGATCTACACTGTTGCATTCAACTAAAATGTTTCTACAAGCAAGTCGAATTTCATGAGAACGGATCTACTACAGTTACATTCAGCTTCTAGTCTACAGATGGTGAAAAACATTTCAATGAGGCCCACAGAAGGACAAGGTGTGCCATTGAGATGACGTTTGGCTACTGAAGGCCAGGATCCAGTGTCTACACGTCTCCAGAGGAGCCATGCTCTACAGACCACTAAAAGTCTGCCAGATCATTGTTACCTGCTGCATGCTACACAATCTGGCCCTGAGACATCACATCCCATTACTGGATGTAGAGAAGGTGGCAGCTGGACCAGTCACTGATGATGGTGACATAGAAAATGATGAGGAGGCAGATGGTGAGGATGCAGTTGACTCTAGAGCATAGAGCAGAGTTGATCCCCCAATACTTCCAATGACAAATGGGTATGTGTAAATGGTTTTGTATGTGACCTGTACTCCCTGTCTGCCTTGTGACATAGCTACGTATGCTGTGGGTCATCAGTGGAAGTGTTGAGTGCAGCTATTCCTCTGGGTGGGTGTGGGGAGTACATATTGTCCATCAGGGGAAGTGTTAGTGTTCAAATGTCAGTACTATTTTCACTCTGCTGTTGTGTAGCATCACATCTGCAAAGTATTGTCCATGTTGTATGTTCCCTGTACTGCTATGTCAACTGCAATTGAAGTGCCAAACATAGTGGTGTCATCAGTATTGCTACTTATCCTGACAGTCCACAATGGGAGAATGTGTAACCTAACTTTTACTGACTGTGGAGCATGCCTTTAGTTAAGTTTTGTCAGCTGGGAGGGAAGGACCATTGGGTATCGATGTCCAGGAAATGTGGATCTGTCATGGAAATATGGTTTGAGATTCCTCTTGCCAAATCACACTAGGGAGCTCAACATTGTACTGCAGGTGTGTGGAGTGGTCAACATTGACTCCTATCGTGATGGTTGTCCCTGTATTGGTATATTTGCAGGCCATTTGTGTGGTGCAACTCTGGTTCCTGCCTTGCATGGTGGATCCCTTGACACATGTATCCAGAAGATGTCTGCCATACTATCATCCTTGCTGCATATTGCTCCCACTTCTGTGAATCTCGCAGATTTATGCAGGACAATGGGTTGACTGTTATGACATGTACAACAGAAAATCATACTTGTTACAATAAAGACATGTAGGCAGTAGCTGTGCTCAAAGGTGTTTAATGTGATTTACAAGTGCAATGGGTGATGAGTGGGGTCATGGTGGGTGAAATCATCAGAGTAGTTGTCCCAGCTGTAGGTAGTCCAGGTCCAGTATCCAAGGGGCCATGGGAAAATGGAGGCATGACAGTGGACAATCAACAGGGTGTGTCAGTGGCACACAATGGAGAATGTTCAAAAGAGGGTCACTTCCTGCAGTGGTTTTGGTCTTGGCATAAGGTCCTGCAGGATGTTTGGATGGTCGACCTCGCTTGCATGTGGGTTCCTCAGCTACACAGGAAGGGGCTCTGGTGGTCTGTGGGTCCTCTAACAGGGCCTCCATCCCACTAGCTGGTGCAGACATCAAGGGCTTGGTTGGAATGTGGCTAGTGGAAGGGGCCTTCTGGTGGGTGGACACACGCAGGATGGTGGTGAGTTCCTTGAGCACCCCAGCAAAGGAGGCCATGGTGGCATTGAGGGTCTGCCACTGCTGCATGGCCTCCTGTTTCTCCTGCAAGTTAGCGAGGATCTGGCCCTTCTTGTCTTGAAACTGGTGGTATTCTCCCAGGACTTGGGAGATGGTCCCCTGGTCAGTGATTTCCCTTGGGTGCCCCACACCTTGGGCCACAGGTGCCCTCCCACTGCCCCTGGCCCCCTGTATGCCCACTCCCAGTTACACTAGGGCCTTCATTGTCTTGGGTATGTGGGCTTGACTCTGGTTCCTGTAATGTGGGGCACACTGCTGATTGAACAGTCCTTGGGACACAAGTTTGGGGAGGAAGGGTTGGCTGTGGTGTTGTAGCCACTGCGGTGGGGGACTCCTATGTGTCCAGGATGGGTCTGGTGGTAGTGGACTGACCAGTTGTCCCAGATGGGCCAGGCAAGTCGTCAATATCCAAACATCCACTTGGACCTTCATCCTGGGGAGGGCTGTATGTCTCTGGCATCCTCTGCAGGGTGGCAGTGGCAGGGGTACCTATGGATGGAAAGGGAGAGAGTTACATTGTGGAGATGTACTTGTTTGTATCATCGTCTGATGCATGGAGCAGCTTGACTTGCCTCTCAGTGATGGCAATGACATATGCAGCACTGCAGACATTGTTTGCAGGTGACGGATTGTGACATTGTTTCCATGTTCCATTGAGGGTTGAGGATAGTGGATAGCATTGTTGTCATTGCCATGTAGTAAACGCAGTTGAAGCATCCAGTTGGTGTTGCACGTGCTATGGTTTTCTGTGCAGGTGTTCCACTGTGAAGTGGGACTGTCATCTTTTGATGTGTAGGGAGTAATGCATTGTGGGAGTTGTGGTGCTTGACATTGTGATTGGTATCCGTGCACTAGGGACTGTGTGGGGATAGTGGGAGTCAGGTTGTGTGGCATGCAGGGGAAGGGTGTGTGGTGATTGGGGCGGTGCAGAAGTGCGAGATGGGGTGGATTGGGGAGTGATAGGGTGGTGAGAACGCATCCTATCCAGGAGTGGTTGGTGGCTGGGGAGTGTTGTTTACTTACCAGAGTTGAGTCCTCTGATGATTCCAGTCAGGCCCTCAGGATGCAGTATGTCCAAGACCTTCTCCTCCCACAATGTGAACTCAGGGGGAGGAGATAAGGGCCCACTGCCAGTCTTGTTGATGGCAATCTGATGAAGTGATGCCATGGAAAGCAACTTCCCCCTAAGGTCGTTCCACGTCTTCCTTATGTCCTCACTTGTGCATGGATGGGTGCCCACTAAGTTGACCCTGTAAACGATCCTCCACCATAACTCAATTTTCCTGGCAATGGATGTTTGCTGGACCTGTGCTCCAAAAAGTTGTAGCTCTACCCTGACGATTTCATCAACCATGAACCCTCAACTCTTCATCCGTGAAGCGTGGGTGCTTTTGTGGGGACATGGTGGTGGTGTAGTGGTTGGGGAGATGTTGTGCACAAGGGTGTGGTGTTTGTGGATTGATGGTGGGTGTGGGCGATTATTTAGGGGTGCAGGTGTGTTGTGGTGTTTGTGTGCATTTGTGATGTGTGTGTTGTGTATTGCGTGAGATCTGTATGTGTGCCTATAGTGTGAATGTGATACATATGTGTATTTGCGTGCTGTCTGTATCTCTGTGTGTGGTAGTAGTTGCAAAGGAATGTGGGTTGTGTGGGTGTGTGTTTTATAGTGGTGGATGTGTGTAGTGTAGGTATCTGTGTCAGGTGTGGGGTGTTCATACTGTCCAATGTGGTGTTGGGTTATGGTGGTGGTGATCTTTTGTGTGCGGTGGTTCGCCCTGCCAATGGTTTTCCACCGTGCAATGATCGATTTGTGAGTCGTAATATGGAGGGTGGGATATTGTTGGTGTGGCGGAGCTAGTGGGGGGACCATCTCACTCCCACCCTTCAGCAGCCTGCTGTGTCAGATTTGTGGCTGTATTTGGGCGTTCTTCAGTTTGTGACTCATAATACGGCAGTTAAGGTACCGCCATCACTGGCGGTCTTTTGACAACCACCAGCGCAGCGGTCTTGCCAAGAGACCCCCAAACCCGTAATGAGGGTCTCAGTGTGTTTTCTTCCCCCTTCTGATATAGTTCCTGAAAAATGTCTGCTTCTTGATTTTCCCATTCCTTTGTTATGCATGCGCTTTTCAAGTGTACTAGTACAGGTTATGTGTTTTTGGCCACTTGCAACCTTAGTTGCTTGGCTAGTACAGGGCTGGACTGATAGCCAAAAGCAGCCCTGGCAAATTTTGTAGGACCAGTTCTCTCACTGCATAGTCAGTCTCAGGCAGCTCCATTCAGCTGGGCGGAGGCTTGTATTTTCATTGCCCTTGGCTGCTGGAATTACTTTGTCCCATCCAAGCCTTTAGTGAGAATGGGCCCGAGAAGTGAAAATCTGTCCCCTTAGGTGAAAATCAACCCCCTTGCCTCCAGCCCACCAGGGATATGCCCGAAATGGCCAGTCAGGCCCTTGCTAGTAGCAAGCCTACTTTGTCTTCTTTTTCATAAACCCATTGTTCTAATTTCAAAAAAGTAAACTCAGCTTTATTTGTCCACAGGACATTAAGAGGTCCTGTGACCAAGGTGGTCTTGTGCTAGTTTGTGCAAGTGCACACCTGCTGGCCTAGCTGTTTGAGGTGTTTCAGCTTCTTTAATAGTTTATCTGCCAGCAACCCATTCCCTCTGAGTCATTGTGGACAGTTAAAATGTAGATTTAGAAGAATCACTATTTGTTGCAAGGAGGTATCTGAGTCTATGTTAAGTTGAAGATACTAAGATCTGGCGTTTGTAGCGTACAAACGCCTGATCGCTATACATTGGAAGGCGCCCCAAACTCCTCCTTACATAACCTGGCTGCGCAACCTATATAACCGTACACAAGCAGAAGCCCATACACTGAAACAAGTACAACAGACGGGCCAGCCACAGGAAGGAATCGAAATATGGGACAGCTTTGTGGTTAAAATAGAAACTAGAGATGACATGTTCCCCCCATGACTCCCTACATTTCCTTCACTAATAAGCACCCACAATAGAACATTCAATGGTCACATAACCTAAAGAACTAGCTAGATTCATCAAGACAACATGGCCATAAACTCCCCCAAACGAACATGCATATGCCATGCCCACGCAAGAACATGCACCTTTATTTAAAACCTGTACCCACATCAACTGTGCACCTTCACCCCCCAGGCAACCCAACGACAATCCTAATGTTCAAACGCCATCATGCACACATGCAAAAAGATATAACCAGAGTGATCACAGTTATATAATGTATAGTTCCTTTTTTATTTTTTTTCTTCTCTTCTTGTCTCTTCTTGGTTACTTTTTTGCTCTCTTTTTTTACTTGATGCACATTATTAAAAGCTTCTTATTGTATGAGCTAAGAAGCAGCATACTCCTTTGAAACAGCTGTATTGCATTGACAGTTTCTATATTTTGTTTAATAAACAGATTTGAAAAAAAAAAAAAAAGTTGAAGATACTAGGATACCTCCTGAGTCATTTCCACTCTGAGTGGGTCCCTAAATAGGCCTGGACTCATGATCCAAAATGGATATGTCTAAGTAACTATTATGAACGGTAGACTGAAAGGAAATGTCTTTAACTTCAGGGTGCAGCAGGCCCAATGTATCTTCCAAATCCTATTTAGCAAATTTGCTTAACAATTATTTGGATATTCCACTATTTCCTTCATCCATATTCCTGTCCATCTGTTCATCCAGAGGTGCCATGACCCCCCCCCCGCCGCTTTACAAGCTTAATGGGGGTGGTTATGGGCCTCTTATCTGCAACTTGGCAGATAGAAGCTTATAATTATCGCTAAAAGGAAGAAAGAAAGACAGGCTGATAGAAAAGGGAATGGAGAATGAACGAATGGATGCATGAGTAAGTGAAAGGATGAATAAGTAGATAAAAGGGTAGGTGGATGAAATAATGAATAGATGAGTGGGTGAAAGGATGTGTGGATGATGGATGAGTGGTTGAAATGATGGGTGGATGAAATGTTGAAAGGGTGAGTGGGTGAAAGATTGGGTGGATGAAATGATGAATCGATGAGTGTGTGGAAGGATTGGTGGATAAAAAGATGGATGTGTGGGTAAACGGATGGATGGAATGGTGGGTGAAAAGATGGGTGGGTGAAAGGTTTGATGGATGAATGGGTGAAAGGATGTGTGGGTGAAAGGATAGATTGGTGGGTGAAAGGATGGATGGATTAGTGGGTAAAAGGATGGGTGGATGAGTGGGTAAGATGATGGCGAGTTAGGTGGATGAAAGGATGTCAGAGTAAATTGAAATCTGAGGGATGGATGGCTGAATGGATGGATGAGTAAATTGAAATCTGGAATGGGTGGGTGTTGGTTGGATTGAAAGGATTGCACAGTAAATGGTGGTCTGAGAGAATGGATGGCATAGTAAATAGAAGTGATGGATAGGTGGATGAACGGATGGCCGAGCAAATGGTAATTTAAGAGGATGGACGGATGGCATAATAAATGGAAACCTGAGAGTATGGATAGCAAAGTAATTGGAGAGGATGGGTGATTAATGGATGGATGAGCAAAAAATCAATTTATAGATGAAAGGCTTTATTGATGGATGGGTAAGTCAAATGATGGATGTATAGGTGGAGGGATATATAGATGGGTGAAAGTGTAGATGGTGCCTGTCTGTCTGGATGGATGGATGGTTGGTTGAATAGATGGATGGAATGACCATGGATGGATGGAATGGTGAAAGATTGAATGATGGATGAGAAAAGGAATGGGTGAGAGAATGTAAAGGTGACATGGTGGATATAAGTGGCTGGATATAAGGGTGAAAGAATGAATAGTCGATTATTGCATGGAAGAGACAAGGGAGCTCTTCCAGGGAGGTCCAGTTTCACATGCCTCACTTGCTTGGTGTCATCAGATCTTGGGTTAAAAGTGGGGTGTATATTAATTTTCTGCTACTCCATCCAAAGCTAGGTTCAGAGCATCTTCCACAATCTCCTCCCCACTGAACACCTACTTTCTCCACAATTGATACTTGAGATGTGTTTGAGGCGTATACATTTATAAGCATGGTCGGTCTATGATAAATTGTCAGTTGAACTTTGAAGGGCATGCCCTCTCTAGTCTCTTTGGGCCTTTGCTCCCTCCCCCTCCAGTATGTGATTTTCATTGCGTAGCAACCCCAGCAGATTTACTAATAACTCTACACATACATACCATCTATCTATCTACCTGTCTATCTATCTATCTATCTATCTATCTATCTATCTATCTATCTATCTATCTATCTATCTATCTATCTATCTATCTATCTATCTATCGCCAAGGCAAGGAATAGTAAACACCTATACTAACCTATAAATACTTACCTCGTTGATATTTTGGTTGTTGAATTTTTTGTTACAATACGTTTTGAGGCACGAAATGTAAATCTCTATATTCTGATACCATACCCTGCCTCGTCTTTCGATGCAACATCTGACACAGTTTTAACATCTTACATGCAGCGTAACATCTTTGAGATGGAAGACAGTGTTAGCTTTTAAAATAGTTTTTTTTTGTAAATGCTATCTCTTGTCTACTTTGCAGAAATTAAATCCCCAATCTCCTATTGGTGTTGTTGCCAGAAAACATAGGCCCTTATTATAAAATTGGCAATGAGTGATAAAGTGGTGGAAATACCGCCAACCGGCTGGCGGTAATTACAGCTAAATTATTACCATGGCGGTGAGAACTTCCATAGACAGCCAATGTACCACACCATCCGCCAGGGCGTTAACACCACGTACCATGGCGGTCGACATCAACAGCCAGGCGGAAGACAAAGCACCGCCCACCATATTATGACACAGCACACAGCCACGATTTCCGGGGCGGTGCCAACGCCATTAAAAGCCTGGCGGAAAGCGAACACAGAAAAAAAAGACTCACCAACAAGTACACAGAGGACTCCGCCGCCACCATGGAACCGGAACTGCAAGTCTTCTCTACGCCATGCTCCACCTGTAACATCAACGCCAACGAAGACGACGACAGTGAGTACAGCCGCCTAGCACACAAGGGAGGGAGGGAGGAAAATGAGAGTGACACACACACACACACAGCACACACCAGACACACACACACACACACCATACACAAAACCAGCTGCACACGTAAACCAATCGCACACGACACATGGCACAATAAAACATGGACCAGATTACGCAAGCACTGAAAATGTATTAGCAAGGGAAAAGCCACAACATGAACATGATATGTACAATTGCCCACAAAGGGCCAGTGCCCATTCCAAAGTACAAAGGGCCCACATAGCCACGGGGCACAGTCCAAGGCCCAACTTGTCTCCTGACATCAACTGCACAGAACTCTGCAGGGATAGCATGTGGTAAGTGGGCAGGCACCTCAGGGGGAAGAGGGGTGGGGGCCACCTGAGCTGAGTTGGGGCACTTGCCTACTGGTTCTGGATGGGGCTCCATGCCCATTTCACTGTGCTGGGGAGTGCAAGGCCACAGTCTCTCATGTGGATGACTTTCCCACTGGTTCTGGTGGGGGCTCCATGCCCATGTCTCTGTGCTGGGGAGTGCAAGGCCACAGACTCTCAGGTGGGTGACTTTCCCACTGGTTCTGGAGGGGGCTCGTTATACAGCATTCACAGGAGTGTAGCCTACATGCCCTCTGCTGGAGGTGAGAGCTGCACTGTTTCATCTGGAGGTGAGGGCTGAACTGTGTCAGCAGTTGAAAGTGCCTCCTGGGCAGCGTCTGCTGGAGGTGAGGGCTGTACTGTCTCATCTGGAGGTGAGGGCTGCACTGTCTCAGTGGGTGAAGGTGCAGCCTCTGCAGGAGGAGTGGGCTACACTGCCTCAGCTGGAGGTTAGGGCTCCATGACCATTGGTGGTGGTGGTGGTGTCATCCTGCCAGCCACTGCTGGAGGTGAGGGCAGCACTGTGTCAGCAGGTGAAGGTGCCTCCTGAGCAGCCTCTGCTGGAGGTGAGGGCTGCACTGTCTCAGCGGGTGAAGGTGCAGCCTCTGCAGGAGGAGTGGGCTGCACTGCCTCAGCTGGAGGTGAGGGCTCTGTCACCACTGGTGGTGGTGATGGTGGTGTCACCCCAGCAGCCTCTGCTGGAGTCGAGGGCTTCTTCCCCCTTATGGCAGACGTCGAGGGCTTCTTCACCTTCATGGCAGGAGGTGCGGCCTTCTTCCCCTTCATGGCAGGATTCGAGGGCTTCTTCTCCTTAATGGCAGTGGCTCTGGGA
The DNA here is from genome assembly GCF_031143425.1 of Pleurodeles waltl. Taxonomy (NCBI): domain Eukaryota; kingdom Metazoa; phylum Chordata; class Amphibia; order Caudata; family Salamandridae; genus Pleurodeles; species Pleurodeles waltl. Next base: position 1,193,689,519 of record NC_090444.1, read on the forward strand.
TCCTTACCCTTCCTGGCTGGTGGAGTGGGAACCATCACTGTCTTGCTTCCACGACTTGGAGGTGCCTCCACTGTCTGCGTGGATTGTTTGGCTGAGGCGCTGGCTGGGTCATTGGGACCCTGCTCTTACTGGCAGGACGGGGGGGAGGGACAGGGAAGAGGTCAAGTTGGGCAAGGAAAAGCTTTTTAGGGATGGTGGGGCGGGAAGAGGGATGAGGGATGGAAGTGGAAGTTGAGGGTGTGGTTGTTGGAGGACTACGTCTGCTGGACTTGGGTGCAGGTGCACAGGGAGTGTGCTGATGTGAGGTGGATGGCTGTTGGGTGTCTGAGTGCCTGTGTTTGTGTCCTGTAGGGGGGGGACTGACAGGGTGGGAGACGGCACGTTCATGGATGTTGTGAAGGTGACTGCCAGTGAGGTGTGTGAGCTGCTTGGTGTGGTGATGGTGATGGTGGCTGTTGAAGCAGTGCATGCAGGTCTGAGTGTGGACGAGACTGTGAGGGAGGTGGAGGAGGGTTAGGAGGGGGAGACAATGGAGGCAGTGGATGTGGTTGTGTCTGCAAATTTCTGGTGTTTGGGTTAGTGCTTGTGCGATGAAGTGTGGTGCCTGTGTTTGACTGTGCTACTCTTGTGCGTTGTCTTGTGTGCATGCTCATCTGTATGTGTGCATGGGATGGGTTGGGGTTGAGGAGACTGGGACTGGGAAGTGGTAGTTGGAGGGGGGCAGTAGGGACAGGGACAATGGCTGCAATCAGAGAGGAGGCTAGAGCCTGAATCGATCTCTGTTGGGCTGCCAATCCACTGTGGATGCCCTCTAGGAATGCATTGCATTGCTGCATCTGGGATGCCAGCCCGTGGATGGCATTCACAATGGTTGACTGCCCTATAGAGATGGATCTCAGGAGGTCAATAGCCTCCTCACTCAGGGCAAAAGGGTTCACTGGGGCAGGGCCCGAGGTGCCTGGGGTGAAGGAGATGCCCACCGTCCTGGGTGAGCGGGCTCGGGCAACTCACTGAGGGGCTACTGGGAGGGCGGTGCTGGTATGGGGATGGTGGCTCTACCTGCAGCTGGGGTGGTCACAGAGGTGTCCGCCACCACCAGGAAGCTTCCATCGGAGGAGGTATCTGAGTCAGTGTTGTCACCTCCTGTCTCCCCCGTGGTGCTCCCCTCGCCTCCTGTCTCACTGGTTCCCTCGGCGTCGGTGGACTCTGCCTCCTGGGTCCTGTGGGATGCATCTTCCTTTGTCACCGGTGCCCCAGCTCCTCTGCTAATTCACACATGGACAGGATGACAGAAGATAAAGGGGGGGAGACAGAAAGAGAACACAGGGTGAATTATGCACCAACACCACTGTTGGCATTCACAGCACCGTCACACACAGGGATCAGGATTGAGCACTATGCATTGCACTGGCATTGATTTGGCTAGATGCCGAATCAAGATGAGGGCCAAACACCGATAACTGCATGCCTCCTGGGACCCACTAAGCCCTGTCTGACATGGAATGCAACCTAGCTAAGTTACCTTTTTTTCCCTTTCAACCATTACCCTTCAGCTGGATCACGCTGCAATGCCTGGCCTGGCATTAAGGGGCACCCACTAACTGACACCCACCACCCGGATCCCAGGCCACCTACCAATTATTGTAGTAATGCCCACTGTACTCACCCCCTTGTGGCTGCTTTGATGCCCTCAAGCGCCCATCCAGCTCTGAGTAGGCCACCACCAGTATGCAGGCCATCAGGGGGGTCAGGTTCTGATGGGCACCCCCTCCTCGTTGAGAGGCCTTCCCCAGCAGGGCCTCCGCGATCTTCCGTGCCCAGCGTCTGAGGTCCTCCCACCATTTCTGACAGTGGGTGCTCTGCCTGCCATAGACCCCCAGGGAGCGCACGTTCTTGGTGATGGCACGCCATAATCCCTTCTTTTGATGGGCGCTGACCTGCAGAGGCCATACAGATGGGAGGGCACCATTACACATACAATCCAGCCTGTCACACATATGGCCCACCAATCCCATTTCTGTCACCATTGGCACACACATGCGGGCCATCAGGGGGGTCAGGTTCTGATGGGCACCCCCTCCTCATTGAGAGGCCATCCCCAGCTGGGCCTCCGCGGTCTTCTGTGCCCAGTGTCTCAGGTCCTCCCACCATTTCTGACAGAGGGTGCTCTGCCTGCCATAGACCCCCAGGGTCCGCACGTTCTTGGTGATGGCACGCCCTTCTTTTGATGGGCGCTGACCTGCAGAGGCGATACAGATGGGAGGACACCATTACACATACAATCCAGCCTGTCACACATATGGCCCACCAATCCCATTTCCGTCACCATTGGCACACACATTGTCCGGCACACACCATGTACACCACCACATTACATCCCCCCAAACACACGATGCTTGCACACATATCTCCATGCATCCTTCCCACATGCATCGTGCCCAAGGTTTACTCACCTGTTGGGCTGGAGGCCAATACAGCAGAAGGTACTGGGGTGGGACCCCATCCACCAATTGCTCCAACTCCTCCGAAGTGAAGGCAGGGGCCCTTTCCCCGATCACACAGGCCATGGTAAGTTCCAGACACAGCTCACAGCAGCACACGCAATGTAGGTGTTCTCCTGTTGAAGGTCAGGAAACAAGTGAGGAATCAGATAGAAAATGGCTGTCACTCCGCGGCGGTGTACACTGTCACTGCCGGCACTCATCACCATTGGCCACTGTACTCCATAGAGCCCCGTATTATCCAATGAGGAATTGCACTGTGGTGCAAGACCGCCTTCCGTCACAATGCCCAATGTCGATGGAGTTACCTCACTTCCACCTGTCCCTACATACAGGACAGGGGGAAGCCATGTCATGGAGATGCACAACCATCAGATTAACCTTTACTGTGTCACTGCCTAGATTTGCATATGCCTGTCATTCCCACTGTCACATCACATAAATGCAACATGTACACTGAGGTTGTGGTTCCATTGTTCAAATTGTGACAGCCTACTCACTCTTGTGACCCTTAGATACCTACTGCTGCGGATGAATGGGGGGAGAAGAAGAATCCCTGTGTGCAGACCCCTTGTGGACTTTGCTACACTGGAGGACAGGCAAATTATATTCACCTATAGAGTGGACAGGGCCACAATCACAGAGCTGTGTGCCCAATTGGAGCCTGACAGATATCAGCTTTCCGTCATCCCAATGGGATCCCCCCTCTTGTGCAAGTGCTATCAATGCTCCATTTCCTGGCAACTGGTTCTTTCCAAGTGACAGTGGGCTTGGCAGCTGGAATGTCACAGTCAATGTTTTCTATTGTGCTGGAAAGGGTCTTGTCTGCCCTGGTGAAACACATGTGCAGCTACATTGCTTTCCCCCAGGTGGAAGATTTGGCCACTGTGAAGGCAGGATTCTATGCAATGGGCCATATCCCCAATATAATTAGTGTGATTGACGGTTTACATATTGCGTTAGTTCCCCCTGACAGAATGAACAGGTGTCAGGAATCGGAAGAGTTTCCACTCACTGAATGTGCAAATGGTTTGCCTGGCGGACCAGTACATCTCCCACGTCACTGCCAAGTATCCTGGGTAAGTGCATGACGCCTTTGTCCTGAGGAATAGCAGCATCTCAAATGTGATGGACCAACTACAGAGGCACAGAGTGTGGCTAATAGGTGAGCCAGATCCCCCAATTACTGTATGTCAGTGTATGCCTTGAGGTGTTCTCCCCATAGGACTGTGTAAGGCTAAATGTAGTCCCTCAGTACTTGCAGGTGACTCTGGCTACCCAAACCTATCATGGCTGCTGACCCCTGTGAGTTATGCCAGGTCAGGGGCTGAGTAACATTATAATGAGGCACATGGGCGAACCAGGAGGATTATAGAAAGGACCTTCGGCCTCCTGACTGCCAGGTTCAGGTGCCTCCATCTGAAAGGTGGATCCCTGCGCTACTCACCCGGAAAGGTCTGCCAGATAGTAGTGGCATGCTGCATGTTGCACAACCTGGCCCTCAGGTGACATGTGCCATTTCTGCAGGAGGTGGGGACTGGAGATGACCCTGTGGCAGTAGTGGACCCTGGGGACAGTGAGGATGAGGATGCAGAGGATGAGGATGTGGACAACAGAACATCATTTTTACGACTATACTTCCAATGACAAACTGGTGAGACAGTAGTACTGACCTTTACTCTGACTATTGATTTATCTGTGTTCCTGATGGCATTCACTTCCTTTGCATCTCAACTTACTGTCACCTATGGCTTCCTATTTTCCAGATGTGGGTGATATAAAAACATTGTCCTGATGTGATCGCCTACAGACTGTTCCAGGTGATTATTTGTCAGCTATCACAGTGTTCAGATCATTTGCACTCAGTGTGATTTTTCCCACAAATGCACATTAAGGACACATAAAACAGTATTACTCAAATTGTGTTCAAGGGTGTTTATTGTAGTGCTTTATAATTGAGGGTTGTAAGGAAATGCCTCCTTGGCATGGTTACCCCCTGACTTTTTGCCTTTGCTGATGCCAAGTTATGATTTAAAAGTGTGCCTAGGCCTGCTAACCAGGCCCCAGCACCAGTGTTCTTTCCCTAACCTGTACCTTTGTTTCCACAATTGGCACACCCTGGCATCCAGGTAAGTTCCTTGTAACTGGTACCCCTGGTACCAAGGGCCCTGATGCCAGGGAAGGTCTCTAAGAGCTACAGCATGTCTTATGCCACCCTGGGGACCCCTCGCCAGCTTGAGTGTGCTGGTGGGGAGAAAATGACTAAGTCGACATGGCACTCCCCTCAGGGTGCCATGCCAACCTCACACTGCCTATAGGTATAGATGAGTCACCCCTCTAGCAGGCCTTACAGCCCTAAGGCAGGGTGCACTATACCATAGGTGAGGGCATAAGTGCATGAGCACTATGCCCCTACAGTGTCTAAGCCAAACCTAAGACATTGTAAGTGCAGGGTAGCCATAAGAGTATATGGTCTGGGAGTCTGTCATGCACGAACTCCACAGCACCATAATGGCTACACTGAAAACTGGGAAGTTTGGTATCAAACTTCTCAGCACAATAAATGCACACTGATGCCAGTGTACATTTTATTGGGAAATACACCCCAGAGGGCATCTTAGAGATGCCCCCTGAAACCATACCCAACTACCAGTGTGGGCTGACTAGTTTTAGCAGCCTGCCACACACCAGACATGTTGCTGGCCACATGGGGAGAATGCCTTTGTCACTCTGTGGCTAGTAACATAGCCTGTACTGGGTGGAAGTGCCTCTCACCTCCCCCTGTAGGAACTGTAACACCTGGCGGTGAGCCTCAAAGGCTCACCCCCTTTGTTACAGCACCACAGAGCACTCCAGCTAGTGGAGTTGCCCGCCCCCTCCGGCCACGGCCCCACTTTTGGCGGCAAGGCCGGAGGAGATAATGAGAAAAACAAGGAGGAGTCACTGGCCCGCCAGGACAGCCCCTAAGGTGTCCTGAGCTGAGGTGACTCAGACTTTTAGAAATCCTCCATCTTGCAGATGGAGGATTCCCCCAATAGGATTAGGGATGTGCCCCCCTCCCCTCAGGGAGGAGACACAAAGAGGGTGTAGCCACCCTCAGGGCTAGTAGCCATTGGCTACTAACTCCCCAGACCTAAACACACCCCTAAATCGAGTATTTAGGGGCTCCCAGAACCTAGGTAACTAGATTCCTGCAAACTAAGACGAAGAAGGACTGCTGAGCTGAAAAACCTGCAGAGAAGACGGAGAAACCAACTGCTTTGGCCCCAGCTCTACCGGCCTGTCTCCCCACTTCAAAAGAACTGCTACAGCGACGCGTTCCACAGGGTCCAGCGACCTCTGAAGCCTCAGAGGACTACCCTGCATCTAAAAGGACTAACAACTCCCGAGGACAGCGGCTCTGATCCAAGGAAGAAGCATCTTTGCAACAAAGAAGCAACTTTTAAAGAACACACGTTTCCCGCCGGAAGCGTGAGACTTTGCACTCTCGCCCAACGCCCCCGGCTCGACTTGTGGAGAAACAGCACTACAGGGAGGACTCCCCAGTGACTGCGAGCCCGTGAGTAGCCAGAGTTGACCCCCCACAGCGACGCCTGCAGAGGGAATCCAGAGGCTCTCCCTGACTTCGACTGCCTGCTTCAAAGAACCCGACGCCTGGTAAAGACACTGCACCCGCAGCCCCCAGGACCTGAAGGATCCGACCTCCAGTGCAGGAGCGACCCCCAGGTGGCCCTCTCCCTTGCCCAGGTGGTGGCTTCCCCGAGGACCCCCCCCCCCTGCTTCGCTGAAGAGACCCCTGGGTCTCCCATAGAAACCTATTGCAAACCCGACGCCTGTTTGCACTCTGCATCCGGCCGTCCCCGTGCCGCTGAGGGTGTACTTTTTGTGCTGACTTGTGTCCTCCCCGGTGCCCTACAAAACCCCCCTGGTCTGCCCTCCGAAGACGCGAGTACTTACCTGCTGGCAGACTGGAACCGGGGCACCCCTTCTCCATTGAAGCCTATGCGTTTTGGGCACCACTGTGACCTCTGCACCTGACCGGCCCTGAGCTGCTGGTGTGGTAACTTTGGGGTTGCCCTGAACCCCCAACGGTGGGCTAACTTGGACCCAACTTTGAACCCTGTAGGTGGTTTACTTACCTGCAAAACTAACAAACACTTACCTCCCCCAGGAACTGTTGAAAATTGCAGTGTCCAGTTTTAAAATAGCTTATTGCCATTTGTGTGAAAACTGTATATGCTATTTTGCTAATTCAAAGTTCCTAAAGTTCCTAAGTGAAATACCTTTCATTTAAAGTATTGTTTGTAAATCTTGAACCTGTGGTTCTTAAAATAAACTAAGAAAAGATTTTTCTATTTAAAAACCTATTGGCCTGGAATTGTCTTTGAGTGTGTGTTCCTCATTTATTGCCTGTATGTATGTACAACAAATGCTTAACACTGCCCTCTGATAAGCCTACTGCTCGACCACACTACCACAAAATAGAGCATTAGAATTATCTCTTTTTGCCACTATCTTACCTCTAAGGGGAACCCTTGGACTCTGTGCATGCTATTTCTTACTTTGAAATAGTACGTACAGAGCCAACTTCCTACATTGGTGGCAGCGTGGGATACAAGACTTTGTATTTGCTGGACTACTCAGCCAATACCTGATCACACAACTAAATTCCAAAAATTGTCATTAGAAACTGATTTTTGAAATTTTAGCTATTTTTCAAAAAATTTAAAAGTCCTGCTAGGGCCTTGTGTTAGTCCCTGTTAGCATTTCTTTTAGAGTTTAAAAGTTTTGTAAACGTTTGAATTAAGTTCTAGAGATAGTTTTAGATTCTTAAAAAGTATTCCAACTTTTAGAAACATAGGGGGTGATTATGACCTTGGCGGACGGCAGAGGCCGTCCGCCAAGGTACCGCCGCCAAATGACCGCACCGCGGTCAAAAGACCGCGGCGGCCATTCAGACATTTCCTCTGGGCCGGCGGACGCTCTCCAAAAGAGCGCCCGCCGGCCCAGAGGAAATGCCCCTGCAACGAGGACGCCGGCTCAGAATTGAGCCATCGTAGTTGCAGGGGTGCGACGGGTGCAGTTTGCACCCGTCGCGTATTTCAGTGTCTGCATTGCAGACACTGAAATACACAGTGGGGCCCTCTTACGGGGGCCCCTGCAGTGCCCATGCCATTGGCATGGGCACTGCAGGGGCCTCCAGGGGCCCCGCGGCACCCCCTACCGCCATCCTGTTCCTGGCGGGAGACCCGCCAGGAACAGGATGGCGGTAGGGGGTGTCAGAATCCCCATGGCGGCGGCAGAGGATTCCCCCGAGCAGCGGGAAGTCGGCGGGAGACCGCCGACTTTCCGCTTCTGACCGCGGCTGAACCGCCGCGGTCAGAATGCTCGTGGGAGCACCGCCAGCCTGTTGGCGGTGCTCCCGTGGTCGGTGGATGACCCCCATAATGTCTGCTGCAGAAGAGATTGTGATGGAACTCAACCTCACCCCTTACCTGCATCTTAGGATGTCAGAGTTAAGGTCTCTCTGCAAAATCAAAAAGATTAAAACTGGTTCAAACCCTACCAAAGTACAGGTCCAGGAGCTTTTGGCAGAGTTTGCTAAGAACAACCCGTCTGAGGATACCTTCCCAGAGGGGGAAGCTAGTGATGTGGCGGATTTCCCACCCCCACTCCTAGTTAGGGAGAACAGGGTCCCTCAAACCCTGTCTCCACAAGTGATAGTCAGAGATGCTGCTTCTCTCACAGGAGAGTCCAGCAACTCTGGAAGCATTGAGGGCAGCCTCAATAAAGATGACCTCCAGTTAGCCAGGATGGTCAAAAGATTGGCTTTGGAAAGACAGATCCTAGCCATAGAAAAGGAAAGACAAGAGATGGGCCTAGGTCCCATCAATGGTGGCAGCAACATAAATAGGGTCAGAGATTCTCCTGACATGTTGAAAATCCCAAAAGGGATTGTAACTAAATATGAAGATGGTGATGACATCACCAAATGGTTCACAGCTTTTGAGAGGGCTTGTGCAACCAGAAAAGTAAACAGATCTCACTGGGGTGCTCTCCTTTGGGAAATGTTCACTGGAAAGTGTAGGGATAGACTTCTCACACTCTCTGGAAAAGATGCAGAATCCTATGACCTCATGAAGGCTACCCTGATTGAGGGCTTTGGATTCTCCACTGAGGAGTATAGAATTAGGTTCAGGGGGGCTCAAAAATCCTCGAGCCAGACCTGGGTTGATTTTGTAGACTACTCAGTGAAAACACTGGATGGTTGGATTCATGGCAGTGGTGTAAATGATTATGATGGGCTGTACAATTTATTTGTGAAAGAACACCTGTTAAGTAATTGTTTCAATGATAAACTGCATCAGCATATGGTAGACCTAGGACCAATTTCTCCCCAAGAATTGGGAAAGAAGGCGGACCATTGGGTCAAGACTAGGGTGACCAAGACTTCCACAGGGGGTGACCAAAAGAAAGGGGTCACAAAGACTCCCCAGGGGAAGAGTGTTGAGACATCCAAAGGGAAAAGTAAAGAGTCTTCTATAGGGCCCCAAAAACCTGCTCAGGAGGGAGGGTCCAGAGCCTCTTCACAATCCAATTTTGGGTACAAGGGTAAAAACGTTGATCCCAAAAAGGCCTGGTGTCGTAGCTGTAATCAGCAAGGACACCAAACTGGAGACAAGGCCTGTCCCAAGAAAGGTTCCACTTCTAACTCTAATCCAGCTAACACTGGAATGGCCAGTCTCCAAGTGGTATCAACAGTGTGCCCAGAGCAAATCAGGGTTCACACTGAAGCTACATTAGTCTCTGAGGGTGGGGTGGATTTAGCCACACTGGCTGCCTGGCCCCCTAATATGCAAAAATACAGGCAGCAACTCTTAATTAATGGGACAAGTGTAGAAGGCCTGAGGGATACAGGTGCCAGTGTCACCATGGTGACAGAGAAACTGGTTTCCCCTGGTCAATACCTGGCTGGACAAACTTATCCAGTCACCAACGCTGACAATCAGACTAAAGTACATCCCATGGCTATGGTAACTTTAGAGTGGGGAGGGGTCAATGGCCTGAAACAGGTGGTGGTCTCCTCAAATATCCTTGTAGACTGTTTGCTTGGAAATGACCTGGAGTCCTCAGCATGGGCTGAGGTAGAACTCAAAACCCATGCAGCCATGCTGGGTATCCCTGAACTGGTGTGTGTCAAGACAAGGGCACAGTGCAAAGCTCAGGGTGAAAAAGTGGTGTTGGAGCCTGGAAAAAGGGCCCAACCCTCCAAGAGAAAAGGAAAGAAGACTGGGGAACCAGCTTCAACACAACAAGAGAAAGAGAACCTCTCTTCCCAGGAAGAAGTTCTGCCCTCTGAGGGAACTGAGCACATGGAGTTAGAACCTTATCAGGTTGAGCTCCTAGGCCCAGGGGGACCCTCAAGGGAACAGTTGTGTAAGGGGCAAGAAACCTGTCCCTCTCTTGAAGGCCTTAGGCAGCAAGCTGCTGAAGAGTCCAAAGGAAAAATAACAGGAACACATAGAGTGGAAGATGGACTCCTTTACACTAAGGCCAGAGATCCCAAACCTGGTGCCACTAGGAGAGTGGTAGTGCCTCAGGAGTTTAGGGAGTTCATTCTGACCTTAGCTCATGATATTCCTCTTGCTGGGCATTTGGGACAGACCAAGACGTGGGAGAGATTAGTCAACCACTTCTATTGGCCCAACATGTCCCAGAAGGTCAAGGAGTTTTGTGTCTCCTGTGCCACCTGTCAAGCCAGTGGTAAGACAGGTGGACACCCAAAGGCCCCCCTCATTCCACTTCCAGTGGTGGGGGTCCCCTTTGAAAGAGTGGGTGTGGACATAGTGGGTCCACTTGAACCTCCCACAGCCTCAGTAGTGGATCATGCTACTAGATACCCTGAAGCAATTCCCCTTAGGTCGACTACTGCCCCTGCAGTAGCCAAAGCACTCATTGGTATTTTTACCAGAGTAGGATTTCCTAAGGAGGTGGTGTCTGACAGAGGTACCAACTTCATGTCAGCATACCTGAAACATATGTGGAATGAGTGTGGGGTGACTTACAAATTCACCACACCATACCATCCACAAACCAATGGTCTTGTAGAAAGATTCAACAAGACATTGAAAGGCATGATCATGGGGCTCCCGGAAAAACTCAAAAGGAGATGGGATGTCCTCTTGCCATGTCTGCTTTTTGCCTACAGAGAGGTGCCTCAGAAGGGAGTAGGGTTTTCCCCCTTTGAACTTCTGTTTGGCCATCCTGTAAGAGGACCACTAGCTCTTGTAAAAGAAGGCTGGGAGGGACCTCTTCATGAGCCTAAACAAGATATAGTGGACTATGTACTAGGCCTACGTTCAAGGATGGCAGAGTACATGGAAAAGGCAAGTAAAAACCTTGAGGCCAGCCAGCAACTCCAGAAGATGTGGCATGACCAAAAGGCTGCTATGGTTGAGTGTCAGCCAGGGCAGAAAGTCTGGGTTCTGGAGCCTCTGGCTCCCAGGGCACTTCAGGACAGATGGAGTGGCCATTACCCAGTGCTAGAGAGGAAGAGTCAGGTCACCTACCTGGTAGACCTAGGTACTTGCAGGACCCCCAAAAGGGTGATCCATGTGAACCGCCTCAAACTCTTCCATGACAGGGCAGATGTGAATGTGTTGATGGTAACAGATGAGGACCAGGAAGCTGAGAGTGAACCTCTCCCTGATCTCCTCTCCACAGACCCAAAAGATGGTTCAGTAGATGGAGTGATCTATTCAGACACACTCTCTGGCCAACAGCAATCTGACTGTAGGAAGGTCCTGCAACAGTTTGCTGAGCTCTTTTCCCTAACCCCTGGTCAGACACACCTGTGTACCCATGATGTGGACAGAGAAGACAGCATGCCTGTCAAAAACAAACTTTTCAGACAGTCTGACCAAGTTAAGAAAAGCATCAAGGTGGAAATCCACAAGATGCTGGATTTGGGAGTCATTGAGCATTCTGGCAGCCCCTGGGCTAGCCCAGTGGTCTTAGTCCCCAAACCTCACACCAAAGATGGAAAGAGAGAGATGAGGTTCTGTGTGGACTACAGATGCCCATCCCATTCCAAGGGCAGATGAATTGATATACAAACTAGGTGCTGCCAGATACTTAAGTACTTTTGACTTGACAGCAGGGTACTGGCAAATCAAAATGGCACCAGGAGCAAAAGAAAAGATAGCATTCTCCACACCTGATGGGCATTATCAGTTTACTGTTATGCCCTTTGGTTTAAAGAATGCCACTGCCACCTTCCAAAGGTTGGTGAATCAAGTCCTTGCTGGCTTGGAGTCCTTTAGTGCAGCTTATCTTGACGATATTGCTGTCTTTAGCTCCAGCTGGCAGGATCACCTGGTCCACCTGAAGAAGGTTTTGAAGGCCCTGCAAGCAGCAGGCCTCTCCATCAAGGCATCCAAATGCCAGATAGGGCAGGGAACTGTGGTTTACTTGGGACACCTTGTAGGTGGAGGCCAAGTTCAGCCACTCCAGCCCAAGATCCAGATTATTCTGGACTGGGCAGCTCCAAAAACCCAGACTCAAGTTAGGGCATTCCTTGGCTTGACTGGGGTTTGTGAAGGGATATGGATCTATAGTGACACCCCTCACAGAACTTACCTCCAAGAAAATGCCCAAGAAGGTAACTGGACTGTAGAATGCCAACAGGCCTTTGACACCCTGAAACAAGCAATGTGCACAGCACCAGTTCTCAAAGCTCCAGATTACTCCAAGCAGTTCATTGTGCAGACTGATGCCTCTGAACATGGGATAGGGGCAGTTTTGTCCCAAACAAATGATGATGGCCTTGACCAGCCTGTTGCTTTCATTAGCAGGAGGTTACTCCCCAGGGAGCAGCGTTGGAGTGCCATTGAGAAGGAGGCCTTTGCTGTGGTTTGGTCCCTGAAGAAGCTGAGACAATACCTCTTTGGTACTCACTTTGTAGTTCAGACTGATCACAGACCTCTCAGATGGCTAATGCAAATGAAAGGTGAAAATCCAAAACTGTTGAGGTGGTCCATCTCCCTACAGGGAATGGACTTTATAGTGGAACACAGACCTGGGACTGCCCATGCCAATGCAGATGGCCTTTCCAGGTTCTTCCACTTAGAAAATGAAGACTCTCTTGGGAAAGGTTAGTCTCATCCTCTTTCGTTTGGGGGGGGTGGTTGTGTAAGGAAATGCCTCCTTGGCATGGTTACCCCCTGACTTTGTGCCTTTGCTGATGCCAAGTTATGATTTGAAAGTGTGCTGAGGCCTGCTAACCAGGCCCAAGCACCAGTGTTCTTTCCCTAACCTGTACCTTTGTTTCCACAATTGGCACACCCTGGCATCCAGGTAAGTCCTTTGTAACTGATACCCCTGGTACCAAGGGCCCTGATGCCAGGGAGGGTCTCCAAGGGCTGCAGCATGTCTTATGCCACCCTGGGGACCCCTCACTCAGCACAGACACACTGCTTGCCAGCTTGTGTGTGCTGGTGGGGAGAAAATGACTAAGTCGACATGGCACTCCCCTCAGGGTGCCATGCCAACCTCACACTGCCTATGGCATAGATAAGTCACCCCTCTAGCAGGCCTTACAGCCCTAAGGCAGGGTGCACTATACCATAGGTGAGGGCATAAGTGCATGAGCACTATGCCCCTACAGTGTCTAAGCCAAACCTTAGACATTGTAAGTGCAGGGTAGCCATAAGAGCATATGGTCTGGGAGTCTGTCATGCATGAACTCCACAGCACCATAATGGCTACACTGAAAACTGGGAAGTTTGGTATCAAACTTCTCAGCACAATAAATGCACACTGATGCCAGTGTACATTTTATTGTGAAATACACCCCAGAGGGCATCTTAGAGATGCCCCCTGAAACCATACTCGACTACCAGTGTGGGCTGACTAGTTTAAGCAGCCTGCCACACACCAGACATGTTGCTGGCCACATGGGGAGAGTGCCTTTGTCACTCTGTGGCTAGTAACAAAGCCTGTACTGGGTGGAGGTGCCTCTCACCTCCCCCCGCAGGAACTGTAACACCTGGCGGTGAGCCTCAAAGGCTCACCCCCTTTGTTACACCACCCCAGGGCACTCCAGCTAGTGGAGTTGCCCGCCCCCTCCGGCCACGGCCCCACTTTTGGCGGCAAGGCCGGAGGAGATAATGAGGAAAACAAGGAGGAGTCACTGGCCAGTCAGGACAGCCCCTAAGGTGTCCTGAGCTGAGGTGACTCTGACTTTTAGAAATCCTCCATCTTGCAGTTGGAGGATTCCCCCAATAGGATTAGGAGTGTGCCCCCCTCCCCTCAGGGAGGAGACACAAAGAGGGTGTAGCCACCCTCAGGGCTAGTAGCCATTGGCTATTAACCCCCCAGACCTAAACACACCCCTAAATCGAGTATTTAGGGGCTCTCAGAACCTAGGTAACTAGATTCCTGCAACCTAAGACGAAGAAGGACTGCTGAGCTGAAAAACCTGCAGAGAAGACGGAGAGACCAACTGCTTTGGCCCCAGCTCTACCGGCCTGTCTCCCCACTTTAAAAGAACTGCTACAGCGACGCGTTCCACAGGGTCCAGCGGCCTCTGAAGCCTCAGAGGACTACCCTGCATCTAAAAGGACCAAGAACTCCAGAGGACAGCGGCTCTGCTCCAAGGAAGAAGCATCTTTGCAACAAAGAAGCAACTTTGAAAGAACACACGTTTCTCGCCGGAAGCGTGAGACTTTGCACTCTGCACCCGACACCCCCGGCTCGACTTGTGGAGAAACAACATTACAGGGAGGACTCCCCAGCGACTGCGAGCCCGTGAGTAGCCAGAGTTGACCCCCCTGAGCCCCCACAGCGACGCCTGCAGAGGGAATCCACAGGCTTCCCCTGACTTCGACTGCCTGCTTCAAAGAACCCGACGCCTGGTAAAGACACTGCACCCGCAGCCCCCAGGACCTGAAGGATCCGACCTCCAGTGCAGGAGTGACCCCCAGGTGGCCCTCTCCCTTGCCCAGGTGGTGGCTTCCCCGAGGACCCCCCCCCCTGCTTCGCTGAAGAGACCCCTGGGTCTCCCATAGAAACCTATTGCAAACCCGACGCCTGTTTGCACTCTGCATCCGGCCGTCCCCGTGCCGCTGAGGGTGTACTTTTTATGCTGACTTGTGTCCTCCCCGGTGCCCTACAAAACCCCCCTGGTCTGCCCTCCGAAGACGCGAGTACTTACCTGCTGGCAGACTGGAACCGGGGCACCCCTTCTCCATTGAAGCCTATGCGTTTTGGGCACCACTGTGACCTCTGCACCTGACCGGCCCTGAGCTGCTGGTGTGGTAACTTTGGGGTTGCCCTGAACCCCCAACGGTGGGCTAACTTGGACCCAACTTTGAACCCTGTAGGTGGTTTACTTACCTGCAAAACTAACAAACACTTACCTCCCCCAGGAACTGTTGAAAATTGCAGTGTCCAGTTTTAAAATAGCTTATTGCCATTTGTGTGAAAACTGTATATGCTATTTTGCTAATTCAAAGTTCCTAAAGTTCCTAAGTGAAATACCTTTCATTTAAAGTATTGTTTGTGAATCTTGAACCTGTGGTTCTTAAAATAAACTAAGAAAATAAATTTTTCCATATAAAATCCTATTGGCCTGGAATTGTCTTTGAGTGTGTGTTCCTCATTTATTGCCTGTGTGTATGTACAACAAATGCTTAACACTACCCTCTGATAAGCCTACTGCTCGACCACACTACCACAAAATAGAGCATTAGAATTATCTCTTTTTGCCACTATCTTACCTCTAAGGGGAACCCTTGGACTCGGTGCATGCTATTTCTTACTTTGAAATAGTACATACAGAGCCAACTTCCTACATTGGTGGCAGCGGTGGGATACAAGACTTTGCATTTGCTGGACTACTCAGCCAATACCTGATCATACGACTAAATTCCAAAAATTGTCATTAGAAACTGATTTTTGAAATTTGAGCTACTTTTCTAAAAATTTAAAAGTCCTGCTAGGGCCTTGTGTTAGTCCCTGTTAGCATTTCTTTTAGAGTTTAAAAGTTTTGTAAAAGTTTGAATTAAGTTCTAGAGATAGTTTTAGATTCTTAAAAAGTATTCCAACTTTTAGAAACATAGGAGGTCATTCTGACCGCGGCGGTCGGCGGTCGCCGCCCGCCAAGCGGTTTCCGCCGAAAGACCGCTCTGCGGTCAAAAGACCGCGCCGGCCATTTTGGCTTTCCCGCGGGGCCGGCGGGCGACCGCCAGAAGACCGCCGGCCGGCCCAGCGGGAAAGCCCCTTCAACAATGAAGCCGGCTCGGAATGGAGCCGATGGAGTTGCAGGGGTGCGATGGGTGCAGTGGCACCCGTCGCGATTTTCACTGTCTGCAGAGCAGACAGTGAAAATCTTTGTGGGGCCCTGTTAGGGGGCCCCTGGGGCCCCCAGGGGCCCCACGGCACCCGTTCCCGCCATCCTGGTTCTGACGGTGGACACCGCCAAAAACAGGCTGGCGGGAAGGCGGTCGGAATCCCCATGGGGGTGCTGCAAGCAGCGCTGCCATGGCGGATACCCTGGGCCAGCGGGAAACCGGCGGGAAACCGCCGGCTCCCCTTTTCTGACAGCGGCTTTACCGCCGCGGTCGGAATCGCCCTGGAAGCACCGCCAGCCTGTTGGCGGTGCTTCCGCCGCCCTCCGCCATGGCGGTCATGGACCGCCGGGTCAGAATGACCCCCATAATGTCTGCTGCAGAAGAGATTGTGATGGAACTCAACCTCACCCCTTACCTGCATCTTAGGATGTCAGAGTTAAGGTCTCTCTGCAAAATCAAAAAGATTAAAACAGGTTCAAACCCTACCAAAGTACAGGTCCAGGAATTTTTGGCAGAGTTTGCTAAGAACAACCCCTCCGAGGATACCTTCCCAGAGGGGGAAGCTAGTGATGTGGAGGATTTCCCACCCCCACTCCTAGTTAGGGAGAACAGGGTCCCTCAAACCCTGTCTCCACAAGTGATAGTCAGAGATGCTGCTTCTCTCACAGGAGAGTCCAGCACCTCTGGAAGCATTGAGGGCAGCCTCAATGAAGATGACCTCCAGTTAGCCAGGATGGTCAAAAGATTGGCTTTGGAAAGACAGATCCTAGCAAAAGAAAAGGAAAGACAAGAGATGGGCCTAGGTCCCATCAATGGTGGCAGCAACATAAATAGGGTCAGAGATTCTCATGACATGTTGAAATTCCCAAAAGGGATTGTAACTAAATATGAAGATGGTGATGACATCACCAAATGGTTCACAGCTTTTGAGAGGGCTTGTGCAACCAGAAAAGTAAACAGATCTCACTGGGGTGCTATCCTTTGGGAAATGTTCACTGGAAAGTGTAGGGATAGACTCCTCACACTCTCTGGAAAAGATGCAGAATCCTATGAGCTCATGAAGGCTACCCTGATTGAGGGCTTTGGATTCTCCACTGAGGAGTATAGAATTATGTTTAGGGGGGCTCAAAAATCCTCGAGCCAGACCTGGGTTGATTTTGTAGACTACTCAGTGAAAACACTGGATGGTTGGATTCATGGCAGTGGTGTAAATGATTATGATGGGCTGTACAATTTATTTGTGAAAGAACACCTGTTAAGTAATTGTTTCAATGATAAACTGCATCAGCATCTGGTAGACCTAGGACCAATTTCTCCCCAAGAATTGGGAAAGAAGGCGGACCATTGGGTCAAGACTAGGGTGACTAAGACTTCCACAGGGGGTGACCAAAAGAAAGGGGTCACAAAGTATCCCCAGGGAAAGAGTGTTGAGACATCCAAAGGGAAAAGTAAAGAGTCTTCTATAGGGCCCCAAAAACCTGCTCAGGAGGGAGGGTCCAGAGCCTCTTCACAATCTAATTTTGGGTACAAGGGTAAAAACTTTGATCCCAAAAAGGCCTGGTGTCGTAGCTGTAATCAGCAAGGACACCAAACTGGAGACAAGGCCTGTCCCAAGAAAGGTTCCACTTCTAACTCTACTCCAGCTAACACTGGAATGGCCAGTCTCCAAGTGGTATCAACAGTGTGCCCAGAGCAAATCAGGGTTTACACTGAAGCTACATTAGTCTCTGAGGGTGGGGTGGATTTAGCCACACTGGCTGGTTGGCCCCCTAATATGCAAAAATACAGGCAGCAACTCTTAATTAATGGGACAAGTGTAGAAGGCCTGAGGGATACAGGTGCCAGTGTCACCATGGTGACAGAGAAACTGGTTTCCCCTGGTCAATACCTGGCTGGACAAACTTATCCAGTCACCAACGCTGACAATCAGACTAAAGTACATCCCATGGCTATGGTAACTTTAGAGTGGGGAGGGGTCAATGGCCTGAAACAGGTGGTGGTCTCCTCAAATATCCTTGTAGATTGTTTGCTTGGAAATGACCTGGAGTCCTCAGCATGGGCTGAGGTAGAACTCAAAACCCATGCAGCCATGCTGGGTATCCCTGAACTGGTGTGTGTCAAGACAAGGGCACAGTGCAAAGCTCAGGGTGAAAAAGTGGTGTTGGAGCCTGGAAAAAGGGCCCAACCCTCCAAGAGAAAATGAAAGAAGACTGGGGAACCAGCTTCAACACAACAAGAAAAAGAGAACCTCTCTTCCCAGGAAGAAGTTCTGCCCTCTGAGAAAACTGAGCCCATGGAGTTAGAACCTTATCAGGTTGAGCTCCTAGGCCCAGGGGGACCCTCAAGGGAACAGTTGTGTAAGGGGCAAGAAACCTGTCCCTATCTTGAAGGCCTTAGGCAGCAAGCTGCTGAAGAGTCCAAAGGAAAAATAACAGGAATACATAGTCTATTGGGAAGATGGACTCCTTTACACTGAGGCCAGATATCCCAAACCTGGTGCCACTAGGAGAGTGGTAGTGCCTCAGGAGTTTAGGGAGTTCATTCTGACCTTAGCTCATGATATTTCTCTTGCTGGGCATTTGGGACAGACCAAGACGTGGGAGAGATTAGTCAACCACTTCTATTGGCCCAACATGTCCCAGAAGGTCAAGGAGTTTTGTGTCTCCTGTGCCACCTGTCAAGCCAGTGGTAAGACAGGTGGACACCCAAAGGCCCCCCTCATTCCACTTCCAGTGGTGGGGGTCCCCTTTCAAAGAGTGGGTGTGGACATAGTGGGTCCACTTGAACCTCCCAGAGCCTCAGGGAACCAATACATACTAGTAGTAGTGGATCATGCTACTAGATACCCTGAAGCAATTCCCCTTAGGTCGACTACTGCCCCTGCAGTAGCCAAAGCACTCATTGGTATTTTTACCAGAGTAGGATTTCCGAAGGAGGTGGTGTCTGACAGAGGTACCAACTTCATGTCAGCATACCTGAAACATATGTGGAATGAGTGTGGGGTGACTTACAAATTCACAAAAACCATACCATCCACAAACCAATGGTCTTGTAGAAAGATTCAACAAGACATTGAAAGGCATGATCATGGGGCTCCCTGAAAAACTCAAAAGGAGATGGGATGTCCTCTTGCCATGTCTGCTTTTCGCCTACAGAGAGGTGCATCAGAAGGGAGTAGGGTTTTCCCCCTTTGAACTTCGGTTTGGCCATCCTGTAAGGGGACCACTAGCTCTTGTAAAAGAAGGCTGGGAGAGACCTCTTCATGCGCCTAAACAAGATATAGTGGACTATGTACTAGGCCTACTATCAAGGATGGCAGCGTACATGGAAAAGGCAAGTACAAACTTGAGGCCAGCCAACAACTCCAGAAGATGTGGTATAACCAAAAGGCTACTGTGGTTGAGTTTCAGCCAGGGCAGAAAGTCTGGGTTCTGGAGCCTGTGGCTCCCAGGGCACTTCAGGACAGATGGAGTGGCCCTTACCCAGTGCTAGAGAGGAAGAGTCAGGTCACCTACCTGGTAGACCTAGGCACTCGCAGGACCCCCAAAAGGGTGATCCATGTGAACCGCCTCAAACTCTTCCATGACAGGGCAGATGTGAATCTGTTGATGGTAACAGATGAGGACCAAGAATCTGAGAGTGAACCTCTCCCTGATCTCCTCTCCACAGACCCAAAAGATGGTTCAGTAGATGGAGTGATCTATTCAGACACCCTCTCTGGCCAACAGCAATCTGACTGTAGGAAGGTCCTGCAATAGTTTGCTGAGCTCTTTTCCCTAACCCCTGGTCAGACACACCTGTGTACCCATGATGTGCACACAGGAGATAGCATGCCTGTCAAAAACAACATTTTCAGACAGTCTGACCAAGTTAAGGAAAGCATCAAAGTGGAAGTCCACAAGATGCTGGAATTGGGAGTCATTGAGCACTCTGACAGCCCCTGGGCTAGCCCAGTGGTCTTAGTCCCCAAACCTCACACCAAAGATGGAAAGAGAGAGATGAGGTTCTGTGTGGACTACAGAGGACTTAATTCTCTCACCAAGACAGATGCCCATCCCATTCCAAGGGCAGATGAATTGATAGACAAACTAGGTGCTGCCAGATACTTAAGTACCTTTGACTTGACAGCAGGGTACTGGCAAATCAAAATGGCACCAGGAGCAAAAGAAAAGATAGCATTCTCCACACCTGATGGGCATTATCAGTTTACTGTTATGCCCTTTGGTTTAAAGAATGCCCCTGCCACCTTCCAAAGGTTGGTGAATCAAGTCCTTGCTGGCTTGGAGTCCTTTAGTGCAGCTTATCTTGACGATATTTATGTCTTTAGCTCCAGCTGGCAGGATCACCTGGTCCACCTGAAGAAGGTTTTGAAGGCCCTGCAAGCAGCAGGCCTCTCTATCAAGGCATCCAAATGCCAGATAGGGCAGGGAAGGAACTGTGGTTTACTTGGGACACCTTGTAGGTGGAGGCCAAGTTCAGCCACTCCAGCCCAAGATCCAGACTATTCTGGACTGGGCAGCTCCAAAAACCTAGACTCCAGTCAGGGCATTCCTTGGCTTGACTGAGTACTACAGGAGGTTTGTGAAGGGATATGGATCTATAGTGACACCCCTCACAGAACTTACCTCCAAGAAAATGCCAAAGACGGTAAACTGGACTGTAGAATGCCAACAGGCCTTTGCACCCTGAAACAAGCAATGTGCACAGCACCAATTCTCAAAGCTCCAGATTACTCCAAGCAGTTCATTGTGCAGACTGATGCCTCTGAACATGGGATAGGGGCAGTTTTGTCCCAAACAAATGATGGTGGCCTTGACCAGCCTGTTGCTTTCATTAGCAGGAGGTTACTCCCCAGGGAGCAGCGTTGGAGTGCTATTGAGAGGGAGGCCTTTGCTGTGGTTTGGTCCCTGAAGAAGCCGAGACCATACCTCTTTGGTACTCAGTTTGTAGTTCAGACTGACCACAGACCTCTCAGATGGCTAATGCAAATGAAAGGTGAAAATCCAAAACTGTTGAGGTGGTCCATCTCCCTACAGGGAATGGACTTTATAGTGGAACACAGACCTGGGACTGCCCATGCCAATGCAGATGGCCTTTCCAGGTTCTTCCACTTAGAAAATGAAGACTCTCTTGGGAAAGGTTAGTCTCATCCTCTTTCGTTTGGGGGGTGGGTGGTTGTGTAAGGAAATGCCTCCTTGGCATGGTTACCCCCTGACTTTTTGCCTTTGCTGATGCCAAGTTATGATCTGAAAGTGTGCTGAGGCCTGCTAACCAGGCCCCAGCACCAGTGTTCTCTCCCTAACCTGTACCTTTGTTTCCACAATTGGCACACCCTGGCATCCAGGTAAGTCTCTTGTAACTGGTACCCCTGGTACCAAGGGCCCTGATGCCAGGGAAGGTCTCCAAGGGCTGCAGCATGTCTTATGCCACCCTGGGGACCCCTCACTCAGCACAGACACATGGCTTGCCAGCTTGTGTATGCTGGTGGGGAGAAAATAACTAAGTCAACATGGCACTCCCCTCAGGGTGCCATGCCAAACTCACACTGTCTATAGGTATATATAAGTCACCCTTCTAGCAGGCCTTACAGCCCTAAGGCAGGGTGCACTATACCATAGGTGAGGGCATAAGTGCATGAGCACTATGCCCCTACAGTGTCTAAGCCAAACCTTAGACATTGTAAGTGCAGGGTAGCCATAAGAGTATATGGTCTGGGAGTCTGTTAAACACGAACTCCACAGCACCATAATGGCTACACTGAAAACTGGGAAGTTTGGTATCAAACTTCTTAGCACAATAAATGCACACTGATGCCAGTGTACATTTTATTGTGAAATACACCCCAGAGGGCATCTTAGAGATGCCCCCTGAAACCATACTCGACTACCAGTGTGGGCTGACTAGTTTTAGCAGCCTGCCACACACCAGACATGTTGCTGGCCACATGGGGAGAGTGCCTTTGTCACTCTGTGGCTAGTAACAAAGCCTGTACTGGGTGGAGGTGTCTCTCACCTCCCCCTGCAGGAACTGTAACACCTGGCGGTGAGCCTCAAAGGCTCACCCCCTTTGTTACATCACCCCGGGGCACTCCAGCTAGTGGAGTTGCCCGCCCCCTCCGGCCACGGCCCCACTTTTGGCAGCAAGGCCGGAGGAGATAATGAGAAAAACAAGGTGTCCTGAGCTGATAGCCCCTAAGGTGTCCTGAGCTGAGGTGACTCTGACTTTTAGAAATCCTCCATCTTGCAGATGGAGGATTCCCCCAATAGGATTAGGGATGTGCCCCCCTCCCCTCAGGGAGGAGACACAAAGAGGGTGTAGCCACCCTCAGGGCTAGTAGCCATTGGGTACTAACCCCCCAGACGTAAACACACCCCTAAATCGAGTATTTAGGGGCTCCCAGAACCTAGGTAACTAGATTCCTGCAACCTAAGACGAAGAAGGACTGCTGAGCTGAAAAACCTGCAGAGAAGATGGAGACACCAACTGCTTTGGCCCCAGCTCTACCGGCCTGTCTCCCCACTTCAAAAGAACTGCTACAGCGACGCGTTCCACAGGGTCCAGCGACCTCTGAAGCCTCAGAGGACTACCCTGCATCTAAAAGGACTAAGAACTCCAGAGGACAGCGGCTCTGCTCCAAGGAAGAAGCATCTTTGCAACAAAGAGGCAACTTTCAAAGAACACACGTTTCCCGCCGGAAGTGTGAGACTTTGCACTCTGCACCCAACGCCCCCGGCTCGGCTTGTGGGGAAACAACACTACAGGGAGGACTCCCCGGCGACTGCGAGCCCGTGAGTAGCCAGAGTTGACCCCCCTGAGCTCCCACAGCGACGCCTGCAGAGGGAATCCAGAGGCTCCCCCTGACCGCGACTGCCTGCTTCAAAGAACCCGACGCCTGGTAAAGACACTGCACCCGCAGCCCCCAGGACCTGAGGTATCCGACCTCCAGTGCAGGAGCGACCCCCAGGTAGCCCTCTCCCTTGCCCAGGTGGTGGCTTCCCCGAGGAGCCCCCCCCCTTGCCTGCCTGCTTTGCTGAAGAGACTCCTGGGTCTCCCATAGAAACCTATTGCAAACCCGACGCCTGTTTGCACTCTGCACCCGGCCGCCCCCGTGCCGCTGAGGGTGTACTTTTTGTGTTGACTTGTGTCCCCCCCGGTGCCCTAAAAAAAAACCCTGGTCTGCCCTCCGAAGACGCAGGTACTTACCTGCTGACAGACTGGAACCGGGGCACCCCCTTCTCCATTGAAGCCTATGCGTTTTGGGCACCACTTTGACCTCTGCACCTGACCGGCCCTGAGCTGCTGGTGTGGTAACTTTGAGGTTACCCTGAACCCCCAACGGTGGGCTACCTTGGACCCAACTTTGAACCCTGTAGGTGGTTTACTTACCTGCAAAACTAACAAACACTTACCCCCCCCCCAGGAACTGTTGAAAATTCCAGTGTCCAGTTTTAAAATAGCTTATTGCCATTTTTGTGAAAACTGTATATGCTATTTTGCTAATTCAAAGTTCCTAAAGTTCCTAAGTGAAATACCTTTCATTTAAAGTATTGTTTGTAAATCTTGAACCTGCGGTTCTTAAAATAAACTAAGAAAATATATTTTTCTATTTAAAAACCTATTGGCCTGGAATTGTCTTTGAGTTTGTGTTCCTCATTTATTGCCTGTGTATATGTACAACAAATGCTTAACACTACCCTCTGATAAGCCTACTGGTCGACCACACTACCACAAAATAGAGCATTAGAATTATCTCTTTTTGCCACTATCTTACCTCTAAGGGGAACCCTTGGACTCTGTGCATGCTATTTCTTACTTTGAAATAGTACATACAGGGCCAACTTCCTACAAGGGTAAAGTGCAATGGAATGGGGTGATGATGGAGGAAAGTCCAGGGTATTGTTCCAGTCAGTTTGTAGCATAGGTCCAGTGTCTAAGGGGCCATAGGAAGGGGAGCAATGGCAGTTCAAAGTGGACAAGGTGACAGGGTGGGACACAAGGGGGACAATCAGAAGAGTTTCATTTCCTGGCGGTGGTCTTGGTCTTGTCAAGTGTCTCTGGCTTCTGTCTGGTTCGCAGGGAACATTTGCAGGGTGGCTCACTTTCTGCAGGGGGAGGGTGCTGGTGGCCTGTGGGTCCTGTGGCAGGGCCTCCTGCCCACTAACTCCAGCGGAAGTGGAGGGCTGGTCAATAGACTGGCTAGTGGTAGCGGGCCGCTGGTGTGCTGTCCATTCCCTTGTGATGTTGGCCATGTCTGTCAGCACCCCTGCTATAGAAATCATGGTGATGTTGAGTGCCTGCAAGTCCTCCCTGATCTGCTGATGGTGTTCCTCCTGCAGCCGCTTGTTCTCCTGCATGTTGTTCAGGATCTGGCCCATCGTGTCCTGGGATTGTTGGTGGGCACCTAGGACATTGGTGAGTGCCTCGTGGAGAGTCGTTTCTCTGGGCCTGTCCTCCCCCTAGCGCACACTGGTCCTCCCAGTGTCCCTGTTGCCCTGTGCCCCTGTCCCCTGAATGGTGTGCCCACTGCCTGACTGTCTTGGGTATGAGGTGTGGAATGGGGTCCCTCTACAGGTGGGCACACTGCTGATTGGTGTGTCCTGGGGACAGAGGTGTGGGGATGCTGGGTGGGTGCTGTTGTGTTGTGTTGGATACTGATGGGGGAGTCTGTGGTTAACTGGGAGTTGGCTGGGGTGACCGACTGACCAGTG
Source organism: Pleurodeles waltl (assembly GCF_031143425.1). NCBI lineage: Eukaryota > Metazoa > Chordata > Amphibia > Caudata > Salamandridae > Pleurodeles > Pleurodeles waltl. Next base: position 1,193,714,080 of record NC_090444.1, read on the forward strand.
GTCCCTGATGGACCAGGTAGTTCATCCAGATCCTGAAGGGGCATCTTCTGTTGGAGGACTGGATAGTCGTGGCACCTCCTCTCCACTGAGGTTGGCTGGGCACTTTTGGGTATGTAAGAGATGTATTATGCTTCATGCCTGTGACATGTTGTACATCCCTATACTCCCCTCTATGGTTGCTTTTGCCCTGCCACCTTTGATTGTGTGTGGTGATGTATTGTGGGATTCTTAGTTCTCCTATGCTGTGCATACTTTGGTGATAGGTGTCCATGCAGGGCTGGGAGGGCTGTCCATGCATTGGTATGGCATGCAGGGCTTGGCATTGGTGTTAGTCATCTGCGTTGGAGCAGTGTGTGGGATGGAGTGGAGTGATGGGAGTGTGGGTGAGGGTGTGAGTTGGCCTGCAGGTATGGGGGGTGATACGTGGTAAATGTTGACTTACCAGTGTCCAGTCCTCCGACTACTCCATCGAGTCCCTCAGGATGCAGTGATGCCAAGACTTACTCCTCCCATGCTGTGAGCTGTAGGGGAGGAGGTGGGGGTCCACTGCCAGTCCTCAGTATGGCGAGCTGGTGCCTTGCTGCCATGGAACGAACCTTCCCCCGTAGGCCGTTTCACCTCTTCCTGATGTCGTCCGTTATTCTTGGATGCTGTCCCAAACGTACACCCTGTCCACGATTCTCCGCCATAGCTTCAACTTTCCTGCAATGGATATCTGTTAGACCTGTGGTCCAAACAGCTGTGGCTCTAACCTGACTATTTCCTCCACCATGACCCTCAACTTTTCTTCTGTGAAACGGGGGTGCCGTTGTGTGGACTTGGGTGTTATGTGATGTGTGTGAGTGTGTGGGTGTTGGGTGGTGTGATTAGGTGTGCGTAGTGGAGTGCGTGAGGGAGGTATGGGTGTGTGTGTATTTGTCGCAATGGTCTTGATGTCTGTCTGGAGGCAAGGATTTGTATACGTAAAGGGTTGTGGGTAATGTGGGTGTGTGTTTTATAGTGGTGTGAGTGGGTGTGTGTAGTGTGTGTATGGGGGTCAGGTGTGTTATGTTTAAATTGGCCAATGTTGTGTAGTTTAGTTTTTGGGTGTCCATTCTGAGCACGGCGGTGTGTACCGCCAATGGTTTACCGCTGCTGAATGCCCGCCGTGGTGATTCGTGGGTCATGATGTGGTGGGCATTGTTCTGTTGGCGTAACGGTATGGGTGTTGGGACCGCCACTTTATCACTGACCTTTGGGCTGGCGGATTTGTGTATATGGCTGAATTCTGTCGGATTGGTGTGTGTGTCGTAATATGCAGAATGGTTATCCGCCACCGTGGTGGTATGTTTGCGGCCGTCAAAGTGGCGGTATGTTTGCGGCCGTCAGAGTGGCGGTAAGCGGGATTTACCGCCAATGTCATGATCAGGGCCATAATGTACACAAATGGAAAAAAGGCTAAAATTTGAGGAATGTGAAAGAGGACAACATGAAAGAGAGTAATGCAAAAAGGGCAGTTATTCCACACTAGAATAACTGCCCCTTGTGGTATTCTTTTGAATCTGGCATCTGAAGTTTTGGATATGTAAGTAAAAATGCAGACATTAAATTCCAATAGCGCAAAAGATGAGCAGACCCTTTGTGCGTCTCACAGTTGACACAATGCTGCTTGAGATACAGGCTGTGGAATCTGAGGGGAAGGGAAACCGGATGGTTATTTTTTTTTCTGCCACATGAACTGTGATGGGCAATGAACTCACACAGTGACAGCGATATGAATTATATCTCCTGTCAGGTACATTATCCAGAAGTGGTGTCATTTCTCCTGGTTGGTGATTTATGAACGTCATTTTTTATTCCTTTGTGGTATGTCTTATGACATATAGTATTACACACTGGTTCTCTTGTCAGGTACTAATATTTGTCTATAATGTCTGCCAGTCATTGCTTCTGTGGGGCGCAAAATGTTCAGATGAACACATATATGATTTACTAGTGCAATTTTGATTTGTAGCATTTGTGTAGTGCCCTTCTGACTATCAGTGACATGATGCCTTTTCAGAAACAGTTTCAGGCAAGGGCCTGCATGAGTGAGTGGTGGGTGTAAGTGGAGGGTGGTACCCTGTGTGGAAAGTCCTGGATGTGGCATGTGAACGCACAGAATGTCTCTTTGACTTGTCGCAACAGCAATGTGTGATTCTAGTATACAGGTACTTTTTTCGTGTGTGTGGTCATAGGAGAGAAGGTTGAGGTGGTTAGTGAGGTCTATGTGTGTAGTTTTACTGTTTGGGGATATGGGCATGATACGCGATGGCCAGAGTTGTGCTATTACTGTTGCAGTGGGTGCAGCATGGCAACGTGGCACAGAGGTTTAGATGAAATAGAGCGTGATTTCCATTATGGTATTGCATCAATGCTTCCCCCGTCGCTGGTCCTTAATTGGAAGTGATTCAGAGTGGCCACATTTCAAATGCCAAATTCACTTAGAGATAAATTTGGTGCTATCACACTGGATGAATCTCGATTTGACCACCTTCACAGCTGTGTCATGAGAGTGTATCCTGTAACAGAAGCTATATACTCATGTATGTATTTAAGGCTGTTGTAAAGCCCTAAACTTGTTGTCTTGTGATCACATTAAGATATAGGTAATAACTTATATCTACCTCTATTTTAACACTATCAGCAGCTATACATAAAATAATTAACCAATGTGACTGCTGATCTTTTCAAAATAAGCTTCTAGCTCTCTTGCTCGCTCTAGTAGCTGTGGTGTTAGTTCTACTACCAATCATAGTGCTGCCTCGAGTTTTCAATAAAATAAAGTGCTGAAAAGAAAGTAAATGTCATATCACTAGGGCCAAAGTAAGTGTGACGTTACTTCCTGTGATGTCACCAACGTGTGTATGATGTCCTTTCCCCTATCTTTATTAGCTGCAGCCCTGAAGCCGCATTTATTAACATTTCATACAACTAACTGAACATTAAGGATTTTTACCACTTTATTGCTTGAAGGGGAACAATATTCTCCTGTGTATCAAATAGGAGGTAAATACTTTCCTCGATCGTACAGAACATTTTCTGGGATAGGAGGCTTTCCTGTGCTATGTCACAAACACAACATCAGCAGGAATGTAACCGAACTCAGGAGCTGTGATCAGTACCTAAATTGTTCACTGTAAAACTAATTCCCATGAGACAGTTTATGACTTCAAATACAGATCCCCCACTACAACAAATAAATCCATGAAAAAAACAGACTTATCTGCCACAATTATCAATCTTCAGTTATCTCTGGTATTTAGTGCTATAAGAATACACAAGCTGTAGCATCTAGGATCGATTTGGAGGAGGATGACAGAAGACAATCTGATAATAAATGGCAGATTCTGTGCAGTATAACCACTCTACGTAGGTTATCTCAGATGACAGTCCTAATGCCAGTGGCGACTCCTCTCAATTCTATAAGGGATAGCCCATGCTTACTGTCAACGCTACCATATATGATGGCTCATCATCGATTAACTCTATGAAATTCCACCATGGAGATGTTGGTGGACCTTTGTGAAAAGTTAAGTATGGTGCTCCTTACAATCAGAGCAAACACCAACAGGTTGTGAGGCAGATCATAGGTGTAGGTACTGACAAAATATCACCCTTTTAAGGGTACATTTCCAGTGTCCACATTTCGTGTGGGACATTCTTCTGCCTGAGATTTACACTGGTGAATTTTCCACTAGAGCGTTTTTCCCCAAGGTGACTCTCCTCCTAAGGTGGATCCAGTAATTGTAGTGGGGAAACCTCAAACAGTTATAATAGAACACAGTCGGTACAACAGATTTTCCACCGCTGCCCTTACGTAGTTAATATTTCCCAGCCTGGTGCATGAAGAGTACACAAGCCAAACTTTATAACAGACCCTAAGTATTCAAGCCTTTGATTCTAACATTATTACATCAGATCAAGTTGAATAATCTATCAAAGTAGGTCATAGATGTGATTTCTCTTGTTAATCTGTCTGCATCATAAATAGGATAATATGTTTGCGCAGACAAGATATAATTTCTTTCTATCTTAGGACGATTACCACCACAGTTAATCAATCAATCATTGCATTTGTAGAGCGTGCTACTCACCCGTGAGGGTCTCAAGGCGCTTGAGGAGGGGGGGGGGACCTGCTACTGCTCAAACAGCCAGGTCTTGAGGAGTCTCCTGAAGGTCAGTAGGTCTTTGGTCTGCCGTAGGTGGATGGAGAGGGTGTTCCAGGTCTTGGCCGCGAGGTAGGAGAAAGATCTGCCGCTGGTTGTGTCCTGTGGATGTGTGGGACGGTGGCGAGGGCGAGGTTGGCGGAGGGGAGCCGACGGTTCCGGGTGTAGAAGGTGAGACGATCATTGAGGTATGCTGGTCCGGCGTTGTGGAGTGCTTTGTGGACGTGGGTTAGGAGTTTGAATATGATCCTTTTGTTGACGGGAAGCCAGTGTAGGTCTCTCAGGTGGGCTGTGGTGTGGCTGTGGAGGGGGATGTTGAGGATGAGGCGTGCGGAGGCGTTCTGTATCCGTTGCAGTCTTTTCTGGAGAGCCGCCGTGGTTCCCGCGTAGAGAGCGTTGCCGTAGTGCAGTCTGCTGCTGACGAGGGCCTGGGTAACTGTCCTTCTGGTTTCGGTAGGGATCCACCTGTAGATTTTGCGGGGCATGTGGAGGGTGTTGAAGCAGGAGGATGAGACGGTGTTGACTTGTTGGGTCATGGAAAGCGATGAGTCAAGGATGAAACCCAGGTTGCGGGAGTGGTTGGTGGGCGTTGGTGCGGCTCCCAGCGTGGGCAGCCACCAGGAGGCGTCCCAAGTGGAGGGGGTGGGGCCGATGATAAGGACCTCTGTCTTATCTGAGTTTAGTTTTAGTCGACTGTTCTTCATCCAGTTGGCGATGGACTTCATACCCTTGTGGAGGTTGGTTTTGGTGGTGGTGGGGTCCTTGGTGAGGGAGAGGATCAGCTGGGTGTCGTCGGCGTAAGAGACGTTGTTGAGGTTATGAGATAGGACGATTTTGGTGAGCGGTGCCATGTAGACGTTGAAGGGTGTCAGGCTGAGGGAGGAGCCCTGTGGTACGCCGCAATGGTCTTGGTGGCTTCAGACAGGAATGGAGGGAGGCGGACTCTGTGTTCTGTCGGAGAAGAAGGAGGTGATCCAGTCCAGGTCCTTGTCACGGATCCCTGCATCATGGAGGCGAGTGCGCAGGGTGTGGTGGCAGAATTTGTCAAAGGCGGCCGAGAGGTCAAGGAGGATGATGGCTGCGGTTTCACCATTGTCCAGGAGGGTGCTGTTGTCGTCAGTGGCAGCGATGAGGGAGGTCTCAGTGCTGTGATTGCTGTGAAAACCAGATTGGGACGGGTCCAGAGTGTTGGACGGAGAGCCGGCATAAATGGTGTTCATTACTTTGGTGGTGTCAGCGTTGTTAACGTGTGTTCAGGAGAGCAGGAGGTTGGTGTGGTTGGGGGGCGATGAGTCAAAGGTGTTGGTAGCTGCTGGTGGAGTCTTGTTGTTGAAGTTGTCGTGGATGTCTATGATCTTGCAGTGAAAGAAGGAGGCGAAGGAGTCGTAGAGGTCTTGCGAAGGTGGGATGGAGAGTTCCTTCACTATCTTGAAGAGCTCTTTGCTGTTCTGCGTGTTGTTGTCGATACGTTCCTTGAAGGAGGATCTCTTGGTGGTCCGGATGAGCTGGTGGTGTTTGCGGATGGCGTTCTTCAGGGCTGTGTGTCTAATACCGCGCCTCGACGCGGCATCTCTTTTTGCCTCCGGGGTAGGAACACGCTGCCGACTCTTGGATCGCCGTTCCCCGCGTTTTTTGGTCACTTTGGCAACGCGTCCTGGGAAGCGTGTATTGCGCTCCCGGTTGCGTTGCCCTTACCTACTGTAAGGCATTTTTCTTCTCCCTTGTCGGTGGTGGCCTTCTTCTGGTCTTTTTCTTTTTCCTTGCCTCAGTATTCTGCCTTTTTCATGTTCATGTTGTGTCCATCTTGTCTTCTTCCTGTTTGTATTTCCCAGCATGCTCTCTTTCTTATATACTGCCTTCTTTTTCCTATTCTTGTCTATGGGCTTTTTCCGAATTCAAGATGCTGTTCTTTTCATTTCCTGTGATGTTACTTCCCCTAAGTCAGTATATAAGCCATTCAGTCTTGCTCTATCTTGCGTTGTAAACACTTCCCTTTGTTTGTTATCTTCGCTCCTGTTCATCGTTCCTGCTTATTGCCTTGGAGTATTTTTGTCTTGTTTTTTCCTGTTTTCAAGTCCTGTTTTTCTTCCTCTTTTTTTTAGGAGTTCCTGTTTGAGGTTTTTCCCCAGTTCTTGGATTTGTTTTCCTCTGGGACTCCTTCTGGAGAATACGGTCTACTTTGGTGTTTCCTGTCAAGCAGCACCGTGGCTACTAGAAAGGGTCGCCCCTATCTGGGATTATCCAGAACCTGTAGAAGACCGGGTATGTTCTCCAATCTTGCATCCAGAGGTGAGAAGTCAAGTGCAGTTCGTGACAGATTGCAACGCCAAAAGATTCCGCGTTGCGAGGCCGCCATGGAAGATCCACAGGGAGAGGCGGCAGAAAATGCTCAAGCCATGCTGCAGACAGTCCAACAACAAGCCCAAGAGTTACAACAATTACGGGCTGAAAACACTGCACTACGACAGGTCCTGTCATCCCGGTCAATGGATATACCACCCGTATCTGCCACTGCTCCTCGATATTCAGGAGATCCTCTGAAGATAGAGGAGTTTTTGGTTGCCCTAACGGTTTTCTTTGCCTTTCGTCCACTCCAATTTTCCTCTGATAAGGCTAAGGTGGGCTATCTGATCAGCGCCTTGTCTGGTCCTGCGCTTGCTTGGGCGACTCCTCTGGTCTCTGCAGAAGATCCAGTCCTGGCTAATTATCCTGCTTTCCTGACTCTTTTCAAACAGATGTTTGAGAGGCCTGGGGTAGAAGCAGCAGCTGAGGAGGCCTTATGTGATATTCAGCAGGGCAATCAGGATGTTCTGCAATATATAACTCGTTTCAAACAGCTTGCAGCTGAAACCTCTTGGGTGGAACGCACCTTTATAACCTTATTCCGCCAAGGCCTGCGTGAAGAAATTAAAGATGAACTTGTACATTCTCCTCCAGCTTGTTCCTTGAAGGAATTGATGGATCAAGTCATGAATATTGAATATAGACTACGAGAGCCAAGATAGAGAGACATAGAACGCGAGTCCCATACCAGTCTGGTAATTTTCGTACCAGTAGTCGGCGAACGGACGAAGTTCCATCTGAAGCCTCTCCATCCCCTCCTGAAGAACCTATGCATATTGATCTTTTCCGTGGTCCATTAACTAAATCAGAAAGGGAGAATAGAAGACGAAAGGGACTTTGTCTGTATTGTGGTAAGGCTGGCCATCTGATTCGTAGTTGCCCGGTAAGTCCCTCAAAACCTGCGGGAAACACCAACTCCCGTCCCCTGTAAGGAGGAAGGAGACGGGAGGAGCTGAAGTACCATCAATATGTTCCTCCAGAGAAAGTATGTCCACCCTGTTTATCCTCTCGGTCAAGTTACAAAGTTCACAGGATCAAGAAGAACATCTCCTGGCGCTCATAGATTGTGGAGCCAGTGGAATCTATTTGGATGAGACCTGGGCCATGAATAAAGGAATTCCCCGTATTCCTAAAGAAACTCCTGAGCAGGTACACACGGTTGATGGCTCTCCTTTAACCTCAGGTCCTGTGGTGGCCTCAACTCCTACACTTTGTCTGACATTTGGGGGGCATCAAGAACATGTTGCCTTTGATCTTATAGCCTCACCAAATCACACCATGATTTTAGGAATGCCCTGGTTAACTCGACACAACCCCTATATCAATTGGGAAACGAGAACAATATCTCTAACATCTGTTTTGTCAGCAGAACTGGTATTCCAGTAACTCCTATTGGTCTCCTAAAAGGTCCTGTCAGTCAACTAAGGATAATACTAACTCTATAAAAATGATTCAGGGAGTTCCAGATTGTTATCAGGAATATATTGGGACTTTTCAGAAACCCAGTAATCCCATTCTACCTCCTCATCGAATCTATGACTGTGCTATTCCATTAGTTCCTGAGGAAGTCATACCCTTTAGTCGAATGTATTCTTTGACAGACCAAGAAAAGAAGGTGCTCAAGGAATACCTAGATGATAACTTACAGAACGGATTAATTGCTCCTTCCACGTCTCCTGCTGGGGCTCCTCTTTTCTTCGTCCCCAAGAAGACGAAAGATCTGCGTCCATGTGTCGACTTTCGCGAACTCAACAGAATTACAATTAAGGATCGTTACCCGTTACCTAAATTAGGGATATATTGGATGCCATTCAAGGAGCCAAGATGTTCACCAAATTAGATTTAAGGGGTGCCTATCATCTTCTACAGATCAAAGAAGGAGATGAATAGAAGACAGCTTTCCGTACTCCTTTCGGGCACTATGAGTACCGTGTCATGCCTTTCGGATTGACCAAGGCACCTTCTGTATTCCAACGATTCATGGACTCAATGTTCTCTGATTTATTAAACCAATATGTAGTAATCTATCTGGATGATATCTTGATATATTCCTGTGATCCTGAGCAACATACGGAACATGTACTGCAGGTCTTGGAAAGACCTAAGAAGAACCAGTTATTTTGTAAACCAGAGAAGTGTGAATTCCATAAGACCGAAGTGAAGTATTTGGGGTTCAGTATCAATCAACATGGAATATCCATGGACCCTGACAAGGTCAGCGACATCTTAGATTGTCCTTCTCCAACGTCAATAAAGGAAACGCAATGTTTCCTTGGTCTATCAAACTTCTATCGTCAGTTTATCCAGAACTTTGCCCACCTACAAAGTTTCATTACACAAACAATTAAGAAAGAGAATCTGACGAAGGGTTTCGTCTTGACCGAGAATGCTGAACGTGCTTTTCAAGAATTAAAGAAGGCCTTTACCCAAGCACCCATTTTGCGACACCCTGACATTACCAAAACATTTATTGTTGTGTCTGATGCCTCAGACAGAGCCATTGGGGCAGTTCTGCTGCAGAAGCAAGACAACAATGGATTAGAAGATCCTATCTTTTATCTTTCTCATATCTTATCAGAAGCAGAACGCAATTATTCAGTACTGGAACGAGAATTACTTGCTCTCAAAGTAGCATGTAAGGAATGGAGGCATTTCTTGATGGGATCCAGAGAGCCTTTTGAAGCCAGGACTGACCATCGCAATTTACAATGTCTTCGGAGTTTCCAGTGTCGCAACAGTCGTTAGGCAAGATGGGCTTTCTTCTTTAGCCAGTACGATTTTGTGATCACGTACATACCTGGCTCCCAGAATTCAGTGGCAGATGCTTTATCCCGTAGATATCCTGACGTCGCTAAGAACTCTTCTCTACACACTATTGAGTCTAGTAGAATCATTGGAGCTACTAATCTTTTCAAGAAGGTGTTAAATCAGAGTACCAGTTTCTTTCTACTTCAGAATGGAATAGAGTGACTCCTTTTTTGCAGAAGAAGGACGACTACTTCTATCATCAGCAAGTTCTTTTCTTACCTACCAAGAAAGTTCACACAGAAGCATTACAAATGTGTCATGATTCCCCGATAGCCGGGCATCGAGGAATCAAGAAGACCCAGGAGTTGCTACAACGATCATTTTGGTGGCCTTCGCTTAAGACAGATACAGAAACCTATGTTTCAGCATGCCCAGTATGTGCTCAGACCAAGACACCCCAAACTAAGTCAGCAGGCTTATTAAGGCCTTTACCGGTTCACTCAGCTCCTTGGTGTACACTATCCACGGATTTCATATGTTCTTTATCTAGCTCTTCTGGTAACCATGTAATCATGGTAACAGTAGATTCATTCACCAAGATGGCACATTTCACAGCCTTAAAAAAATTACCGACAGCCCCAGAAATGAATCGCATCTTCATGTGGGATATTTTTCGCCTCCATGGTCTCCCGCAAGAGGTCATTTCGGACAGAGGGCCACAATGTGCCATGTTTCTGGAGACCCTTTTGTGCCTCATTAAACATTGAGGTCTCCTTGTCCTCTGGTTTCCATCCACAAACGAATGGTCAAACTGAAAGAGTGAATCAGGAACTCCAACAGTATCTGAAATGTTACTGTAATGCCACACAAAGTAATTGGTCAGAGTTTCTTGCTCTTGCCGAGTTCTCCTATAATAACACAGTGCATAGTGCGACCAAGGCCACACCTTTTTATTGCACCTATGGATTTCATCATAGGACCATATCTACTGTTTCCACTACATCCTCTTTTGTTCCTGCAGTCACTTCTTTTGGACATCGGATCCGCCAAATCCAGGGCCTACTTCATACAACTCTCTTAGCTTCGAAACAAGCAATGAAACGAAAAGCGGATCGTTTTCGACAAACGGCACCTTCGTATCAAGTAGGCCACAAGGTGTGGCTTTCCTCCAGATTTTACCTTCCCGATTTTCTGTCAATAAATTCAAACAACGTTTTTATGGACCCTTTCAGATTTTGCAAATCTTGAATCCTGTTGTTGTGCGACTGCGCTTTCTTCATACCTGGAGGGTTCATCCAGTTTTTCATGTGTCCCAATTAAAGCCCTTTGTTCCTCACCAGCGTTCTCCTCCTCTTTCCGTTGACGGACAGCCTGAATATGAAGTCCAGGAAATTTGTGATTCATGATTTTTTCGGTGCAGACTGCAATTTTTTGTTCACTGGAAGGACTACCCTCTCAGTGACTGTTCTTGGGAGGATGCTTCCTCCGTCCATGCTCCCCGTTTGGTTCGCCTGTTTTTTTACCGTCACCCTGACAAACCTGGGGCCTCAGGGAGGGCACCTACTGTAACGCTGCACCTCAACGTCTCTTTTTGCCTCCGCGGTAGGAACACGCGGCCGATTCTCGGAGCACCGTTCCACGTGTTTTTTGGTCACTTTGGCAACGTGTCCTGGGAAGCCTGTATTGCGCTCCCGGTCGCGTTGCCCTTACCTACTGTAAGGCATTTTTCTTCTCCCCTGTCGGTGGTGGCCTTCTTCTGGTCTTTTTCTTTTTCCTTGCATCAGTATTCTGCCTTTTTCATGTTCATGTTGTGTCCATCTTGCCTTCTTCCTGTTTGTATTTCCCAACATGCTCTCTTTCTTAAATACTGCTTTCTTTTTCCTTTTCTTGTCTATGGGCTTTTTCCCAATTCAAGATGCTGTTCTTTTCATTTCCTGTGATGTCACTTCCCCTTTTTCAGTATATAAGCCATTCAGTCTTGCTCTATCTTGAGTTGCAAACACTTCCCTTTGGTTATGCTCTTTGCTCCTGTTCATCGTTCCTGCTTTTTGCCTTGGAGTATTTTTGCCTTGTTTTTTCCTGTTTTCAAGTCCTGTTTTTCTTCTTTTTTTTAGGAGTTCCTGTTTGAGGTTTTTCCCCAGTTCTTGGTTTTTTTTCCTCTGGGACTCCTTCTGGAGCGTACGGTCTGCTTTGGTGTTTCCTGTCAAGTGGAACCATGGCTACTAGTGAGGGTCACCCCTATCTGGGATTATCCAGAACCTGTAGAAGACCGGGTGTGTTCTCCAATCTTACATCCAGAGGTGAGAAGTCAAGTGCAGTTCGTGACAGTGTGGGTGGCAGGTGTCTGTTCCTGGCGCCTCTCCCTCTCGAGTTTTCGGCAGGCCTGTTTGGAGGTCCGGAGGTCAGTGGCGAACCAGGTGACCTTTCTGATGGTGCTGTTGTGAGAGGGTTTCTTGAACGGGGCGAGAATGTTGGCGCAGTCGTCAATCCATTGCCTGAGGTTGCGGGCGGCTGTGTCGGCGTCGGTGGTGTCAGCTGGTGTGGCTCGGGGGAGGGCGGAGATCAGCCGGTCATTGGTGCTCTTGTTCCAGCTGCGGCGGGGGATCGGTTGCGGGTGGTAGTGGGTGTTGGGTTGAATGTATGTCGGAACAACGCATGCTAAAACAACGCATGCCTGAACAACGAGGTCAGAACAACGACTGCATTGTTACCACTAATGCCTTTACCACGAATGCCTTAACAACGATTTTTCATTGTAAATGCATCCTTGGTAAAGGCATTAGTGAACGGCAAGCATGGTTCCAGCATGTGTTCCCCCTTGCCCCCACCCCTAAAAATTACTGTGACCCCCTAACCCACCCCTAAAACAACACCAACCGCCCACCCCTGCCCCTAAAACTACCCCAACCCCCCACCTCGCCCCGAAAAGTACCACAACCCCCACCCTGACTCTAAAACCTAAAACCACCCCAACCCCCCACCCTGCCCCTAAAACAACCCCAAACCCCCACCCCGTCCCTAAAAATTAAACAACCCCAACCCCTACCCACCTCTAAAATTACCCCAACCCCCACCCCTAAAACCTAAAACCACCCCAACACCCCTGCCCCTAAAACTACCCCGAGCCCCCCACCCCGCCCCTAAAACCTAAAACCACCCCAACCCCCCACCTCGCCCCTAAAATTACCTGACCCCGCCCCTAAAACTTAAAACCACCCCAACCCCCACCCCTGAAATTACCACAACCCCTCAACGCGCCCCTAAAACCTAAAACCACCCTAACCCCCACCCCATAACTTAAACCACCCCAACCCCCACCCCCAAATAGTAAAAATACCTGACCCCTCCACCCCCGCCCCTAAAGCTAAAAATACCCCAACCTCCCACCCCGCCCCTAAAACTAAAAATGCCCCGACTCCCCGCCCCACCCCTAAAACAAAAAATACCTCAACCCCGCCCCTAAAACTAAAAATACCCCTCCCACCAAACCTAAACCACCCTGACCCCCACCCATAAAACTAAAAATACCTTAACCGCACACCCCCACCCCTAAAACTAAAGATACCCCCACTCCCCCGCTCCTAAACCTAAACCACCCCTAAAACAAAAAATAACCCGACCCCTCCTCCCCTAAACCACCCCGACCCCCCAAAACTAAAAATACCCCGACCCCCCGCCCCTAAAAAAGCCCCACTTACCTGACTGATCACTTCGTCCTCCTCAGCCGACTCCCTTCTTCTGTGCCTTAACCACACATGTGCGTGGTTCAGCGCATGCGTGGTTAAGGCACCAAACAACAAAGTCATGGTTAATGAAAGCGTTGTTCCACTTTCATTGTCCGCAACTTTGTTGTTACGGAGTCGTGGTTAAGGCCGCTTCCCGGTGGGTTTATTGAAGGTGAAGTGGACGCAGCGGTGGTCGGTCCAGTGGAGTTCGGTGGTGTGGCTGAAGGCGATGTGGCTGCTGGCGGAGAAGATGGGTTTGAGTGTGTGTCCGGCGGAGTGGGTGGGAGATGTGACGAGTTGATTGAGTCCGAGGTTGGCGAGGTTGTCAAGCAGGGCGATGGAGTTGCTCTCATTGGTGTTTTCGAATTGGAAGTTCAGGTCTCCGAGGAGGATGTAGTCTGTAGATGCAAGGGCTTGAGTGCTGATGACGTCGGCGATGGAGTTATTGAACCGAGGTGGAGGTCCGGGGGGGTCTGTAGATGAAGGTATCCCTGAGGGTGGTCTTGGGATCGATGTGGATTTGGAAGTGCATGTGTTCGGCGGTGCTGAGGGTGTCTTCGGTGTTGGTTGAGATTCTGATGGTGTTCCTGTGGACGATGGCGATCCCTCCTCCCAGTCTGTTGGTGTGGTCTCTGCAGATGATCTTGTAACCGTCTGGGATGGCTATGGCGATGTCGGGAGCTGAGAATGGGTTCATCCAGGTCTCTGTCAGGAAGGCGATGTCCGGGGAGGAGGAGACGAGAAGGTCCCAGAGCTTTATGGCGTGCTTGTGGACGGAGCGGGTGTTAAGAAGGATGCATCTGAGGAGGTTGCGTCCGGTTCTGGCGGGTGAGGTGGTGGCTCGGAGGGTGGAGAAGTTGCAGCTCTGGCAGGAGAAGGGTTTGTGGATGAGCTTTGGTGAGGCCTGGAAGCAGGAGGTAGAACAGCCGGTGTTGAGGGTGTTGGCGTCGTAGTGGCGTCTGGTACCGGGGGGATCTTGGAGGCCAGGGGGACTGGTGCTGTGCGTGGTCCAGGCGTGAATGGGTGCAGACAGGCTTGCCTCCGGCGTGCCCGCTGTGCGGTCGCACAGTGGACGCCATTAAGAGGGGAAGGCGGGAGCGAAGCGCGAATGGGCACGCAAGGGGGGCGGGCCGCGGGGGATGCAACGGCAGGAAAACCACGGGGGGAGAAGCTGAGAAAAGCAGCAAAATAAGGCACAAAAAGAGAAACAGCACACACAGCACACCTTTCTGCTGACATTCACCTTCCTGACATCTGCAGTCCCTGTCTTGGAACTCAGTGCATACTTTCTGAGATGACTGTTAGATGTGGATGCCAGCATGCTGTCATATTTTCCCAGATTGTGCTGATAAGCCTATTTGCCCAGTAGTAAAGGAGTTTGCCACTTATTTGAAATTGGTGACAGAGATTTGAAATCTGCTGGTGACAACATTGATACTATTATGTTACTTTGCTGGGCACTCAGCCCTCCTCTGATTTTCCCACTTCTTTATGACTTTCATCTGCACAATCCAATCGGTCACATCAAGATACCCACTGCTATAGCTTCTTGATTTGAATTTACCATTATACAACAAGGAAGGCTATCTTCTCAACAGAACACAAGAAATATAAATAAAGAATTCTTCCAAAGAAATGGCCCTGTATGTAGAACAGAAATCAAACCAGACGTTCGTATAATTCCTTTTACAATGCTGATTGGATGCAAAGTGTCCCACTTGTTGCTTCACACTAAAAATAATGATGCATTAAGTAGTGGCTTTTATAGGATGTATGACAAGTACCTTTACCAATAAGATATCTTCCACATGCAAATGGGAGCATTTTTACCTTAATAAACTAAGAAACTTCAGCAATTGATGGCATTACTTTAACCCATGTGTTCGGAGTGGACAGCAGAAAATGGGACTGAAATGCTTGAGAATTATCTTTTTGCAAGTGACTGACTGACAAGAAAATGTGTCAACTATTTTGAGAGACACCTGCGAATTGGGACATCGCCTCAATTGGGAGTAATAGAACGACAGCCTCGACCTGGCCCTAACCAACAGGACTTTTTTTAAAGCCTAGGAAAATAGGTCTGATTAGGCCTCCAATGCGTTCCTTATCCAGCTACTTGATTTTTTACCCAGTTCTAGTCACCGACTCCGCCACTGCCAAAAGCCACAGGCACATAAATTCTGATGGAGTATATTTATTTATTGGGGAGTTTTCAGTTACTTTAGAATGATGGAGGTCTTGAACAAAAAGTATGTGCTGGTGTTTCATGTGGGGGATTCCAGTGTGATTTTACCACTTGGTCCCTTTCCTGCCTAGAGATCAGTTAGAAGCGATTTGCAAAGTTCAGTTTTCATTTGTTCAATAAACGGCACATAGTTTGATTCAGCTCTCAGGATTGTATTCAAAGCATTCCACATCTTGGGAGTCTTCACAACAGTGAAGGACTGAGAGAGTGCTTCATAGAGGACGTAATACACCCTACCCAGTCAACACTAAAAATATAGCTGATATTGCTTCCTCTTTTATCACTCTATTAAGAGGCCTTCCTTAGGTGCCTCAGCTGAGTTAAGAACATGTAATGGTGTGCTGTGAAAAATTAAGCGTTAAGGTGACTAGGCTTAGGGCTTAAGCTCCACAGTTGAACAAGAATCCATACTAGTGTGGTGTGAAAAATCTAGGTGCCACAGTTCTGAGTTAAGAACATGTAATGGTGTGGTGTGGTGTGAAAAATCAAATAGTTGTGGTCAACCAGAATTTTCACACCACACCAGTATGGATTCTTGTTCAACTCTGGAGCCTAAGCCCTTAGCCTAGTGACGTAGTGAGGAAAGAGCTAATGGAATCAGTGTTCTGCTTATTTCAAAATTAGCAGCCTATACTTCCAATGATCTGCCACAATAAAAGCAGATGGAACCCAGCATGAGCATTTCCCATGCTGCAACTGAAATGGATCTGACAAAGTACATGTAATACAACAAAGCCCTGCTCCAACCATCATCCAACAAGTGCAATAGTTCCCATACTTTGCTAATGGTTACTCTCAATTTATTAATGATTTGCCTGAGATGATGTAACCTACTGTGTCAGTAACTTGAAAAGGCTGCACTTTTGTGTGGGGTCCAACACAACAAAAAGCCTTTGGCAGTCTGAGAACATCCTTTACATTAGCTCTAATCCTGCGACAGCTTGAGCTTTCTTTACCATTCATTATAGAGACAAATATCTCGGATGGAGTCATTGGAGACCTACTATCATAAAGAGACTTTAATCCTCAAAAGTTGCATTCGATTGCCTGTTATTTATGAACTTTATCCACAGCTGAGCAGCAGTATTCAATTTACAACCAAGAATTACGTGCTGTTAGAGATCCATTCGCACATTTGTGATATTGTTTGATCGGATTGACTGAACACAAGAATTTTGCATTCTTATGATACTACTGATGTGAAAACCACCATTATGCAAGTTCTAAGCTTTGCGTTTCATGCTTCAGTTTTTTCATTCATTACTTCCAGCTCTACAATCACATAGACTAAAGATCTTGTTGGCCGGTGGGCATGGAGGCCTCAGCGGCACGATGTTATTCAACCTGTACTCTGTGCAGTTTCTTGATAAACCAAACCTGTTCACATCAGGTCTGCTGGTCTTCTGCTGCTCCATACTCCCACTGAACCCTGGATGTCTATTTCTATAAACTTTATAGAGGGCTTACACAAGACGGATGAAAACTGAGTAATTTTGCTGGTGGTAGAATATTTTTCTAAGTTGAGTAGCTTCATACTTTTGCCTAATTTGCCAATTGCTTCTAGTTGGTTAGTATCTTTTTAAAACAGTAAGGTGGTAAGTGGGTCGTCCTTTATTGTTACAGATAGAGGACCCCAATTTACCTTTCGATTTTGGTCTGCTCTTGTTTATGGGTTTATGGGTAACAAGTCAACCACTTACTATCCTCAATCAGATGGGCAAACAAGAGGGCTAATAATACCTTAAATGTTTTTTAACCCATACCTCCGGATTGGGGCTACTGGCTGTTTGTGGCAGAATTCATGTACAACAATTCACTACCCAGCTCCTTGCGACTGTCTCCATGTTACTGGTCTTATGTTTTTCATCATGCATGTTTTCTGTAGATATCCCTACTTCCTCTGTACCACCTGTTTCTTTCCTCATTTCTTCTCTCTAGTCTATCATTAAGGACCCAATTTCGCACATCATGCACGCCAAAACTATGTGTAAATAATTTGCAGAAAATTGTTGCATTCCTCCTCTTGCCTATTTACATTAAGATTTTGAATAGCTGTCTAGTTTTGTTCTTTGTATTCCTGGTGTTCATTCAAAGTTCCATACACAGTTTTAAGGGCCTTTTCTCTGTATCCACCGTCAGCAATTTGGAGATGTGTGGTTAAGATTGCCGTTACATTGGCATATACATCCTGTGTTCTATGTTTCCTTGGTCCATCCATCCCATCCTGTGCCTTTACGTTCTATCTCATCCCCTTCTCCAGCACATTTTGATGAAACATCAGTATGAGGGTTATGTAATTCATGACTCTTGTATATATTGGGGTCAGTCACTGTGTCTGATTGATTAGAATGATTGTGATCCCTCTGATTGTTCCTAGGATCTACCTTCTTTTGTGTATGCTACTCAGCTGGTTTGCACCATGGATCACAAGTTCCGTTCCAAACAGCGGTGAGGTGTTCCTAATTAACTTTTTAGGGAGCTCCTCAGGATACAAGGTTTGTCAGAATGTGGTAGCCTACTACTCCATCTTCAACATAATGTATTGGGAGTCTCATGTTGGAGATTACCTCAGTGCTCTCCAGGGCAGTGATGGAAATTGTTTGCCCATTGTGTTTACTGCATTGTGCAAGTAGAGTTCTGCCTGATTCAAAATGGCCACTGCCTTTCTATGATCTCTGTTTTCTTAATGCCAGATTTCCCAATCCAAGAGGGACATCCTTGCCTTCTAGGTTGATGATCCTTCAATTCCAGGTTTAAAAAAGGTACTGTCAGCATATAAACTGGCTCAGCCTTCTAGTCCATGTGGCAATGTCTTTAATTGATAAATTCAACTGATAACTAGTTCACTCCATGGCCCCCTTCCTTCAAATGCACATTTTTTTAATTTCGGGGTCCCTCTTTTTGCAAATTCATCCTACTTAGCTCCCTCCAAGTATTCTTGCACCTGTATAAATAGGTGCCGGTCTCCAGCTTCCATGTGATTGAAGTTTCACTCAGGGCTTATTGTGGTATGTATATCTGTTTATGGGTTACCTTGAATGATGTTATGTGTTTATTGTGATATTAATGAATTCCTTATTGTTGGACCTGGCCCTCTCTGCAGAGTCACTCTCAAACTTTTTGCCTTCACAGCTCCTGTTTCTGAACCCATTTGTGTTGGCTTCTAGGACTCTGTGCACTTTACTATTGCTAACCAATGCTAAAGTGATTATGCTGTTTCCTTTAAACATGATACATTTGGCTACACCATACTTGCACATTTAATTTACTTGTACGTCACTAGTAAAGAGGTACTATTACTAGTGGGCCTGCAGCACTTATTGTGCTTACCACTTATGTAGCCTTTTCAAACCTGTCTCAGGCCTACCACTGCAGTCTGTGTGTGAAGTTATAAACTACCATTTCGACCTGTCAAAACAAACCTTTTGCCAGGCCCCAACCTTTGTTTTTAATACATTTAAATCACCCGTAGAGTTGGCCCTAAACAGCACAAAGGGCAGGGTGTGTTGTATTTAAGAAGATGGGCATGTCCTTTTAAGTTGTACATATCCTGATAGTGAAAAACTCTCATATTTGTTTTTACTATTGCAAGGCCTACCTTTTCCATAGAATAACACTGGGTTACCTTAAAACATTTAATATTTATTAAGTGATAACTTTTTCTTGGGCAAAATGGGAGCAGATGGGAATATCATGTTTGGTGTCTGGGGAATTGTAATGTAAAACCCTCTTTAATGGTAAAGTTGGATCTTAAGTCACAATTCTGAAAATGCCACTTTTAGAAAGTTGCAATTTTTTGTCCTAACCATTTGGTGCCTGTGTTCTGGGTCACATAACTAGTTGTAGTTGGCTTTTGTGTATTCCTCCCAGACAGATTCACAATAGAGTGTCTAGGTGTTGGCAGGATGGGCCATCCAGGCTTGATAGGGGTGGATCTGTCACCTACCACATTTACACTTCAAAGGCATTGGCGCACTCAGAAAAGACTTCACATTAGCCTATTGCGCCCATAGAAAGACAGAGACCATAACAGGGAGACAGGACATTCCAGACACATCTGTATGGGGTAAAACTCCAAAAGCTTCTCCTACTTCAAAGGGAGAACATTATAAAATTTAAAAATGAGACCCTCAGACCCACTCTTCAGTACACTCATGGACGTGTGGATACTACAGAAGAAAGACTGCCTTGCTGCCAAAGGGCTACCCTGCTGCTTGAGGCTTGCTCATCTGTCTGAGAGGGAAGACTGGATCTGCACCCTTCATCCCAGGCTGAAATTACTCCAAGGGTCAGCTGACTGACCTCCTGTTCTGAGCTACAAAACACAAGCTCCAGAGGACTCACTGCAACTGCCCAGCTGACCTGCTGCAACTGGACCTGCCTGGACTTGCAACTGGACCTCCATGAGCCCTGCTGGCATCTGCTGGAGTGAGTTTTTGATCCACAAGAGGTGCCTCCCAGATCCTGGACCCTTGGTGTGGCATCAGTTGAGGTCCTCTTTGAAGAAAAGGAGTAATCCAAAGTTTTGGGCTCTTTGCGACTGCAAGCAGGCCAGTTCACACCACGATCTTGCTGTCCATGCTGACTGCCAGCAACAAACTCCGGTAAGGATGACTCTTCGATGTACTGCAACCACCAGCAATGACCTGTAATGAAAGATCTGCACTTCTTGCTACAGCATTGACAGTCCGGGTTGACCGTCTACATGAAGCTCCAGCACCGACTGTCTGCAGTGCCTGACAGGATCTTAGTGCTACGGCAAGGACCATGATGCCTGGCCTGCTCTTCGTTCTACAGCGATGACCATCCGTAACTCTTTCCCTGCTCCATGTGGCCTCCTCCACCACAAACAGAATTTGTTGCGTTGGACTTTAGAAGGCAAGTTTTTCAGCAGGATTAACCAGGTCTCTGTATCTGTGACTTTCACCCAGTCTCACATGATCAAATAATTGTGAGTCACACTTTGTGCTTTTAGGCACTATACTTACCATATTTTTTTGGAATTAGATATCTCTTTTTCTACTAATTGGATTTTTGTCATTTGGGTGTCAAATAGTTTATTAAATTTTACTATATTTTTCTAAATTGTTGTGTGATTTTCTTGTGCTGTGTTTTAACTTTATTACTGTTGGAGTGCTGCATAAATACTTTACACATTGCCTTTAAGTTAAGCCTGAATGCTTTTGTGCCAAGATACTAGAGGGTTAAACACAGATTAATTTAGTAACTTTTATTGTTCACCCTGACAAGGACTGTGGCTGTTGCTTGTGAAGGGTTCACACCCCCCTCAACCAGCAACCTAATTGCTCACACTTACTTTATAGGAAGTGGTACGATTCTAACTTACTTAGCCACATTGCTGGACCAACACTAATTTCTCGACCTTCCCAACCCTTTTTCCCCTGTTTCCCCAGAAACTACATCAATGAATTATGCACTACAAACACAGTTGGAAGCATTAGGAAATTGTGAGGCTCTATGCAGTCCTTTCCTCTTGTCATGACAAGAGATCACAGACAAAAAACGCAAGTTACATCCATCAATTTGACGAGATGCTGGAATTAACTGTCTCTCTTTTCAGATGTTCGACCTCTAGAACAATCTAGGCAGGAACTCAGCCAGTCACTATGTTGTTGTTAGGAAGTAAGTACTCCACAACCAGTCCCAAGTTCCATCAACACCCCACACTCGGCCTTACATAGCCTCCCTTTACCTTTGCCTCAAAGATATTTAAATTACAAATGTATGTATTCCCTAAACTATGTAAACATATTTGTGAATACTATGTATTGGTGCATGCCAGGCAAATATCACACGGTTACTACACCCAGCATTTTGCTGATATTCAGATTCACATATGTGCTATCAAAATACTCACAATAAACAAATTATATAATAAGGCCAACAAATCATCTTTTAAAGCCTTATACGAGTAAAACTTAATATGTGCATATGTTATTTTATTTTCAATGCTGAATAGCACATCAATAAAAAGTAAATTGAAACTAGTTATCTATTGGCATAATGCTGCATTTTTAATATAATTCCCAAAACTTGCATTTCTAATCACTCCTAATTTTGGCAGGTAGGTAAAATAGAGCACCAAGACATAAAGGGGGTCATCATGAGTTTGGTTGTCGGAAAAGGCTGGCCGCCAAACTCCCACAGTCAGGTTACCACCAGCACAGTCCCATTCCTGCGGGCCCCATTACGAGTTTCCTGCTGGATCAGCGGGAAACAGCCCTCAACATTTACGCCATTGAGCCAGCGGCAATGCTGGGGTGCGTAGGGTGCACCAGCACCTGTCACGCTTTTCACTGTCTGCAAGCAAACAGTAAAAAGCGCAAAGTGGCTGGCCATGGGGACCCCTGCACTGCCCATTCCAAGTACATGGGCAGTGCAGGGGGCTGGCCATGGGGACCCATGCGCTCCATCTCCGTCAGCCTTTACATGGCGGGGCTATTGCCATGTAATCGCCGGCAGAGAAGGGACTCGTAATGCCCAGGACAGCGCTGCCCTGGCGGATTAGGACCGCCGGCACCTCCAGTGGAGGAGAAGAGGCGGTGCTGGCAGTCTGACCGTGGCGCAACTGCCACAATCGTAATATGGATGTCGGACCGCCACCAATGGGGCCCTGGCGGCCGTAATGAGGCCCAAACTATTTTAGACAGCATCTTCTACCTCAGCTTTGCAGTTTAATAGCTTTGAAGGTATTAGATGTTTATATTACTATGAGGAAGCTGCAATAACAATGCAGGGCTCCTGATTTCATTGAGAGCAAGTGTAGTAGAACAGTGCTTCTTGACATACGGTCCATAGGTTCCTGGGGTCTGCAATGCCTACTCAGGATGTCTATTGTTATTAAGAAATTTAAATATTATGTGGAGGATTATACAGTATACATACAAGTGGTGGCTGCCGCTCAAGGGGGTTGACAGGGCGAGGGGGGAACGGGCGGGCGGAAAGGGGAACGGGGTGAATTGTTTTTTTTTTTAATATTACCTGTGGGGGAGATGCGTTTGTCTCCCCTCCGTCCTCATCCTCTTCGTGTTCCCAGGCTTCCAGCCAATCACAATGCTGCTGTCACCAGCAACAGCAGGGTTGTGATTGGTCTGAGCTGCCTGTTTCGTCATTCATACTGGGAGTAGGAGCCTGGGCATCTTCTCCACTCGGCTGTGCAATACAGCCGGGCAGAGAACATGCAAAGTGTGCATGTCTCTTTGGTTGGCCCAAAACGGCCGGCCAAACAGACATTCGCACTTTGTGTGCACATAACCCTCCTCCGGCTCCCTCCCTCCAGCCCAGCCCCGCTATGCCCCTTCTCCCAGGAAAAATAAAATGATAATAACATATTGTTATTATCATTTTATTTTTCCTTTTTCCACAATCCAGTGCGGTGGCGCTCCTCCGCCTTAGCGGAAAGTCCGCCCCTGATCCATACATAAAACGCAGATTGAAGATTGAAGATTTTTAAACACTTAGGGCCTGATTTAGATTTTGGTGGAGAGGTTACTCCCTCACAATGGTGCTGAATATCCTCACCGCTAAAATCTAAATCCCATTGTTTCCTGTGGGATTTAGATTTCAGGGCAGTAGATAGCCTTCACCGTTGTGCCGGAGTAACCCCTCTCCCCAAATCGAAATCTGGCCCTTAGCTTCATTGGTGAGGAAAGTTGAAGTACAACAAACGGAATCCAGAGTGAATTATTGGTGGCCTCAACTGAAGCACTAGTCTCCACTAACAAAAAGAAAATACAAAATAAAAGTGAAATGCTAGAGTCCAGCATATTGCTTCATCGTTTAGACATAAAACTAAATATTGAAAAGCACCAACCTTCCTATTAAAATTACATTTCGATTTTTGTATATTTTTTATTTGTGAATTTAAAAAAAATCATAATTTGTGCATATGTTAGACGTATACTTGCTTTTGTATGTGTGTGTGTATATTGTTTTGAGGTTCAAATCATAGAAATTGCTTAGGAAGGGACCAGACTTTGCACAGATGTAAAAAATGTAACAATCGTTATGCTATAACAGTGAAACTCAAAGTACGGCCCGGGGGCCGCATGCGGCCCTCCTGACCTTTATATGCTGCCCCCTAGTCAACAGAAGCACTGGGCTGTTGTTAACTGGACTCAGCACTAACTTTAAAATATGTTAAAGGGACAAGCATTTATTTAAAGGTTAATTGCAGTTTAAGAAAATAAAGCCCTCATAACAACCCTGGCAGTAAACGCCGCTTACCGCCGTGCTGAGGGCAGCCAACATACTGTGACTGCGGCGGTAATCCACCACGGGTATTATGACCCACACATAGAAATCCGCCACTATACAGACACCCACACAAGTCCGCCAGACCGAAGGTCAGTGATAAACTGGCGATAGCAAAACCCACACTGTTACGCCAACAGTAATACGCTCACAGTATCAGGACCCACAAATCAATGCGGCGGTCTTTCGACCGCGGTAAACCATTGGGGGTACACACCGCCGCGCTCACAATACACACACACTTACAAAACGACACCACATTGGACAATTCAAACTACACACACCTGACACACATACACACATCACACACACCCAATCCAATATAAAACACACATCCACATTACCCACAACCCCTTACGAGAAAAAAAAGATTGCGAACAGAGAGAGACACAAGCCAGGAGCACCCACTCAATCTGAGCCACAGAACACCATCACCCATACACCACAACACAGCACCCCACACCTCACCCCACACATCCCCACCCATATCACTCACACCACATCCATGGCACCCCAAAGACACCCCAGGATTTCAGAGGAGGAACTAAGGGTCATGGTGGAGGAAATCATCCGGGTAGAGCCACAGCTATTCGGATCACAGGTGCAGCAGACATCCATGCAAGGAAGATGGAGCTATGGCAGAGAATCGTGGACAGGGTCAACGCCGTGGGACAGCATCCATGAACAAGGGATGACATCAAGAAGAGATGGAACGACCTACGGGGGAAAGTGCGTTCCGTGGTTTCAAGACACCAGATTGCTGTACAGAGGACTGGTGGTGAACCTCCACCTCCTCCCCCACAACTAACAACATGGGAGGAGCAAGTCTTGGCGATCATGCATCCTGAGGGCCTCGCAGGAGTAGCAGGAGGACTGGACTCTGGTAAGTCAAAGCTTTACTACTATATCCCCCCTACTTGCATGCCATCACAAACTCGTACCCCCAGCCCCATCACTCCAGCAACTCACATATACCCCACTAACACAACCCAGCCATCCCAATAGCAAGCCCTGCATGCACCCCAATGCATTGACACCCATCACAGACCTGCATGGGCACCCATCACCCCAGCATGCCCAATAGAGAGACTCACCCACCACTCACACAAGGCCAAGCCGACAGGGAAATCACATTCATAGAGGGAAACACAGCCATGCACAAGATGGCACACGCAGATACATTGACAATGCATTTTCCACCCAACAGGACCTCTACCCAACGTCACCGGAGAGGAGGTGCCAGCCACATCCAGCCCCCCACCAGAAGAGGCCCACAGTGATGACAGCAGCTCTGCACACAAGGATCACGATGACCAACCTGGCCCATCAGGAACCTCTGGACAGTCTGTTACCCTGCCACAGTCCCAAACCACCACTGAGCCTCCCCCCTCAGGAAACACCAGCACAGCACCCACCCAGCGGGCCCATGCCACTGTCCCCAGGACACGTCAATCAGCAGAGTGTCCACCACTACAGGGACCCCAGGCAACCCCACAAACACAGGACTATCATGGACCTGGGGTCAGTGGCAGTGGGCACACGGTTCAGGGGACAGAGGCACAGGACAACAGGGAAGCTTGGAGGACTGCTGTGCGACAGGGGGAGGACAGGCCCAGGGAACCGACTCTCCACGAGGCACTCTCAAACATCATGGGAGCGTACCACCATTCCCAGGAGACCATGGGCCAGGTACTGGCCAAGTTACAGGAGACCCAGCGGCTGCAGGAGGGACAGTACCTGGGGATCAGGGAGGACCTAACAAAAATATGCACCATCCTGGTCACCATTGCAGGGGAGCTGGCTGACATGGGCAAGACCATGAGGGAGGCAGTGGCACAAGAATGGACGCCTGACACTAGCCAAACCGAGGAACAGCCTTCCACATCCGCCGGCGCTAGTGGACAGGAGGCCCCACCACAGGACCAACAGGCCACCAGCACACCACCCCCTGCAGAAGGAGAACCACCCTGAAAACAGTCCCTGCGTTCCAGGCAGAAGACAGAGAACATTGCCAAGACCCCCACCAGGAATAAGAGCCTCCTGATTGTCACCCTTCTGTCCCACTATGTCACCCTGTCCACCTTGAACTGCCATTGCTCCACTTCCTATGTCCCCTTGGACAATGCACCTGTGATACCAATAGACTGGACTCTAACTGGACATACCTCCACCATCACCCCAGCCCCTTGCACATACTTCCATACTTATTGGCACAAAAATAAACAGCCCTTGAAACAAGTAGCATATTGGAGTCAGTGTCATGAATCGAGAATTGTATTAGTACAACATTATCAAAGAATTGCAATGTATATGTACAGGGAAATGTACTACAGCATGACCTTTGGTGTGCAGCAGTACATATAGCAGGAGCCAGAATGGGGCACACAGATCTGAGAATAGAGAATCCAAAGGGTACAGTCAGTGTCCATAGACAGAGGGTAAGAGGCTGCCATGCACAATGTCCAAAAGATTACTGAAAAGTAAAGTTGAGTTACAGTCTCATACCTGTGTGTCACTGGAAGTACTGCAGTATAATGTTTGTTCTGTTGTCCACATCTTCTTCATCTGCCTCCTCTTCCTCACTGTCCACGGGCTCCACCACTGCCACAAGACCATCTGCAGGCTCATCCTCCTGCAGAAAAGGCACCTGACGTCTCAAGGCCAGGTTGTGCAACATACAGCATGCCACGATGATCTGGCACACCTTCTTCAGTGAGTAGTACAGGGATCCACCTGTCAGATGGAGGCACCGGAACCTGGCCTTCAGGAGGACGAAGGTTCTCTCAATAATCCTCCTTGTACGCCCATGTGCCTCATTGTAACATTCCTCTGCCCTTGTCTTGGCATTCCTCACTGGCATTCCTCACTGGGGTCAGTAGCCATGAGAGGTTGGGGTAACCAGAGTCACCTGTAAATATCGAGGGACAACTGTTAGACACACATTAACCCTTATGGACTACCCCGTACCAAGACACCTACTTATAGTGGGTGGGGACCTTGGGCTCACCTATTAGCCACACCTGGTGCCTCTGGAGTTGGCCCATCACCTAAGGGATGCTGCTATTCCTCAAGATATAGGCGTCATGCACAGAGCCAGGATATTTGGCATTCACATGGGAGATGTACTGGTGCACCAAACACACCATCTTCACATTCGAGTGATAGCTTTTCCTATTCCTGTAAACCTTTTCATTTCCCCGGGGGGGGGAACAAATGCCACATGTGTACCATCAATGGCACCAATGATGTTGGGGATATGTCCCAGGGCATAGAAGTCAGCTTTCACTGTGGCCAAATCATCCACCTGGGGGAACACGATGTAGCTGCGCATGTGTTTCAGCAGGGCAGACAACACTCTGGACAACACTGGCTGAGACATTCCTGATGCCATGGCCACTGTAGTTTGAAAGGAACCACTTGCCAGGAAATGCAGCACTGACAGAACCTGCACTAGAGGGGGTATTCCGATGGGCTGGCGGATAGCTGACATCAGGTCTGGCTCCAATTGGGCACACAGTTCTTGAATTGTGGCACGATCAAGTCTGTATGTGATGATGATGTGTCTGTCCTCCATTTTCGCTAGGTCCACCAGGGGTCTGTACACCGGAGGATGCTGCCATCTCATCATCTGCCTCAGCGGTTGTAGCCTATGGAGGAGAACGGTGAGCAGAAGGTCATATTTCCACAACTGTTGCAGAATTTAGGTCACACAAGCAGTATGTGAAGTCGAGAGTCAGTTGATGGGCCAATGTCTGCTGTGATGCAGTTAGGTGCCATTCCATGTGCCCCCCTGAAATGGCGGCAGCCTGACCTGTGAGGAGGGACAAGTGAAATTGGGGTAAGTGCGCTGGCATAGTGCGCCGTCGCGGAAGGCGGTCGATGACTGCTGCTCAACTTTGCATTGGTTATCATTGGGCCCTATGGGTTCCAGGAGCCAATGGCGATGTATGCCGGCGGTGACGGTACGCACCGCCGCGGACGTCACTGCCATTTTCTAACTATTCACTCACTTGCTACCTGACCATCAACAGGAGAGGGCAAGTGCTGCTGTGATCTGAGTCTGGAAACGACAATGGCTACAGTGTCTGGGGAATGGGCCCCTGCCTTCATTGCGGAGGAGTTGGAAAAACTGGTGGATGGGGCCCTACCCCACTACACGTTACTCTACGATCTTCCAGACAAGCAGGTGAGTACACTGTAAGCGTGATGTGTGGGCAATGCATGTTTGGAGTGGTGTGGATGTAAGCCACATGTTGGGGGGTGCTGATCAGTGCTTAATTTGTAAATAGAAAAGTGACGGTGCTCAGAGCTCTCTTCTGAAACACGCGGCTGCTGCAGTTAAATGTGTGAACACGGAATACTGAGGCAGCGTAATCCGGAAGCCATCTCGGGCCTCTTTAATCCATTTAAACCACTCCCAGTGCTTCAGCTCACTCTTGCAGCTTTCTGCTTTCTCCCATTGTGACGCTTTTTGGTTTTTCTCTTCCTCTGTCTTTCCCATATGTGTTTTTTGCTCGCAGCAAATGCTTGAGGCAGAAGACTAAGCCCCAGCCCTCAAAAATAAGTGCTGGTGCTCAGCACCAGAAACAACAAGCACAAATTAAGCACTGGTGCTGATGCGTCCTGGCCTGAGTGCTGCATGAGAGGTGGTCAGTGTATGTGCGTCAGGGCATGGGTGGGAACTAGGGGGCAATGAGTATGCCGGTCAGGACGAGTGAGTAATTTCCTTTTCTGTTGTCTTTTCCCTCTAGGTCAGCGTCCACCAGAAAAATGGTACTTGGCGTGCCATCGCCAAGGAGGTGCGGACTCTGGGGGTCTATCACAGGCGGAGCACCCACTGCCGCAAGAGATGGGAGAACCTGCGCCGCTGGACCAAGAAAATGGCGGAGGCCCAGCTGGGGCTGGCTTCCCAACGTGGAAGGGGTGCCCGTCGCGCCATGACCCCAATGATGTTCCACATCCTGGCGTTGGCCTATCCGGAGTTGGATGGGCGCTTGAGGGCATCACAACAGCCACAAGGGGGTGAGTACAGATTCTGAATCCTGGCTTTGCACGCTTTAGTATCTAGCTGGGTGGAGGATGTGGGCTATGGGTGCCCCTAGGCCAGGGCGATCATGGCAGGGTAGGTCCCTTGTGTGCAGGCTCTGAAGCACTCCAAACCCAATGGTGTAAGGGGACATATACTACTGGGCAGGGTCCTGTGGGTGTCAGGTGTGCAGATGCTGGCATTAGGCATTGTACACCATGGGATTGTGACTACCTTAGTGACTGGTTGGGCATGGCCTAGTGCATAGGGCGGCTCCCTGTGTGTTGTGTACGCCAACGGTAGCGTTGTTGCTGGCATTGACCAAGTGTATCCTCTGTCTCTCCCCCCTTTTTGTTTTGTCACCCTGTCCTTGTTTGCATTAGCATCATCTGGCGGAGGAGCAGAGGCACCGGCGACGGAGGGACCTGCATCCCACATGGCCCATGAGGCCGAATCCACAGAGGGTGAAGGCACCAGTGGGACGGAGGGCAAGGGGAGCACCACAACGGGGACAGGAGGGGAGACCAGTGACAGCGACTCCTCCTCCGATGGAAGCTCCCTGGCGGTGACGGACACCTCTGTGCCCACCCCAACAACAGGTACAGCTGCCACCCCCCCTACCAGCACTGCCCTCCCAGCAGCCCCTCAGCGTGTTTCCTGTGCCCACTCACCCAGGAGGGTGGGCATCTCCTTCGCCCCAGGCACCTCAGGCCCTTCCCCAGTCAGCCCTGCTGCCCTCAGTGAGGAGGCTATTGACCTCCTGAGATCCCTCACTGTTGGGCAGTCAACCATTCTGAATGCCATCCAGGCTGTCGAGAGGCATTTGCAACAAACAAATGCATACCTGGAGGGCATTCATTCTGGCGTGGCAGCCCAACAGAGAGCATTTCAGGCTCTGGCCTCAGCACTAATGGCAGCCATTGTCCCTGTGTCTAGCCTCCCCCCTCCAGCTTCCTCTACCCAGTCCCAATCCCCTCAGCCCTACCCAAGCACACCTTCAGACCAACAATCACCCAAATCAACACACAGAAGTGGCTCAGGCAAACACAAGGACCACACATTATCACACAGGCACTCACACAAGCACCATCCCCATGCAGACACACCAACATCCACTGCCTCCACTGTGTCCCCCCTCGTCGTCCACCCCCTCCCAGTATCATCTCCACTCACACCTGCATGCACTACATCCTCATCCACTATGTCCATCACCAGCACGCCCATCACAACCCACCCATCATGAGCAGTCACCACCCCCACAACCATGCACATGTCCCGTGTCCTCTCCCAGTGTGTCCGTGACCCCTCCTCCCAAAGTACACAAACGCACCCAACCCACGCACCCAACAGCCATCCACCTCACAACAGCATCCAGCCCCTGCACCTTCACCCAAACTCAGCAGAAAGACACCTCCTACAACCACCCACACTTCCTCCACTCCCAAGCCCTCTCCATCTTCCCGTCCTAGTGTGTCTAAAAAACTTTTCCTTGCAAACTTTGACCTCTTCCCTATGCCTCCTCCCCACCGTCCTTCCCCTCGGGCCAGGGTGTCAAGATCCCAGGCCAGCACCTCAGCCACCAAGTCGGCATCCGCTGTAGTACCTGCAAGTCCCAGGGCATCAAAGGAGGTACTCGTCAGGGCTGCGAGTGTGCCACCGACCTCTGCAAAGGACCAACACATTCCGCCACCTGCCAAGGTGAAGAAGGTGCCAGCATGCAGCACGGCCAAGAAGCACGACCCACCCTGCAAGGCCTCCTCCAAAACTGCATCTGCCAGTGCCAAGGTCCCAGCAGCATCTGCCAAGGTAGGGAAGGGCAAGAAAACCCAAGGCAAGGCACTTCAGGCCTCGGAGCCTCCAGGTGAGAGACTGGTGCCCACGATCAGTACTGAGAGCCCAGCAATCTGTACTGTGGAAAGCACCGCCGCAGGCACCACCACCTGCCCCCCCACCTGCACCGCCCCCTGCACCGCCGCTGCCACAACAACAGTCAGCAGCATTATCCCCAGTGGGCAGCCGCCGGAGGCTGCAGGAGACGACCTGGTGTCTCCCTCCACTACTACCTGCACCACGACCAGCAGCATCTCCGCTGCAGACACCTCCGCAAGCACCACCACCTGCACCACCATCTGCACCGCCACATGCCCAGCCGGTGCAACTACATCTGTCATCAGCAGCATCCCCAGCGGGCAGCTGTCCGGGGATGCAGGAGACGGCCTGGACCCTCCACCCATCACTTGAAGCACCAGCACCGGCACTACCAGCAGTTTGCAGCTTAAGCCGCTGCAGGATGGAGTCTGGCTCTGCCTCCATGGAGTATCATGCTACTTGTTCCCTGCACATCTCTTGCCTCAGACACCCAGGCAAGGGAGTGGGAACTGCCACACCCCAGGTGCAGCATCACTGGGCACAAGGCCCCCTCCATCACCAGTGGAGATATTCATCCACTATCACTTTCCTTGGCAGAATGAAGCACACTGGGCACTAAGCCCCCTCCAGAACCAGTGGAACATGTCACCCACTTCAGAGACGGTGGCTTTGGACTCCCCAGGACCAAACAGTGGGCAAACCACCCACTTGAGAGACTTGAGAGACTGTGGCTTTGCACTCCCCAGGAGCAAGCAGTGGGCAAACCACCCACTTGAGAGACTGTGGCTTTGCACTCCCCAGGACCAAGCAGTGGGCAAACCACCCACTTGAGAGACTGTGGCTTTGCACTCCCCAGGAGAGACTGTGGCTTTGCACTCCCCAGGACCAAGCAGTGGCATATTGCCCCCTCCAGGAGCAGTGGCGTAGTACCATCTTCCGGCTGAGGTGCCACCCCCCCCACCCACCTGAGGTGCCTGTGTGTTTTCAACCTGATGCCCCTGCAGTGTCCTCTCCGTTTTGAGGCAGGAGTCAAGTGTTGGCTTCGCCCATGTTTTTTTGCTCACTGGGCCATGGACATTTGCAAAGGACAGTGTATGGCCTTCTGTACATATTGTAAATATTTGTATATACTGTTGTTTACAATCGTTAACTTTATCTGCATATTTCTAAATATCACTATTTGCACTCAATTCCTTTTGTCCTTTCGTTCTTCCAGGGGGTTACGGGGTGTAAATGTAATGTTGATGCGTGTTGCGTGTGTGTGTCACTCTCTTTTTCCTCCCCCCTCCCCTGTGTGCTAGGTGCAGTACTCACCGTGGTCGTCGCCGCCGCCTTCTTTGATATTCCTGGTGTATTAGCAGATACACCAGCATCAGCAGGACCTGTAGTTCGGGCTCCATGGCGTCCTGGTTCTTCGTTGAGTGTCGAAAGGTCAGTGGTTCCCCTTCTGTGTACTGTTTCTGCTGTGGTTTTGTTGGTGTTGGTACCGCCCTGGAAAAGCTGGTGGATTGGTGGGTTGTGATAGGGTGGACGGTACATTGCCTTCCGCCTGTCTGTTGGCGGTTACCGCTGCGGCGTTTGTTGCTACCGCCGTGGCGGTTGGAGTGTTAAAGTGGCTGTCTGTGTTGGCGGTTTCCACTGTGGTCGTGATCCCATTTTTTTTACTGCCGGCCTGTTGGCAGTATTACCGCCCCTTTATCACCGACCGCCAGGGTTGTAATGAGGGCCTAAGTATCAAGGTTGTCTTACACAAATTTAACTTTAGCAACACCTTCATTCATTACGACATCTTGCATATGTGTAAAAATATGATAATGTCTTTAAAAGTCAACAAGTGTGATTCAGTTGCATGTAGAACCCTTTCACCTTAGTACATCGGATTATATCAGTGCAATGAGAAGTTTTTTTTTTTTTAAGTTATAGTTTTCAAACATGAATTTAGAAACATTAATGCTCCCCCAGCCTGACAACAATGCTAAAGGTCAACTAAAAAGCAAACCCGTTGTTATCCGCATCCATTGGGTGACCTGGCTTGCCATTACAGAAGAACAACATTATAGCTTATTAAATCAAACACAGGAGACATGTTTGTACAGTGTGCATCCTGAAGTCATGTATGTGGAGGTCCTTTTGTATGTGATAATGAAGAAAAAGGAGGGAAAGTGAAATAAAACAATTACCTCAGATCACACAATTTGATCAAGTAGGGAATCCGAGATTGATTCCAGGTTTTTTGGTTCCACATTGTTCAATTGATTTCAGCAACTAGATGTACCTGCTTCACTTTCCCAACACCCACCTATATCCCCACCTCTCCCGCCACTCACCCACACGCACACCACCTGGTGTCACCAGTGCGGCCCTCGGTACACCACCGACCAAACATTTTTGGCGCCTTGGAAAATGTTTGTGAGGACCCATGTGCTAGAAGAACTTACGTCTGCCTGCCAACTATCGACAGCCATGTACTCCTACAACCTACTTCAACATAAAACCCTCTATGTACGTATGTGCCACAAAGCACACTGGTCACAACTGGATTCATGCGAGCCAAAATGCACATCATTAATATAACTGCTACATATAGCTCAGTGATTCACTCCTCCTGCAATAGGAATTGAGACGGCTGAATTTGTTTTCATAAAATCAAATAACGTTCCCAGAATGTATACCAATACAGTGATATGTATGATGCTGTTATTACAATATAATTAAATGTAAAAAAAGAATACCCCTGCAGTCCTACAAAAAGCACCGTCGCATCACACACAAGCAGACAGGAAGAAAATCTCTCTAGTTTTCTAAAATAAACCCGACTCCAATCTGTACACACAGTAACTGAAGAAAGTAACTGGACCAAAGCGAAGAATGTAAGACGATACTCGCAGCGCCCTCCATCCTTTTATCAAAGTTTATTTTTTGTGAAAGTTGAGTTCCCTTTTTTGTTAGTTTTGCTGTCCGCCGCACATTCTATCCTTCTGACTTCTAAAAATTTTAATCCGGCGGTGGGTTTTTATTTTTCTTGGTTTAACTTTTCAGAAACACTACACCTGCATAGCAACCCGCTGCAGACTGCTTATGTCATTGTATCCGATGTCTCAGGAAGATGAAAAGAGCTGAAGGAGTGTCGCTGCTGCACACACCAGCTCCTGTTAGTGATGCCTTGGCTGACATTTTCCTTCCCACAATGCCCCTGGTAGACAGAGCTAGAAAAGCGTACAACGGATCTAACGTAAGTAGTGCTTACGTACAGCGCTCCAGTACCTTCGAGTCGTTTTTGGCACTATATAAAACGGCAAAAAACAAATTATAGAAAGAAATAAAGCACTCGGTCGTTTCCTTTACCTACTTCAGACTAAGTTTTCTTCCTCGTGACCTTCGCCTGCTTTGGGTTGTAATTTGATGCCTGAGTCAAGATTAGAGGTTGTTGACTCTCTGTTGAAATCTGAGCCACGTCCCCGCTGACAGCAAGGCTCAATGGAAGAAATCAAAGTTGAAAGATGAGACTACTTCCTTTAGCT
Organism: Pleurodeles waltl; assembly: GCF_031143425.1. NCBI lineage: Eukaryota > Metazoa > Chordata > Amphibia > Caudata > Salamandridae > Pleurodeles > Pleurodeles waltl. The sequence goes on from NC_090444.1 coordinate 1,193,748,018, forward strand.
TACATGTCTTATTTGTCTCGTTTTTCTGTCTTAGCCACAAACTGGATCCGGCCTTAATTTACCGTGATATGTTGTAATAAACCAGAAAAAAATGAAAAGTGCAGTGCTGGCCTGAGATCCATTCAGATAACCGCGCTTGCGTTCTGCAACACCTGACTTACAATAAACTTTGTACACAAGAATGACGAAATAATTAAAAATTGGTGTCGTGCTGACCACTTACGTATTACAGCCCCTTTACTAGGGCGCTGTCACGTCACGGAAGTGTAAACTCAGTTTTTCCCTGAAGAGTCATAAAAATAAGGCATTGCGAATTACTTGGGCATGTGCCCGTTGTTTCCTTGGCTTTTGCTTTCACCAGTAGGGCAGGCCTTTTACTTGGTGATTTATGTGCAAGCCCCTCCCATCCCAGACCGCTAATTTTTTTATTTTACATTTGGCAAGTCCCAGGATAGGGCAGAGGATAACTGTACAGATGTGCGCCAGGAACGCATAAAATATGCTTTCACGACTGTCGCGCGCACAACTGTTGTTAACGTTAAACACAGCCTTTATATGTAGCATCCGAGGCGCCTCGCGGCTTCCACGTTTATTTTGTGGGCTGACGAAAACATAACTGACTTTGGAAGTTTCCCCCACCATTACAAGAGACAGAAGATTTTTTATTGTCATTTTATGAGCTTTGGAAAGCTTTGCATCTGCCATATGGAGAACTATTTTCCTGTGCTGGTGAATCTACTGTACCCGCTATAAATCACATCGTTTGCTTTGTGTATGTTCACTGTACAGTCTGCACAACCTGTAATAGATGCAAACGACAAGCTGCTTAGCTCCATTCATGTTGCCTCAAAACATCCATCTGTTTGGTTGCCACCGCTAGACAGAATTGTGTTATGTGGGCCTCTGCTGTGGATGGCTGTAGAATCACTAAAATTCTTAAGGTAGCAGTAGTGATATCATCCACCCTTTGACCTTAATTATGTCACAGGAAGTGACATCATATGACCTTACATCTTGAATCTTCCTAGGAAGTAATATCACATGACTTAAACTCTGATGGCATCACAATAATTTACATTGCTAAAGTCCCATAACTGCATGATTAATACAACAACACAACAAGAGGCAAACATCTATGTTAAATATAATCTATATTAAACTGCCACATTATATGCCAAGGGAACATTGACTTGGTTTGTAGTAATCAAGCGAAGTGGGTGGGTATGACATCTTCTAGGGGGGGGGGCACGGTGGTCGGGGGGATTTCTCCCCACTGAGAAAACTCTGAAAAAATTGACTATAATAGTGCATTGTGAAGGTTAATATTCACATAACTGTGCTAAAAAGCCATAGGCTCTGGAAAGACACTGATTAAACTCTTCGAGTCCTTTCATGATGTGCCAAGCGATTGAAACCTAGCAGTCCCTATGAGTTTATCCTATCTTGTTCAAAAATATTATATGGGTGCCCCCTATATGCCAAGAATTACTTCTACTGCTTGGGCCAGATTTTTGTCATGGGGGCCCTTTTTGTCCAAACATGACATCAAATATGCCAGTGTTTGAACTATGTAATTATTGCAGTCCATATCCAGGAACAAATGTCCAAGTCACTCTTGGATGTCATGCACAATTCAGACCTCTTGGTTAGCTGGAAGGCACTCCACCTGCAAAACCGGAAATACACCTGCCATTCCTTAACACACAATACAAAGAGCCAATTCGATCACCTATTAGTAATGGGGCTCCCATATAACTTCAGAAAAACGCGGGTCCATCTGGGAAGGTACTTATCTGACCATGATCCAATACTGCTTCTTTTTCAGTGGAGAAGGGGATCGTGTGTTAGAAGTTGGTGTCTTATCCCAAATATCCTTACAGATGTCATATGTGGGTCCTCATTGGCAGATGCCCTGACAGACCACATAAAGCATAATTGAGCAAATGAGTAGGCAGCCATGAAGGTGGGTATGTGAGGTGCTTGCATGGGGACCACCTATGGTATACGTAAACAGTTAGAGAAGGATGTGGAACGATGTGAGGAGCAATTAGCTGAACAACAGAGGGTGGAAACAGACACAGTGGAAGCCAGACAGGGGTTTGCAGAGACACAGCAGACACTGCACAAGCTCTGGGGCATGTTGGATAAATATATGCTCATACCAAACACACCACGCCTACACAGGGAGGGAGACAAATCAGGAAAACCCTTGGCCTGTATACTTAGACAAAAATAGGAAGTACCACTCATCTTACACCTTTGGGACCCTGGGGCGGCTGGTTATGGTTCACCAGGACATTTTGAAGTCCTTTCAGACACATCTTTGGTAGGTGTACAGGGCTAGAGAGATAAATGACTGGGATGCAGTGGGTATATTTCTCCGCTGAGTGACGCTCCCCAGGCTTGCGTTGGAGAGTGTGCAAGAATGGGACACTGAACGAACACTAGAAGAGCTGAGGGAGGCCCTGCGGGAACTCAAGAGGTCAAAAACTCTGCACCAGGGGTCATGGCTTCCCGTTAGAATTTTAGCAAACTTACTCTGTAATTCTATCAGAGTGGTTATCAAAGGTAGTTCAGGAGGCGCAAATAAAGAAGATTCTCCCCCTCACAATGCGGGAGGGTGTTATATACTAATGGGTCAAGCCTAAAAGGAGGCAGTAGACCTTTCTTTGTACAGATCCCTCACAACGATCATTTCTGACGTTAAGGTGCCCTGCATGCTTTTATCAACCAGACTCTGGGGTGTAATACGAGACCTAGTGTGCAGCGACCAATGCATATTTATCCCAGTTTAAAGTACAGCTTCCAATATACATAGATTGACCCTACTACTGCAGGAAGACATTGACAAAGAGCAAGAAATGGCACTGGTGGCTATTGACCTAGAAAAATGCCTTTGATACAATGGACTGGTCATACCTAATGACTGTGCTGGAGACAATGGGCTTTGGACCCTCCTTTCTTGGCTAGATGAGATTGCTGTACACAGAACCAGTGGCCCAGGTTAGGGGGGGAGCTGCGATATCAGACAGCAGGACAGTGGGGAGGGGGACCTGGCAGGTTTTCCCCCTCTCACTGTTGCTCTTTGCATTGGCGTTGGAGTCAGTGGCAGTTTTATTGCGCCAGGAGATGACAGAATGGGGGATAGTGGAGAGAGACACTGTACATCTCATAGCACTGTATGCGAAGATGCCCTCGTGTACAGCTGCTACCCCAAAGAGCCATTACCTGTTGTGATGCGACACAATGGCATCAGGTTCCACAGCGGACAGAATTCTATTCACAGCCTTGGAGTGATGGCAAAATCTGCGAGTCCAGGTTTTGATTGTCCTTGTCTGCCAAAGGTAGGGACGACCCCTTCTGGTAGCCATGATGCTGTCAACATTGGAACATCCAAGCAGATAGTGCCCTACAGAAGGAGACCCCAAGAGATAAAACCTCTGACGGTGATGGGAGGCTCCTGGGAGACTGTAGAGGACTGTTACTGATATTAGAAGACCAGAACAGCAGCAAGCCTCAGAAGGTGCAGAGAAGGCCAGTGGAAAAGCCAGAACCAGGAGAATAGAAAGGTTCAGAAGGGAAGCAACAGGAGCAAGAATCACCAGCAGGAGTAAAGAGACACCAAGAGGAGTGAGGATACACCAGCCGGAGCAATGAGATACTAGCAGGAGTGAAGCCACACCAGCAAGAGCGAGGAGTGTTGCAGCGCAAAAGAGAAAGACAGTTCTGCTCCTTATACACCCAAAACCAGGAAGTGACAGAGAGGATGAAGTGAGGCTGCCATGAAAGATTGGCAAATGCTGGCAGGAATACATGATAGAGCCTCCATGACAGATTTGTTAAACAAAAACCCTTCCTCAGGAATTCTGGCAAGAAGAAACTGTAGAGAGTAAAAATATGGCCCCCAAGGAGAGGAATGGCTCCAGGCCCCCCAACAAGCAAGCCAAAGAATGGCCCTCCGCGGCCCCTTCCACGATTCCCCAGGGTGCAATTAATTGTGGAGGGCGTCCTGCTGCATAACGCAGGACTCCAGGGATGCAGTGGAGTGAGCTGCAGGTCATGCTGTGACCGTGTCATGACATTTAGTGACTTTTGGAGAGATCTCAGGCTCTCAGGTCAATAATAACAGGACACTTTTGTTTCCCTTGTAAGGATTAACGGATGTCCTGACAAAACTCCTACCACAGCTTGGTTTCTGATGGGAGGCAGACAGCTCCAGGTATTTGGGAGCTATGTTGACTCATACAGCAGCATGGTACACTCACATAACATATAACAAAGAAGATTGGAGGGCCCTTCTTGGGTCAGTACAGTTCTGGAACACGCTTCCCTTCTCTATTATGGGCAGGGTGACTATAGCGAAGGTGGTCTTCCTTCGTCAATGCCTCTATGCGGTGCAAAACTCCTTGTGCTCCATTGAGCAAGGGATTTTCAGATGATTAGACAGCTCACTGATCTCTTTGGTGTGGGTAGAGTAGAGTGGTTTTATTGGTGTTAACGAGAGGGATGGAAGATGGGGGTTGGCAATACCAGATTTGCAACATTACTACTATGCAGCCCACTTGCAATATGCAGTGAAATGGCTTGCAGAATTGGATAATTGGGAAAAACTATTGTTAAGGGGCACAACTGGCGTTGTGATACTTAGCGAGGCTCCTCTTGGAGGGGGGGGAGGGGAGGGAAGGGAGGCAGACCAACCAGTTCCATATCTGATATGGTAGACAGTGGCAGTTTGAGATCGGGTGGTCACCAAAATGCTCCGTAGAGCACCTTTTGACCGAGACCTGCAGCTCTGGGACCTGTGTACTTTTTATGCTATAAATACGGATATGGCCATGGATCAGTGGAGGGGTGGGGACTGCTTACTAGCTGAGGACCTTTTCCCCAAGGAGGTCTTTATTACTTTTCAGGAGACCTAGGAAACATTTCAGGTAGGGGCTGGCCAGTTCCTACAATATGCAAAACTAAAGAATACTGCAAAAGAGGTCTGGTGCACATTTTTAGCCAGTATGGCACTGTCACAGGTGTTGGGTGGGCTTCTTAGGTGGGGTGAGGATAGACACTTCATAACATGCCTATGTAGGGCCACTAGAGGCGATCTCTATAAGCCATAACTGCATGCTTGACAGGCATGAGAGATGGAACTAGTTGAACACCATTCTCTGAAGTAGATTGGAATTGGGCCTGCTCATTGGCCCACATGGTGTCAGGCAATAGTAGGTTCATGCTAACATATTTCAACTACCTTCACTGAACATACATTACTTCATAAGCCATCAGTAAAATCTACCCAGCCAATGTGGGCAAATGTCCTAGATGCAAGGAGGAAAAGGTGCCTTTTTTTGCCTGGAAATGCAAGGAAGTCATGGCATATTGGAGAGAAGTGGGGCCATGGATCGAAGTGGCTACAGGACTACGTCTCCCAATTATACCACAAACATGTTTGCTGGGTATGGTGGCACAACCTAAGAGCAGGAAAATGCCCTATAAATTCTTACAACTTGCTCTTCTCTTGGCAAAAAGAAGGGTGGCCACTGGTTGCATGGGGTTCTCGGGTGCCGCTCCAAGTAGGTCAATGGGTCAGGGATATCCTAGAGTGGTCGTGCTGAAGAACAACACATCAAGCTGACAAGGTACAATGACTAAGTTTAGGATGATATTTCAACATGAGCATAGGTGCTGGAGCATTTTCAGACCTATGATGGCAATGATACTGGTTCAGATGTGGAGGTTAGTACAGACGAGGGGGAATGAAGCAGCTTGACTGGTACTATTGGAAAGGGCTCATACCTTTCGGTTGGTACCCTGCATGTATTGCTTGTATACGACTCAATATCTTGATTTCATGCTTTCGTCTGATTTGCATTGACTATGTGCTTTGCCATGCTGTGGGTGGTGGCGAGAACATTTGTTGTGGGCAACTTGTTGGATTTAGTATTATTTTACTTTGTTTTGATTTCTTTTCCTTCTTGTAACACTGCAATTTATAAATAAAGGTGTTAAAACGTTGACAAATGTATGTCAGGCTTTAAATTAAAGGAATTGTGGTATTTTTAATGTCTGCATGAGGGGTGAATGGATGGGCAGTTGATTTAAAAGTTCCATCTATCATCCAAATGTCACTATTCTCTATAGCTACTGTGTTATGCACAATACTAAATATTAGTATTCTTTTTTAGGGTTCTGGTTATCACAGAGAAGAAATGGTTCATGATTAAGGTGTTCTGTTAGTTCTGGGGGAACGTTAATATAAGAGTAGGTTTGATGAGTTAATATTTGGTGATTATTCACCTGTTTTTGTTGTTGCACCATTCATTTTAAATTTGTGATTGCGGGCATATTACTGGCAAAGTACTTGGAGATATCCTGGGCTACCTTCCTCAAAATCGAGACAAAGGACTCATTGCAGGTGGCCCCACTGACTTAATTTGTAGAATATTTTCACATTTTACATCAGTATCCATTGCAGAGGCAGAGTGGTTATGCTCTATGGTTCTTTCCACTGTGTCACCAAGAGTAACTGCTTCGCATTTGCAATGGGATGAGAAATATTCAACACACCCCCAATGGCTCCTGGACTCAATTAATCTCTCCCTACAATAAACGTACTCACCATTTTTTTGGAAGTCTATTGCCTCTCTTGGATGGAATATATTATGTACTTTATGTGTATTTTCCGATATTGTTTATTTTTTTCCATTTTTTTGGCATGTTCCTATGCAGTGAGAAAAAAGTAAAGTTATTTCTTGGAGTTTGTTGAGAAGAGAAAGTTATTTACGGCTGTGTGAATTATTGTAAACAAATTGAAATGTTAGTTTCTTGTTTTAAAAAAAGAATGTAATTATTAAATATAATAATTTGTTTTTAGAGAATTAACCTGTTTAATGGGTCCTTCTGGTTTTGGCATCAAGCTTCTTGGAGATTTTATTCTTGTTTTTTTGATGCAGTATTTTTGTTGTTTCTTTGGAGTGTTTCTATGGTCAGAAAGTCATTTATATGCCATGGTTGAGTTATTTTCATCACTGCATTTATTTATATATATTGTGTGTCTTTACATTGTACTAATTAATTATTTTTCCTTATTTAACTTGTCTTTGTTTTGGGTTGAGCGATGATTTCAGTTCTCCTTTTAGTAACTGGAAGGATCTTCTGTTTCTTAAAATTGTTTGCTTTTAAATGATATGGAAAAAAATAAGTATGTTTTTAATGTGCCTCCCAGTCACTATCTAGCACCTTCTCTGACTAGGCACTTGGCAAAGTTAGAATAGTAAATCTGCCACCCAAGACACTATCCAGCACCTTCCCTGACTAGACACATGTCGGAGTTAGAATAGTAAATTTGCCCCCCCAATCAGATTAAATGTCTGAATTTTTTTTAAAAAATGGTATTAAATTTCAATTCTTTGATTACATTATGGTATTTCTACACATATAGGCCCATATTTATACTTTTTGACGGACAACTGCGCCAACGCAGTTGTGCGTCAAAATTTTTAACGCCATTCCAAAGCGCCATGCGGGCGCCTTATTTATTGAATGACGTTAGCCGGCGCAGCTGACTGGTGTGCGTCAAAAAAAATGACTCACACCAGGCAGCGCTGGCGTAGGGGAAAATGGAGCTTGGGCGTCAAAAAATGGGGCAAGTCAGGTCTGAGGCAAAATTTTGGCCTCACCCCGATCTGCGCCATTTTGTTTGTCGCCCAACCCCCATTGAAATGACTCCTGTCTTAGCAAAGACAGGAGTCATGCCCCCTTGCCCAATGGCCAAGCCCAGGGGACTTATGTCCCCTGGGCATGGCCATTGGGCATAGTGGCATGTAGGGGGGCACAAATCAGGCCCCCTATGCCACAAAAAAATTACGAAAAAATACTTACCTGAACTTACCTTTCCTTCCCTGGGATGGGTCCCTCCATCCTTGGGTGTCCTCCTGGGGTGGGCAAGGGTGGCAGGGGGTGTCCCTGGGGGCATGGGAGGGCACCTCTGGGCTCCTTCTGAGCCCACAGGTGCCTTAACGCCTGCCCTGACCCACGCGTTAAAAAACGGCGCCCATCAGGCTGGGCGCCGTTTTTTAAGGCCTGCCCCCTCCTGTGCGTCAAAATGACGTCACAGTATAAATAAGGCGCACAGGCCTTAAAGTCATTTTTTGGAAGGGAACGCCTACCTTGCATATAATTAACGCAAGGCTGGTTCCCCCTTCTAAAAAATGACGCACATGGTGGAACTTTGACGCCCGCGGGGTCGGACGTCAAAGTATAAATATGGGGCAGTGTTTGCGCCGATTGTGCGTCAAACATTTTGACGCACATTCGGCGCAAATAGAGTATAAATATGCCCCATAATTTCTGTTAGTTATAATTACATTGACAAGTAGATGCAGTGTTTCAAACAGTCTCACAGAAATTCTTGTCCTCTCTCTGGTGTGTGTGGTTGTTTTAGAAGACAGTGTAGCACTGATCACGAAATGGTGGTTGCCTGTTTTTATATGTTTTTAAGGTTTAACCACAATTTTCAGTAAAATAACTTGTAATCTGTGTTTTTTGTGGACAAAAGCATGACTAAACCTACAAATATTGTGCTAGTGATTTTTGGCATGTTTTTGATCTTCTTCTGAATGTTTATCCACTTTCTTGACTAGGGGCAGAGTCATAGATTGTGTAGAAATGAAAATGGCCGTAGTTTCATATCTGTGTTGTAATATAATAATGTTGAAAACATTTGCGTAGTGTTGTAATTTGTTGTGTTATATTGCGTTGTGATATTTTGATTTTGAAAACACTTGCGTGATGTTGCAATGTATTGTTTTCCATTACAAAAATGCGTGGTAAAGGTATGCGTTTTATAGACATAAACCCCTCCAGTATGCCAGCACAGCATTTTGACGTGACTATTCTATATGCAAGTATTGCCTCTAGTATGCCATGCCAGCATTATCCATGGGTGCTTCTTTAAACCAGGAAGCATGCCAGGCCCAACAGCAGACTTGCAAACCTAACAAAACATTCTCACTCATGCTCACTTACTAACTCTCAATCTCATTCACTCACACTGACCCTTGCTCACTCATTCATTGCACTCAGTCTTTTTGCACTTACCCTGACTCACTCATTCTCACGCTCACTCTTGCTCTGACGCACTTATACTTTCTCACTCTCTCACAGACACACAAACATACCTGCTCACACATACACACACTCTCACCCAAACTGTCACCCACATGCACGCACACAACATACATTAAAAAGCATTTTATTTGAAATATCTTACATACTTAAGATGGCAGTGATGGTACCATTCCAGATCCTGCTGCTTGGAATGATGAATAATAGACTATTGTTTACTATTAATGTAATAAAAACAAGCAAAACACAAGGGGATTGGAGCCTGACAATATTGCGAGCCACCCTTATGCTTTTAGCGCTGTTTTTGCCACCACCAATGCTAGGGGTCTCAAAGGCAGTGCCAGACGTCACAAGGGGCGTGCCAAGGGTCACAGCTGCAACCCCTGGCGACCCCAAAATGACATCCATGCTGGTTTGAGGTCATTCTCTCTGACTGGATTCTTGATCTGTTAACTCACACATTCTGCCACAGCCCATGAGTAGTCCAATTAATTCACTGATGGGCGGTGGGGGCTAATGGTAGGCAGGCAGTGCTCCATTTGATCCAGTGGTTGCAGGAGACTTTGACCCACAAGAAAAGAGAAAAACATAAAAGTGGGCAACAAAGAGGAAGAGAGTGAAGGAGAAAGAGTGACAAAGTTACAAACAGGGACGAAAAAAGAACATGCAGGAATGAGTCTGAGAAGGCAGAGAGATGTCTGGTCATGGATTTAAGATGCATGAGGGTTTATCAAGTCCATGCAGCCTTGGTATTTTTCACCACACCCTTTGGCAGCTCCAACAGCAGCTTCTTTGCAAACTTATTTTTTTACAAATTAGGCACTGGAGGCAAGGGCTATAGTGCCTGAATATAACTTCATACTGTTGGCTGGCAGGTGGAAGAAGATGGATTTGGAGCTAAGTGTGGCCACTCGGGCTCCCCCATTGGCTAAACCATGCTTGCACAGCTTTATGGCACTTACGCCCATATTGTGAGCAGGACCAGATTTTCTGATTCACTACCCAGATTAACTGTGAGGTCTGAAGTTTGTGAGACAGTTGTGCACTTTAAAACAACCAGGGATTCTTTGGGTTTTGACCCTATTACATTTCCCCTGGACTCTAGATGTATAGCAAGAACAGAAAGGTTCTTATAGTCTCCTGCGTTTCCATCCAATTGATCATTTTTGTTATCATTGTGCTTGAACTATGTGTTCAAAGTATGTCCCTTATGTATTAATGCATTTCATCATGGACACAGAATAGGTAAAACTCTTTCTTACATCAGGCCCAAAATCTTGCACAAACCTTAGTCCCCAAATTCATAACCAGGGAATAAGGGACCAAGACTAAACCACAATTCCATATTCCAGTCATCATTTATTTCATATACAAAGTAAATGAACAGTGGTAACTACTAGTATGATGTAAGCAAGTATTAATTAAAGCCAAATGGTAATTTTATAAAACAAATACAGTACAATAAAAATGGACACCGAAGTGGGTGTCAATGACAAACATGATCAGTAGTCTCTTAGGTGTGAAACACACAAGGGATACATGTGATCAATGGCGTATCAAATAAAAAAGAACACAACAGCCCATTAAAATTCAGTATACAATGTTAAGGGTTTGAGTGCAAGTCAATAACATTTAAGTCCTATAGAAAATGAAGGATCATCATCAGGACTCCATCAATTATGGAGCCTGAGATTTCCTGGGGCATCATAAAGCACAGAAAACAGAAAGGGGATTGTATGAGTGTCAATGTGGTAATAACAGCTGAGGCTTGGTAGATATGAGGACTGGTACAGTACTGAATGAAATGACCAATTAGATTGTGCAGTGGCATCGTATCATCCATGTTGTGGAGCTGACATGAAGAGCAATCCAATAGATCACAGACCTTGGGACCAGAATATGTTGATTAAGGGAAGATGGTGCCTGTGACAAGGGTGAAGGCATACACTAATGCATAGCCATCTTGAAAAATATTTAAAAACATGGACCATGTCCTGGCATATCATCTTCCAGCTGCAGGAACAATAGTCTACTTTTGGGAGGTGTGGAAGACACCTATTTCAGACCAGTAAATTCATTACATTATCCAGCAGGGATATCAGATACCCTTCCTAGATCTTCCAGGAGACTATTTTCATTTGACTACTTTTCTTGTCTGTCCTGAACATTGGCAAGCCCTGGTACACAGAATACAGACTTTGGTGGAAAATAATGTAATAACTCCAGTTCCAAATTCTCAGCGGGCAAAAGGGTTTCACTCCATACTGTTTCTGGTCCAAAAGACCTCTTAAAATTCCAGAACTGTTCTGGATTTTAAAATAATGAACTCTTACATGCCCCACTTGACCTTTAAAATGATGGCAGTTCAGATTATCCTACTGTTTATAAAGACAGGCCATTTCCGTGCAGCAGTGTATCTCCTCAATACATACCTTCACATTCCCACTTGCCACTTATCACAGAAATATATGTGAATTTGTATTCAGGACCATACTTTCCAGCTCCAAATTCTTCCACTTAGTCTGATGTCAACCCCAAGGGGAGTTTAACGAGGCCTTAGCATTACTGGTTGGCATTATCCATTCAAGGGGGATACTAGGTATTTCAGTATCTGAATGATTGGGACTGTTTAAGTTGTTCTTTTTGAAGCTATTCTAGCACCTAATGGTGATCTGCAAACTTCTCATAGATTAAGGGTTTCTGATAAACCAGAAAAAAAAACATTTGGTGCCAAGTCAAGATCTACAATTTATTGGGGCACATTTTGGAACAGACCGGAGAGTGGTCTTCCTTCCAACATCAAGAAAAACAAAATCTGGTCTCTCGCCTGTCCTCCCTCCTGAGAAACAAGCCTCCATCTGCTTAAGAATGGCTAAGGATTCAGGGTGGCCTGGCCTCAACTATGACAATTCTTCCATAGGTCAGCTTACATCTTTACCCCATAGTGAACTGCCTTCTAAAGTATTGGGATTCGAAAGTCCAGCAATATGAGCAGAGTCCCTATATCTTCAAAGGCTCATCATTCCCTTCGGTTTTGGTCAAGCCAGCACAGTCTAGAAGGATGCTTTTCACTTAAGATGCTCCGCCCAAAATTGTGATAACAGAGTGAGTGGATTGAGGTGAGATATAACTTTAGTCTCTGGAACAAAGGAGGTTCATATCTGACTGGAAGGAGTTAAAGGTGGTTTAGTTTGCCCTGTTTTACTTTGCTACTTCAGTGATGGCTCACAATATTCAGGTCAGGAGAGACAGTCCTGTAGCTGTCTATTTTATTAACCACCAGGGAGGATCCCGAGTCCAGTTTTCTAGATTCTAACTCAGGAGATTTGCTCAGGGGCAGAGAACAATCTTCTATCTCTGTTTACATTCTATCTTCCAGGAATGAAGAATGGGCCTCTGAGCATAGTTTTTGTGTCCTCAGTTCCCCCTATCTGAGACCATCCTTGCCTCATCGGGTAACAGTGAAATTCAGAATTCTAGAGCTAGATCAGTTTGCTTCCAAGAAAGAGGCCCTGCTTCTCCAGTTCTACTCAAAGAGTCCATGGTCAGAAGCATGGAAGAAGGTGCTCTATCATTTCTATGGCCCAACACCCTCCTTTATGCATTCCTTTAACATGAAAAGTGGGGCACAAGCTCCAGGAGATCCAAGTGGAGGTCCTATAAGTAGTGGCTGGCATTCTTTCTCGCTGTGACTCTCAATTCAGACACATTGGGTTTTCCCATTGACCCCAAACCTTCTGAAAGGCCTTTCTCTTCTTCAGTGATCCAGGAGCTGCCTGCTGTATGACATATGGCACTTGAAAAGTTCAACATACAGTCCATTGTTTGCTCTCCTAAGGTTTCCTGTTGTATTCAGCAGTCCAGATAACCATCCACACAGATGTTTTATTCTTGGCATTGGCAACATTTAAAAAAATGATGTGAACCTAGGAATATTATTCCTACTTATAGGTGCCATCCAGAGAACTTGACATCTTAAGGGACAGCCATTAGGGCTATTAGAGGTCCACACAAGGAATTTATTATGCCTTTTGAAGTCATGCTCTCAAGGAGTTTGTTTATGATGAGGCCTCTTCTTCAGTGTTTGGTACTCTCTTGGGATCTGCCTTCAGGTCTGCAGCCCTTTCAGTTTCTATCACCTGAGCCTTTCGGTTCAGTTGATGTCAAATTTGTATCCTATAATGTCTTACTTTGGTGGCAACCTCTCGAGGTGGATGGATTAGTAATCCGGGGACTCTTTCGAGTTCAGAGCCAATTTTAAGAATCTTTCCAAACAAGGTCTTATTTGGTCTGAGTCAGGCTATTGTTCCAAAAATAAATTTCCAATGAATTGATATTACCTGTATATGAAGGTTCACCTTCTACTGAGGATGAGAGATTTCTTACTTTAGATGTTCGTAGGGCTTTGAAAATGTGCTGGTCTAGAACAGCATCTCTTAGAAAAGTAGATTTGAATTTTATTACTTTTGGCCTTTCAGGGAAAGATTTATGACCATTGTCATCAACTCTGATTCTTTTTTAAGGTTGAAACTATAGGAAGTGATGTGATTTGGCTTCCTATCTTCTAGGATTATGGAAAAAGGACACTGGAAAGGGAACAATATTGGAGAGTTGGCAAATATCTAATCAAATTCTGTAGACAGGAACAAATGCTCACTAGACAAGGACTGTAAAGATGAGAACATAAACTTGGAGTAATGAAGATTACCAGTAGGTAACCAGGCCATGAATTATATGGCATGTGTTGTCATGCCACTACCAATACAACCTTTGATTACCATTTCCCTGTGATGGCATTTGATGCATCTCCCATGGGTGCTTGAAGCTGCAAGGGGTGGGCCTATCAATGTTTTGTCTTGAACTCAGACACAGCACAGCTACTCTGCGCATACTGTATCATGTTTGGACTGCACCGTCCACTGACCCACTCCCTATCCTCACCCCACTAGCCTCGTAGAGAAAATCCTTGTTGATCAAGTTGTCAGTTCAGCCTTGCACAATGCATCTGCTTCATTGAACCCTGCACCTCAACATTATTATATACTGTTCAAAAGCTCAAGAACCACATAGACAAGAGGTAGGGTATATTGAATCTGCCAGTCATTTGCCTTTGAGGTGCCACCTTCCCCCTGCACTGATTCTTTCTAGATTTACTGCTAGGTAAACTGGGTCTCATTTATTACTGTTTCATACTCCAACAAGCTCCCCTGTCACCTACAGTCCTCTGGTCAAATGGCAGGGTCACAAGGTACACTTCAGAAATGTTGAAAAGCTATTCTTTAAGTGCCACCTTACCCCTGTGTCTATTTGGTTTCCCATGCTGCGTGGTCCTCTAAACCCCATATTATCTGTCATTTCTTTAACAATCCTCTCTGTGATTCCCCACATGCTATCGGCCCACACTGACATGAGACACTGGGTTACATGACACATTCCACTCTTCAAAGCCATTCTCCTCATGCTGATTGTAGGAAATTGGATACTGGCTGAAGGGATGTGAAACCCTACTCGAGCAGCAACCACAATTCCTGTCGGGGTGAAGCCACAAGCAACTCCACATTAAACTGTGCTTAACCCTTGGGTAGCTTGACAAAAAAGCAAAAAAGCAGTCAAGCTTAACTTAAAGGCAATGTGTAAAATATTTATGGAATGCTTCAAATAGTAATTGAGTGAAAACACAACACAAGAAAAATTGCAAACCAATTTAGAAAAATAGAATGAAATAAAAAAAAATATTTGAGACCAAAACAATCAAAATCCAATCTATAGAACCGGACACACGGATTTTTGAAGATTTAAGTGAAAATACTGCCTACAAGCACAAAGTACCAACTGGGGTTATATGGTCGTGCAAGATCCGGACAAAGGGCCTCATTCCGAGGCCGGCGGACGGCGGTCGCCGCCCGCCTGGCGGGAACCGCCATATGGCCGCTCCGCGGTCAAAAGACCGTGGAGGCCATTCTGGCTTTCCCGCTGGGCTGGCGGGCGACCGCCAGAAGGCCGCCCGCCAGCCCAGCGGGAAACCCCTTCCCACGAGGAAGCCGGCTCCGAATGGAGCCGGCGGAGTGGGAAGATGCGACGGGTGCAGTTGCACCCGTCGCGAATTTCAGTGTCTGCTAAGCAGACACTGAAATTCTTTGTGGGGCCCTCTTACGGGGGCCCCTGTAGTGCCCATGCCATTGGCATGGGCACTGCAGGGGCCCCCACGACACCCCATACCGCCATCCTGTTCCTGGCGGGCGAACCGCCAGGAACAGGATGGCGGTATGGGGTGTCGGAATCCCCATGGCGGCGCAGCAAGCTGCGCCACCATGGAGGATTCCTGAGGGCAGCGGAAAACCGGCGGGAGACCGCCGGTTTTCCCTTTCTGGCCGCGGCCAAACCGCCGCGGTCAGAATGCCCTTGAGAGCACCGCCAGCCTGTTGGCGGTGCTCTCGTGGTCGTTGACCCTGGCGGTCAATGACCGCCAGGGTCAGAATGACCCCCAAAGTCACATGTTCAGGCTGACTGCGATGGAGCTGGGTCTGGATACATGGACCAAAGTAGGCAATCCTGGTTGCGGAGCTTTGTGAGATCCCGCATTGAGGATGTGTTAAGCAGCAGTGGATCCAAAGTGCTGCGGGCAGTGAAGGAAGGTACTGCATCGGAGCTACACCGTGCTGTGGCAGTTCTGATGAGCCCTTAACAGGGCTTTCAATGTAAGGTCTTACCTCGTTGTCGAGGACACTGCAGACAAAGGTTTGCGATGCAGAGCCTTGCATTGTAGATGTGTCGCGCAGAGGAGATGCGGGCTGTGATGGAAGCTCCTGCATCAGGGATACTTCGCACAGTGATGGTTCCGATATGAAGCTGTGAGGCGCTGCATTGGTCCTGCACAAAAAAATTACAGCTGGGCTGGTGACCTCATTACACTCAACAGCTTTATGGACTGGCTCAACATTAGAAATAACAATCTCAGATTCACCTGTTAATACGTTAAGGATTCGCTACTGTTCCTGGATTTGCTATTGTTCCTTAATGATGGAGGGATCTTCTCTGAGTTCTACGGGAAACCGATGGCTTGTAACTCGTTCCTATTATATGACAGTTACCTTCTACATACACTTTGTAACAGTCTCCCAGTGGGCCTGTTCCTGAGACTTAAGCAATACTGCACAGAAAGTTTAGGAAACATGACACTGAACTGAGTGAATGTTTGGCACAGAGACAATACCCAATAAGACTTACAGAGGGGGCAGCTATTTGGGCCTGACATATTCACAGGGATGCACTTCTAGAAGTAAACTCCAAATGCACCTCGGATAGGTTGGTCTGTGTAAGCACTTTTAGCCACCTGATGGACACCTTGAAGAAGGCTGTCAATAAAAATTGGCATATCCTCAATACAGGTGAAGCGAACCTAGAGAAAACAATGTTTGCCTTGAAATGAAGTAAGAACAATAAGGAAATGCTGGTGCATACAAGACCTTGTATGATTCAGAGGGACATTCAGGACACACTTTAGTCATTACCATAAAAAAGGGCAATTTCCCCTGCTGTTCGTGTTCAGTCTGCCATCTTACACAACAACTCTCCCAGATAGACCTAGGACTAAGATCTCCATGGGTTCTGCCAAACCACGCAAATTGTAACACTAGTGGGGTCATCTATTTGTCCTTGTAAAATCCAGTATGTTCGTATGACGACTTCACACAAAGATATTTGACACTCGCTTGCTGGGGTGGAACTTCATCCCCCAGCCTGTCTTTGTACCTGTGACACTTGTATGGGGCACCAGCACTTCCCTGCAGCACTAAAAATGCAATTCTACACCCTCTCTGTAGGACGCCAGACACTCGCTTACTGCGGTGGGACTTCATCCCCCAGCCTGCCACTGTACTTGTGAGGCTTGTGGTGGTCGTCAGCACTTCTCTGCAGCACTAAACGCATGATTCCACACCTCCTGCATGGGATGTGCGCAGTTTGCACCTAGGCGTGTGCTCCGGTGAAGCCTGGGCCAAAAGCAGGCCCATCTGCGCCCATCCGTGATCAGGCAAGGCTGGGCTACCCCCCTTGGCCCCAAAATACTCATGTTTTTTGCCAACTGAGGTGCACTAACATAGGTAAAAACTGATGGGGAAAAGGAAATCTACTATGCCACCTACCAAGGATCGCCCCTTAACCACTTCAATTACAAACGTTTTATCAAACGCTATCTGGGCAATTAATAGTGGATTTGAGAGCGTGGAGGAGAGACTGGGGACCACTAAAAAAGCTCTTTTAACAACTCCTGCTGCAATTGATGGTAATGTCAAGGGCTCACAGTCGTTACATCTGATTACAGATATTGACACTATTCTAGTATCAAATCCCTGTGTTTTTAATGATGAATTAAAAATTGACACTACGGGTACTCTGACTGACTGACAGAGCCACATGGATCCGCCCCACCCAAAAAAACTAAAAAGTTTGATAAGAAAACTACTCATGCTCAAAAAAGGCAGTGAGTGCCAGGAAGGTTTAAAAGAAGGTTGAGTCTACAGGGATCTGCTCTGGAAGTGAGGAACTGGGACTCTGTGGTGAAGTTAAAAGCTATGCTCCCCTCACAGCTGCTTTTGAGGGAGCTTTGATCAAATCCTTAGCACCCCTGTTAGCTGCTCTTAGGGACATAGATTCCTCTCTAAAAACTTTGATTAAGCAATGGAATAATTGGAGTTGGGTCGCTAATGCAGAAATAGCTGACACTGCACAGCCTCAGATATCATCTCATCATGTTCCCATGAGTGTTGGAACAAATGCTGTATCAGAGGGTGGGCCATTGGGCCTGATTTACATCATATCTGTGGTGGGCCTGCTAACTTCCTTTCGAATCCTCATAGCGCACAGAAGGAGAGTTCAACCCTGTGTCCCTCTTGGCTAAAAGATCAATGGGAAAACACTGAAACTAACAAGAGTAGTACTAACAAAACTTACCTCAGATCTTGGAATCTGTACTGCATCATAACCATCAGGGTCTTTTAGCTGCTGCCAGAGGCTACACCACTAGTGTTAGTTCTAAAGAATGTTCTGCCCCTCAAGCCCAATTCTGAAGAAGATAATGACCAGCTGAAGAATAAAGTTGTGTACTGGCTGACTAAGTCGTCAGACATTTTAGGCTGTCAGTTCATAGCCCACAACATAATTTCTACGCACAGGGTTTACTAGGTTGGCCCCATTCCGAAAAGGGAACAAGAAGATTGTATAGTTATGAACTTCAGGCATGAACCTATTGTAAGGTCTTTGCTATAAAGGTTATCTTTAAAGCGTCTCCTGACTGCCATATTACGAAGCACACACAGGAGACTGCGAAAATACGACCATACGACAGCCACCGCCAGGCCGAGCGACGGCGAGAGAGAGGCGGTCCCACCACCTGCACAGCCACAACGTGAAGACTCCACCCGCCATATTACGTGCCACATATCAGCATGGTGGTCACTGCACGGCAATGAACCCTTGGCGGTTCGCACCACCGTGCACCATCCAAAAGAAACACGTTGCTGTCACTGGGGGACTGGGCCCCATGACGATCATCGCCGATGGTGAAGGTCAGGTATGCAGTGGCCGTCACTGTCGACATCCCCCCCAGATGACCTCCTTGACATGGGCTGCAGTGTGGCCCTGTCAGGTAGGTGGGTCGACTGCAATGGGGGGGTAGGTGTGTGCCTGACGTGCATGTGTGTGTGTCTGTATCGGTGTGTGGAGGAGTGGGGGTGCGTGTAGGGGTGACAGGAATAATTATTCCTGTCGCCGGGTGTAGGGGTGACAGGAATAATTATTCCTGTCGCCGGGTGCATTACCGCCAGGGTTTTTGTGGCGTGGCGACTGCCATGAAAACTCTGGCGGTCAACACCCTCGTAATATGGCCGGTGGTGTGAGGGATGCTGCCGGCCCAGAGGAGGCACCCGCCGGCCTGGCAGCGATGTGGCTGTGTGCTGTCAGCCACTCCACCTTGCTCCTGATACAGCGGTCTGCACCATAAGGCCCGCGGCGGTGAGGCTTTGACCGCCGCTGTCATAATGGGGGGCTTGATCTCGTGAGGCTATGTTTGTAAATGAGTTTACATTTTTTCACAGACCAGCTATGGTCACGAAGGGGAGACATGATAAAGGGGACCTTTTAACCCTGATCTCAACCTCCTAGGCTGCCCATTTTAAAAAGGTATCTCAACTCTCCTCACTATCAGATTATTACCTAGTTCTTTAAATCTAAGGATTCCCTTGTTGTAAGTAATTTTTATCATCATAGTTTCATTTCTAGTAGGGTGGATATTGCAGCTTTTTTTGAACAGTCGCTCAGTCAGATTCTTAGTATACTTGACATGGATTTTATTATAATCTGGGGGGGTGATTTCAATTATAGATTGTGCCTTATCTCTAAGAATGTAATATGTGGGGTAGTAGGCTCTGAAACAGAGGATATTTCACATTTCGATATAGCCCATGTGGTGATATTTTGAACTCTATTTGGAAAAAATATTGATTCTTTACTGCAGTTGACCTGATATCACCCAATACTGTTAGTGAGGTTACTTATGTCAGTAGACGCAGGATTGGCCTTATTGACTTTATTGTAATACCTCTGCATTACAAGACAAACACCACCAATTTCATGATAGTGCACAATTGCTTGAGGGACCATTATCCTTTATCCTTTGACCTTGGTATTGAGAAACAGGGAGCTTGGCCCACTGCCACTCCAGTAGTATATCATCAGAACAAGGGGATGGTGGCGTGGCTAAGCTGGCCAAGATGGCGGACGCGAGCCGATAGAGCTCCGCGTCCCAACTCTGGATTATCTGACACCAAAAGATGCATGAGGGGCCAGTAACTCCTCAACAACTGGGGGCCCGCTGGGATGAGTCTCCCTGAGCCGCCGGAGATCATGACTGCAGTCCCTGCGGTGCCGCGCTGAACGAAAGCGGGCCATTTGCGGCTGCGGGTGGCGGCCTGCATGGGGGAGGCGCGAAGGGAGGACTAAGCTGGCTGGGGGCACCGCTGTTGCGTTTGCCCTGTGACGGGGACGACACCTGCGTAGACGCTGGGGCAGGACGTGCGCCTACACCAAGTGAGTTGCAGTGGCGGCCGGCGTGCCTGGGCACACGGTGGTGTGGAAGGACGCAATCCCTTTCGTGGAGCTATGGGCGCAGTGGGGGAGACGTGAATCTGCTCCTGCGCGACTTGGTCAGAGCGTGGCTCTGGGTGCGCTCAGCTGAGGAATTCATCTGGACCGCCCGGGGGACAGAGCACCTAGGGAACGGAAAGGACTTTGGTGGTTGGGCTGCTCGTGCTGCTGCGCAATAATATCCCAGGAGTGCGTGCAAGCGGGCCCAACCCAACCTACCTGGCTGGATCAACGCTGCGGCCTGCGGAGGGTGAAACTGGGAGGAGGTCTTGCCGCTAGTCCCTGGGTCGCCTGAGGTGGCCTTACGGGCTGGGGACTGGACGCCATCCCTCACAGACCTGTGCGGGGAGCAGATGGGTCATGCAGTTCAGCTTGTTGTGGGGACATAGTCACACGTCCCAACAGGCCCACCCTCCTGCATAGTTGTGACACTGTCTGAAACAATCTTCGCTGTTCGGTCCCTCTTGCCTGGCTGGGTGCGCTGGTGGGATCCACTGAGGGGACTCTTCTGGGGGCTACCTCGTGGGCGAAACAACGACCTACAATATTGCTGATAATTTTACGGGCTGTGGATATGGCGGGGACGGGCCGCCTCCGCTCTGGAACTGGAGCTAAGCATCTGCAAGACGTCGCAACCCAAGACAGCCAAAAACTTGATGCCGTACTAGCGGCGGTGAAGCGCATCAGCGACTCGCTGGAGCGGGCCCGCACATCTCTGGAAGCCAAAATAGATAAGGTGGCCAGTGATCTTGTTTTGTTACATGAAGATCACTGCAATTTGGCAGAAAAAACAGGCACAATTGAAGCACGGATAGAAGAACTAGCGCCCGCGACATCCCGCCTGGAGACCGTAATGGAAGATGCACTGGCCCGCATAGGTGTATTGGAGCGTTGTGTTGAAGATGGAGAGGGCCGCACCCGAAGGAACAATATACGTGTTATTGGCCTACCAGATGGTGTGGAGGTTCGTGATGCAGTGGCTTATTCTGAGACCTGGCTTCGGAGATTGATACCGGAGGGAACTCTGACGCCTTTCTTTTCAGTGGAGCGTGCGCATAGGATTCCTACTAGACCATGACCCCCGGGAAGTGGCCCACGTCCCTTTATACTTCGATTTCTCCACTATGCAGACATGGATATTATCTTTAGGTTCATTAGGTCATCACCACCGCCTCGAGTTAATAATGTGCAGGTTATGCTGTTTCCGGACTACACATTAGCTGTGCAGCAAGACCGCGCCTCCTACTTACCTTTAAAATGCAAGCTCCGGGCACTGAACGTCGAATACTCTCTTTTATTCCCGGCCAAACTCTGCATAATATCTGAGAACAAATCCCACTTCTTCACCACGCCAGAAGCGGCGTGAGAATGGCTGGAGTCAACAGGCTATACTAATGGCTGGGTCCTGGAGGGGGATCCACCAGTGCCACAAGGTAAGCGCACCCGTGTGAGACGTGGCCGCAATGCACGCGGTACAACTCCGGAGAAGGCGAAATGTGTCTCTGATCTGAAAGAAATTATCCAGGAACGACGCGAGGCATTGTAGTCGGCAGCAGCCATTAACCCTTCCCCAACTGTATCGGAAGCAGAAACCGAAATTTCACAACCCCCAAGCGACCGTCTTACTACACCAGATCATCTCTCCGAGACGAGTTCTCCAGCGTGCTTGGGGGTGACCCCCCGTACAGCAGATTAACTGTTCTAGAACTCTTCAGCACCTGACTGGGCCACTTGGCGGCCCCACGGACATATCCTTTATAGTTACATATCTCTTCAATACACCATGTGCGCCCTGTCTGCAGATATGCAATGTACCTTTGATCTGATAATCTGGGAATACACCTGAGAACTCACAAGAAAATTGGTCAGCAGACCGCACAAATTATACTGGTGCTCTAGCTGTTCCTGGGCATCAATTTCCACTGGCCCCCCCATTCCCTTATCCACATATACCAGGGTACACAAACCACTACACGCTCATCTTTAAACCACACGGCCTACCCCACTCTCCTACTAGTGGAAACCTACTATGTATAGCTGTTCTGTTGACCAGATGGGTTACTTGGTTTGGGTGGATACCAGTTGTCCTTCTGCTCTGATGGTATTCTGTTTGTTACTGTTGATATGGAGTCTATATATTAGTTGCCTGATTGAGCGCTGGAACCCCATTATTATAGGTAAAGCCATGTTCTTATGGGGTGTGCAGATAGTTTGCTGCTCCTGCTACCAAACACCACCATGAACACCTACATTGCTCTTACGTGGAATGTGCGCGGTATACAAACACCAAGGCGTAGGTATTCCATATACTCCTACCTTAAAAGACACTCAGTACACATTGCCTTTTTGCAAGAAACTCATTTGGCACCCGTTTGCAGCGGCGATAGAGAGGTCAGATATATGCAACAGGTCACTCCACTTATACTAGAGGCGCTCTGGTTTGGATTAGACCGGGCATCCCCTTTGTGGCAGAAGCCCAAATAATAGATAATCAGGGACAGTACGCGATGGTCCGGGGGCGACTTGCCGGTCGGGCCATAGTACTGGGCTCCATATATGCACCGAATGTTGACCAGGCCTCCTTCCTCCACATTTTATCTAACCAGTTGTCTGGGTGGAGCGACTACCCCTGGCTATTAGGAGGGAATTTTAATAGTGTACTGGACCCTGACTTAGCCCACTGTGATAGCTGCATGTGCACTGAATGCCTGGACTAAAAATTGGTACTTGCTAGACATATGGCCCCATCATAATGCAACAGATAAGATCTACTCATATTATACCGCCCGCACTCCCTGCATGTGCGTCTTGATAGAATACTGTGCACAAAGAATTTATACCCTGCAGTACTGGACACTGACTATTTGGGTCGCACACACTCAGATCACAATCCGCAATTTGTGCATCTGGTTTGGGATGTCTCTCCCTCGAATGTCCCCACTTGGAAACTTAGGCCTGAGCTCCTGGAAAATGTAGCATTTAAAGCATCATTAGTTGAGGCAATTCCTGAATACTTTGTGCATAACGTAGGTACGGCATCTTCAGGCCTGGTGGAATGGGATGCCTTTAAGGTCTTTATTAGGGGTCACTGTATGGGAACGCAGTGGAGTCTGCGATGCTCTGTGGAGAGTGACCTTGCCCGAGTGGAGCGGAATTTATTGCGACCTGAACGGGAGATTACCCACAGCCCCACTGAGATAGCACTATTGTCAATAGCTTGGGCTGAACATCTGTCTCTCCTGGAGCGGTTACATTGTTTAAATTATGCCGCTCACTCGGCACACACACATGCCTCCGCGGATAAGTCGGGCAAACTCTTAGCTTGGCTGACTAGGCACGACCGGGACCACGGCCCAATTGTGGAGATTCGCTCGATGGCTGGTATTGTGCTTCATACACCCTCAGAGATACACTCAGCATTTACACAACACTGTAGGGCTCTCTATGACTCGCCTGCATTACTGCATTTGCAGACCTGCGCAGAATTCTTCTCAGCAACTACACTGCCCTCCTGACAGCGGTCCAGCGGCTCGCACTGGAGGAGCCTCTTGAGCTCTCCGAGATCCAGGCTAGTATACACGACCTATCTGCGGGTAGAACTCCTGGCCCAGATGGTCTACCAGCCGACTTTTATAAGACATTTTCCTCTATCCTTGCGCCTCATCTCCTCCGTTTATACGAAGAGTCTGTACAGAGAGGATGTTTGTCGACGTCACAGACTGAGGCGCTGTTGGTATCACTCCCCAAACCGGGTAAGGACCCAATGGAACTTGGCTCATACCGACCATTAGCAATGCTCAACACAGATTATAAAATATTGGCCAAGACGGTAGCAACGCGTTTGGCGCCCATGGTGCCGGATCTAGTGCACACAGACCAGAATGGATTTGTGCCTGCACGAGATACAACGCACAACATTAGGCAGTTGTTCCGTGTCATGCACGGGACTGGCCATTGGCGGGATGCCTGGTTCTCGACCTGGAGAAGGCCTTTGATTCTTTGGAATGGACATTCCTTTTTGAGGTCCTGCAGCGATTTGGCATCGGACCTCGCTTTCTCCGTATGGTTCGGCTACTATACACTAACCCCCAGGTCCGGGTCAAGATGGGTGGGAATATTTCGGCACCGATCGAAGTGCATAGGGGCACGAGACAGGGCTGCCCCCTTTCTCCATTGTTGTTCTCCATCGCCATGGAACCGCTGGCCGCGGTGTTACGTGATCAGGGCCCCCGGTGGGGCATTGCGCTAGGAGATGGCCTACACAAAGTATCACTGTACTGTATGCTGATGACCTCTTATTGTATTTTAGGGATGTCACGCAGGTCCCCTCGGGAGTCGGGACCATACTACAGCAATTTGCCTCACTTTCTGGATTAGGGGTTAATTGGGCAAAGTCTTGCCTTTTTCCTTTCGATCCTACACTCCCAAACCCAGTGCTGCACCTCTCTGGAGTTAACGTTCCTTGGCAACCATACACGTTTAGATATTTAGGCGTTCATATCTACCACCGCAGAGAGGACTTGCTTGACGGTAATCTTAGGAGGGCAGTGACCTCCATTAAATCTCAGGTGGGCTTTTGGCAAACGCTGCCACTATCTGTGGCAGGCAGGATTGCCCTTTTAAGGATGATTGTACTACCAAGACTGTTATACTACTTCTCCAACCTCCCCTACTACATACTTTATATGCCACTAGAGCAGGGTGGTCTTTCGGTGCCTAATCTGGAACATTATTATTTGGCATCCCAGCTCTAATGGGAGTCCAGATGGCTGGTGGGACTTGATCTCCCAGACACGGCAACTACTGCAGGACCCTGGTCCGTTACACGTGTGACGCACTTGTTCCACCCACTCACACGCTCGGCGCCACCGGAGCAGATTTTCCTCAAGGTGGCCTACAGCTGCTACTGCAGGTCCCTGCGTCTCACGAGGGGAACTGTCCTGTTCGCCCTGGCCCTAGCCCTACTGGGAACGCCTTGTGGCTCTTAGGTCACCTCTGGCACTGAGCTTCGGATGTGGCACGCTGTGGATCTACATACATTGGGTGATCTGTACAATGATGGCAAGTTGATTCCATTCCCCACTTTGGTCGCAGATGCGGGCTTCCGGCGAGACAGTTCCTGTTGTATAACTCACTATCGCGCTCTTTATCAGCTGAATGGGGAGACTTAACAACTACCCTCCCAACCCATCTACTAATAAAATATATACAGGTCATGGGGAGGGCTAGGCATCTGATTAGGTGGTTCACTGATCCACTGCGAACCCACACAGTGCAGGAACTTGACGCGCTGCGTACTGCCTGGGAGAGCGAATCGCCCACTCCCTTCACGGACTCGCATCGGAAATCTGTTCTCTCTAGCCATGCTACTATACCTCGCAAATCCAGGTTTCGACTTATACAATTCTACATTATACAGAGGGCATACCTTACTCCAGCCCGCATTAACAGATATTTCCTTCGCTGTGATGCAGCTTGTCCCTGTTGCAAACATCTCAATGCAGATATAATACACATGCTATGGTCCTGCCCCTCCTTACACATCTACTGGAGAGCCGTGGTCGCTCGTTTATCAGCATGCACAACACGTACAATATCGTTCACATGGGAGACCTGCGTACTGGGTTTATTTCCCAGAGGCCCGCGTCACAGGGCCACCACCAGATTTTTAGATTTGGGTTTTGTGATGGCGAAAAGGATGATAACTCGCAGATGGAAGTCTGCGGAGGCACCTACTGAGTTGACCTGGAAACAGTAATTTGCGATTTGGGCGGGTGCCGAGGGGGTGGCACTGAATCTGGAAGATGCACTTGGTCTGCGCAAATACCCCCTATCAGACAGCTGGGAGGAGATGTTGGCACACTTACAAAATCCAGACACAGACTCTGATTCAGCAGAGTCGGACTAATATTTAGGTTGGCCCAGCGTTCAATAAAATAAATGGGGACCCCCTGGTATGGTCATCGGAACGCTTACCGATTGTTGCATTCCAATCCCGAACATGTAAACCAAGACATGATCGGCACTAGGCCCCTGGAGCTAGAACATGGCTCCCAATACATTAATGCACCTCTACAGCACTGTGGGGATACTACACGCATGAAGGCACAGTCATAATGTCATCAAATACCTAAGGATAAAGTACTCCATTGTTTAAAAATGTTATTGTTTTTATTCGTTGTTAACTCAGGATTAGCATTTCTATATATATCTCTATAACTGCATAACTACTTAGCATAAAAGCTAAGCGAGGGATAAGAAGTCTATCAGTCTGTGTCTACCCCAGAGACCCAACTACTTTTCATGCGAAAAACTTATACTTAGGCTCAGACGATCTCTCCTGATTGCAAAATGTAATGCATATGTTTAGATACTTCGTCTCTTGCTCTATCTAGTATCACTACACATTCCCCACTCCTTGCGGATAATGCTCACAAATATGTGAGGTGTCTATCACATCTGTTGTATAAATGTTATGATAAAATCAAACACTTATGGTATAATTGAAATAACAATAAAAAAATTCCTGAAAAAATCAGAACAAGGGGATAATGCGTAAACAGGCCTCTGTAAATGCTGATGCTACCCTGAGACATTGTGTAGAGAAGTAAGGATGAGATTATGGTATGTCTGGAACCTGAACCGGACCCTAAGCTTATATTTCTGGCATTTGCAGAAATTTCCCACTGTGTATCTGACCTTTTGACCACTGGAGGCATGGCTGGGATCCCAAACCACAGAGGTGGCTTGATGCTGAGTGCTCAAAGATGCATAAAGATCTAATTTCTGCAGTGAAACAAGAGTCAAGGGACAGAGGGTGGTAAGAATGTGTAGGACTAATTATCAGTATGTGGTCGCTCAAAGAAAGGATTTCATCATTAGAGAAGTCTGGGCAAAATTACACTAAGCCACCGTAAGAAATGACTCATGGCTTTTTTGGAAAACTGCTAATGCCCCCTATTTTCATGATATCCATAATACACCCATTGAACACTTTGCTGAGGTCTATGGTAATGACACTAGTGATGATTATCCACTTAATGTCTTTTTAACAGATCACTCACAGGGAAGTGTTGAGTCTCCACGTCCCACGCTCAAGGAGGTCATTTGTGCATTAAAGCAGAGTTCAAAAAACAAGGCACCTGGCCTTGATTCAGTCCCTGTTGACCTCTTCATTGACAACCTTGAAATATGGGCCACATTATTGGTGAATGTTCTGGGATGTGCAATGGTTGCAGGTCCTCCAAAATCATGTTCTAGCTCCATAATAGTTCCCATATTCTAAAAAGGCGACAGGGCAGACCCTCGCTGTTACCTCCTGATATCATTAATTGATTCGACTATCAAAATCCTGGGTAGGATTTTATTGTCCCATTTGGAAACCTGGTAGCTGAGAAGGGTTGTCTCTCTGAAGTGCAATATGAGTTTAGGAAAAGCCTCGATACAATTGATCAATGCCTTAACAGTGGGGAAGAAGAGTCATCTCCATCTAGCCTTCATGGACCTCACCTCAGCTTTTGACTTGGTGAATAGCGGGAAGCTGTGGCTTTAAATGCTTGCCATGGGGATAGATGTGGTCTTAGTTTCTTTTTTGGTCAGGTTACATGAAGATGTAACAGGCCGTATAAGATATGGTAAGAGAGGGGAGTGTACTCAGTTAGAATGGAACACAGTGTGAGCATGGGCCTCATTTATGAGTCCCAGGGGTCGCAACTGCGACCCCTGGCTTGCCCTTTGCTACCCCTGGCACTGCCTTTGCAACTTCTGGCCTCAGAGGTGGCAAATTCAGTCCTAGGACTCAGTGACAACTCGTCCTTTTGGATCAGCTCCACTCTCTTTGTTTTCTATCAATTTTTTATCACACTAATAGTGAATAATAAAATATTATTTGATGTTAGTGTAATACAAAATGGAGTACAATAAGCTGAAATATACCCTTCCATGGCAACTAAGGTAAGTAAAAAATGCTTTTAAATGTATGTTGTGTGCATGCTTGTGGATGAGAGTGTGTTTATGTGTGAGAGAGTGTATCTAAGTGTGAATTTGTTTGTATGTGTAATTATGAGTGTGAGTATAAAAGGAGGTCAAATAGCGTGTGATGTCACTTCTGCTACCCCTTGCATTTCAGTGAATTGACGTCTATTTGAATGTAATGGCAACTGGTCACATCTAATTAACGCTAGAGTGCAAGTGTCTAGTGGGTTGGTGGAAGTGTAGACGGTGGTTGATGTGGTCCAGTCCTTGATCATGTAGTGCTTTGTAGGCATGCATGAGGAGCTTTAAATGACATCTCTTTTGGATGGGGAGCCAGCGGAGGTTTCTGTGGTGGGGGGTGACGTGGGTGCACCTGAGAAGGTCCAGGATGAGTCTGGCGGCAGTGTTCTGTATTTTCTGGAATCTCTTTAGGACCTAGGAGGATATCTCAACGTAGTTAGTGCTTAAAGGCGTCTTTTGACGAGGGCCTTTGCAACTGTTTTCCTGGTGTTGGCTTAGATCCATCTGAGGATTCTGCGGCGCATGCAGAGGGTGTAGCAGCAGGAGGAGGCGTCTACGTTGACCTGCTGCTTCCTGGTCAGCTCACTGTGGAGGATGATGCCAAGGTTGTGAGTGAGGTCTGTAGGTGTGGTAGTGGGTCCAAGTTTGGTTGGCCAAATAATATGATCCCAAATGGAGGTGTTTTTCACAAAGATCAGGAGAGTTGAGCTTCAGGCACTTGGTCTATCAGTCAGCCACAGTGGTCATGGCATTGCGGAAGTTGGTTCTGGTGATAGAGGGTTCTTCAGTAAGTGAGAGGATCAGCTGAGTATCATCAGCGTAGAAGATGATGTTGAGTCCATGGGATCTGACAATGTGAGTCCGGGGGGGGGGGGGGGGCACATAGGTATTGAACAAAGTGGGACTTGGGATATGCCCGAAATTATGCTCTTGGGTGCGGAGGTGAAAGGGGGTAGTCAGACACTCCGAGTGTGTCCTGTCAGGAAGAAGGCTTTCCATTGAGGGCATCGCTCTGTATTCCAATGCTGTGGAGTCTGTTGATGAGGGTGTGGTGAGAAACCCTGTTGAACACGCCTGATAGGTCGAGGAGGATCAGGGTGGTGGTTTCCCCGCAGTCAAGGAGTGCTCTGATGTTGTCAGTGGCAGCAATAAGTACGATCTCGGTGCTGTGGTTGGAATGAAAACTTGATTGGGAGGTGTCCATTAGGTTGTTTTCTTCCAGCTAGCTGATGTGCTGCTGATGGATGGCCTTCTCAAGTACTTTGGCTGGGTAGAGGGTTAGAGAGAAGGGCCGGTAATTCTTGAGATCTTTTTGGTCGACGGAGGGTTTTTAAGCAGTGGTTTGATTTCTACATGTTTCCATTTGTCCAGAAAAACTGTTGAGGTGATGGAGGTGTTGAGGATGCTGGTGAGTTCTGTGCTGATGAGGTTGGTTCCGAGGTTGAAACTGTGATGGGGGCATGGGTCGGTGGGTGCCATGGAGTGAATAAATGACATAATGGCTGAGGTGAATTTAGTGTTGAGTGGTCGGAAAGCTGAACTAATCACTAATGGTTTTGCATTTATTATGGGTTAAGAATTTGCATAGAATTAGGCTAACATAGCAAATAATGTGTGACTTGGAAAATGTGCCCACTTGAGTGGCCACCATAAATACCTAATGGTTTTAGTGAATGCATATTATTATTAGTTAATGTGCACGTGCAGAGAAAAATGTATTAGTACATCATAGTAACGATTTCATTCTAAGTATTTGTTTTAATAACTTTAGGCCAAAAGATGGCGAGGTTTGGGCCTAGTTTGCAAACCTCATGTCAATCTGCAATGTTTAATAAATGGGGGAAAATGTATTGTAAGTCTAGAGAATGAATGAATGAACAATGGTTCACGCTGTGCTGACCAAACAATTTGCAGATGTCTTTAACTTTCGCATGAGTACTGCTTGTAGAATCATGTTGTAGTAGCAAATGTAACAAAGTAAACTTGATGCGTGAGACAGATGTTCCTAGGAACCAACAACGGATGCACTGACTGGAGTATGGATTGCAACAAAAAAGATACCTGACGAGCCTGACGATGGGAACAGGAGAAGAGGAGCCAATCATCGACGTGTGAAAGAGAGTTTAGTTATATCTTAGATTTGGGTTTTCGTTTTTATTGGGTCAACTGTAAACGTACGGTTTCCTGGCCAGTGACGATGTGGGAAGATTCTTTATGGAGTACTAATTTAGCTTGACTGGAGAGAGGAGGGAGACGCATTTTTCTTATTCTGATTTTATTGTAGTGGTTTGATTCGCGGAGTTGAACAGTTCCTGCTGACTTTTATTTCTGACTTTAACTTTATTGCTGACCCCTTAGTAGTTGCTTCCTAAATGGTTCAGTTAGCTTAGAGCCCACCAGGTCTGAGCCATTCCCTTACACTGTCCCATTGCTGAAGCTGACCAGATGGATGTCCAACTGACAAAGAGAATCACAGCTTGCAGATCCATTGAGGAGAGGTATAACAAAATGCTATTGTTTGTTGTAGGTTTTTGTTCCTTGCTTTCTAGGTACCAACCACTATTTTGATAGAGCCCTATTTGAATGTTTTGCAAATTAATTTTTGACTAAAATTATTTATGCAAGAAGTCCAAATATGCTATGCTAATTCGAGGTTTAGTTAGTAATCCCAATGTTGACAAATGTTATTAACTAAGGGTTGGCTCTGTTCACCTGTTGTCAGATGTATGCTATTTTTATTGCTCAGTTATTGTTGCTTTGATTTGTACTGTGACTCTGGAATGCTTAATTGTAAATGCATTGGTTAAATTGAGATTCTTTAGAAGATTTGGTCAGCCGGTGTTATTCATATATGTTTATCATTTGGAACTGAGACTAATATACGTGATGTTAGCATTGTTAATGTCGGTAAACAAACTTTCTAACTTTTACTAAAAGCTGTGGTTATTCATGGCCACATGGGTCATGGTGCATGAAGTTTACTGACTCAAGATTTTGACAAATTGATTGTTGTATATGTTGTTGTCACTAGATTTGGTTGTGAATAAGCTGAAAGTAGTGATGGCAAGATTCCTCTAAGCGTGCTTAAAAGAGCTATCGAACCTCTAACGAGTCCTGTATGAATAAATTATAAAAGACCAAATAAGGTCAGATGCACTCACAGTTTTTGGTAACACAGTCGGATGGTTTGTCTCCTTAAGAGGACACCATCATTTTTCAGTTTGTCATTTTTCCAGTTTTTGGACAGTCGCATGGTTTGTTTCCTTAAAAGGATGAAGCATTTTCCAGTTTTTGATCAAAGAGTTGGGTGGTTTGTCTCCGTGGTAAAAGAAACAAAAGATCATGTCTCCCTAACAGCCTACCATGATTTTTTCTGAAACCTTGTAGTTTGCAAATGCTTGTTTGAAGATGTCCTTGGCGTTCTAGTGAGAGTGTGAATTAAATAGTTTTACGCCTGCAAAGCTTAAGCAAATCGCAGGTGAATTGTGATGTGAATGGACAGGGAGTCTGCGTACTCCAAATGAGGTTGGTTAAGGAGTTTGCGTACTCCAAATGAAGTTGTTTAGGGAGTTTGCATGCTCCAAAGAGTGTGAATAGGGAAGTCATAGAACTTCACATGTGTGTGGCGCTTTCTGCTCAAAAACTGCCCACGTTGTTTTTGGTATATGGGCCCTGCGTGGTCTAAGACTCCAGAGTATTGTATAAGTGTATGAGACACTTGGTTTAGGTTGTAATTTGTCTGTTTAATAGGTCAATCAGGCATGGTTGACAAACTCAGAGTGAGTGTTAAAGAGAGTGATAGTTTTTCAATGGAGATTTGGTGAGTCCTATGTGCACCAGGAGGATCCAATGATCAGTTGAGAGTAAAATTTGCTGATCGAATTCTGCTTACGAGTCAGGAAAACTGAGATAGAAGGAGTATCTGTTAGAGCAAATGCCGCAGTTGCAAATTCAGTAAGGTTTCTGAAGTGATTGTGTTACCTACCCGTAGCGAACAGACAAGTTGTGTGTTGATTTTATTTAGTGCTTGCAATATTTGCATTTAGTTCTGCGCGGTTCTGAATTTAGGAGGACAAGCCGAAAGGCTTTGTCAGCCGCTGTAAGTATGAATGTGACGTCACTAGAGCCCCGCGGGGACAGGTCAGTTAATGAGAACGGTCGTGAACGGATTGGTCAATCAATCAGGAATTTGTAAAGCACACTACTCACCCGTGAGGGTCTCAAGGCGCCGGGGGGGGGTAAGGTGTGAGGTGCTGCTACTGCTGGTGGCCAACTGTGAAGCGTAATTGGTTGAGAAGGCAGTCGAAAAGGATTTTGGGATTGAAATATACTTCCTGATTCGATTGATGTAACATAGATCAAAGAAAATGAAAATTTTCAAAGCTTTAAAGAGTGCCCTAAGGGGAGATGTGTTCATTACAGCTAGAATAGGATAAATTACATCACCAGAAGGTACCCCTGCCTATATTGTATTTGAAGAACAAAGTGCTGTGCCATGTCTTTGGATGAAACAATCATGCAAAGAAACAGAGAGAGACAGGAGTTTAGCATTCCCTGCCCATGGAACATTTAATTTGAGGATTTTAGAGAATTTGAGGAGAGTACAGTATGATTTGAAACCTTCTCCGAGACCTGCACAATTTGAAGCATTAGCTATTTGGGAATTAGTGGCCTGACAGCAACAGAAATTTGAGAGGAGAATGAGAAAAGCTGAGAAAATGTTAGCTGAGGCGAGATGGGATAGTGAGCAGAAATTTTGGAGAACTGAGACTCTAAAGTTCCTGCAATTACACAAGAGAACGAGATCAAAGCTAGAAAGAGTACTAGGAAGAGGGATTTCTATCCTTCAGATGACAAAGAGCAGAGACGGACGAGTTTAGACAGATTTTGACTTTTGATGAGGACTTAGATGATGATGAGTTTATTTTGCAATTACTGAGAAACCGACCCTACTGTATGCATCACAAGTCAGGTTCAAGCACTAGTGCAGACCCTACAGCTCCAATGCCTATTGAGAGTGCCCAGAGACAGATACAGGTTAGCCGTAATGTTACTACCACTTCTGCGATTCAAGTGCCCATGCCACACGTTAATATACCCAGACTTTATCCAGATGTACCTATTATAGATACTGCAACAAGCGTATTAGTGCTGACGGGACAGGCTGCCCACATGAGACAGGTTTACCAGAAGCCTACACTGATCCAGATAGAGTCTACCCCGAATTTAATGTCTCCAATACAAACACATACGATCCTGAGATACACCCCCATAACAGGGTCACAGACAGAGATGTCTTCATTGACAAAGTCAGAATACAGGATTAATGTACCCTAGAGATCCTAATTTCCGACAAAGTCCAGATGCTGTGTCAGTACTGGTTACCATAGGCCTAGTTATATCATTGTTTGTCCAGGGAAACAATAAGAGCAGTGAACAGAAAATCCTGAATCCAAGCATAGGAAAAGAAGAGGTTCAATAAAAACACAGGAATCATGACTCCCATGAGACTGACATTTGATAGAACAGGTCCGTTAATAGATTTGAGTTCTTTTAGGACTCCTCCGCATAATCGAGGGAGATTCGACATAGGGTCCAATCCAAGCTTGGTAATACCAGAGACCCTGAGCCTAAAGTTACAGCAAATGCCCAGTGTAAGCAATAACAACATTTCATTACAATATTTGGCAGCTCACCAGTTAACTGAATGGTTGGGGAAGCTGAGTAGCACCAAGGAGATTCCAGTGGAGGAAATGCACTGAATTTGACCAGGCTTAGACTAGAAGCAGAAGACTTAGGCCCTCATTCTGACCCTGGCGGTTTGAAACCGCCAGGGCAGAGGGCCGCGGAAGCACCGCCAACAGGCTGGCGGTGCTTCATGGGCAATTTTGACTGCGGCGGTAAAGCCGCGGTCAGAAAAGGGCAACCGGCGGTTTCCCAACGGTTTACCCCTGGCCCAGGGAATCCTCCATACATGGGGATTCCGACCCCCTTCCCGCCAGCCTGTTCCTGACGGTTTACACCGCCAGGAAGAGGCTGGCGGGAACGGGTGTCGTGGGGCCCCTGGGGGCCCCTGCACTGCCCATGCCACTGGCATGGGCAGTTCAGGGGCCCCCTGACAGGGCCCCATAATGATTTTCAGTGTCACTGCACCCGTCGCACCCCTGCAAATCTGCCGGCTCCATTCGGAGCCGGCTTCCTCTTTGCAGGGGCTTTCCCGCTGGGCCGGCGGACGATCTTCTTGAGATTGCCCGCCGGCCCAGCGGGAAAGTTAGAATCACCGCGGTGGTCATTTGACCGCAGTGCGGTGTTTGGGCGGTTTCCGCCCGGCGGGCAGCGCTCGCCGCCTGCCGGGGTCGGAATGACCCCCTTAATTGAGGGAACGATGTGATTAGATAGAATTGAATCAAATCGTGGAGAGGAGTTGTGTTATTTGTGTAAACTGATTACCAACAAAGCAGGAATAGTAAATCAGAAATTAGCAGACCTGGCAAAAAACTATGACGCAGAAATTGAGAAAACAAAGCATTTAAAGAGGAATTATAGATTAGAGTTTGACTCAAAGGACTTTGAGAACATGAGAATACCAGGAATGAAAATTCACATTAGGGAATTAATTCAAAACATCCAAACATGGGGAACATTATATAAGTGATAAGGCAGATGGGTGAAGAAAAGAGACAAGAAAAAAAGGGATTTTGCGAATCTTACTGCTAATGTACAGCAGGCTGAGGACCCAGTGAAAATATTACCAATGAGAGAGATTCCGGGAGTGAATTTTGTTCATGTCCCTTGGAGCAGAAGTGACATACTGGTGGTCATTATGACCTTGGCGGTCAGGTTACCGCGACACCAGCGATGGCGGTAGTACTGTTGCCAGGCTGGCGGTAATGACTGCCAAATAATGACCATGGCGGACAACCCTCCCACAGACAGCCAATGTACCACACCAACCATCAGCGCGGTACGACCACTGAACACAGCGCTAGCCACCTACAGGCAGGCGGAAGACAAGGATCCGCCCACCATAATATGACATAGCACACCGCAAGGATTTCCGGAGCGGTAGCAACGACACCAAAAGCATGGCGGAAATACATCATATAAAAGGAGACACTCATCTCCAGGGACACACAGGAGTCGGTGGCCGCCATGGAACCTGAGCTGCAAGTCTTCCCGATGCTGTACCATGCCATGGCTGTCTTGGAGCACCATCACCGACAAAGACGACAATGGTGAAACCAGCCGCCTAGCACACAAGGGAGGGAGAGAGGGGGGAAGTGGCACACACACATCACACACCCAGAACCAGCTGCTGAGTAAATCGACAGTAACAGAACCCATGGGCAGAGAAAGCTATGACACATACCTCTGTTCCAACCACTGTATTCTTGTTGGATGAATATTCAAAATACAAAAACATACCCAACTGCAATTTACCAGACATGCAGGCCCAAAGTCCATTCCAAAGTCACAAATGCTCACAGGGCAAAGTCCATCACCCAACTTGACTCCTGACAACATCAGGACTCTACTTTTCAGGGGCATCATGTTGGTAATGGGCATGCACCTCAGGGGGGGAGAACGAGAGAGGGCATATAATTGTGAGGGGGCTCCTTGCCCACTGGTTCTGGAGGGGGCTCTTTGCCCATTGGTTCTGGAGAGGGCTCCCTGCCCACTGGTTCTGCGGGCCTCTCCATGCCCACTGGTTCTGGGGGGCTCTCCATGCCCACTGGTTACTGAGGGTGGTCCCTGCCCACTGGTTACTGAGGGGGCTCCTAGGCCTCTGGTTTGGGATGGGCCTCCTTGGGCTCAGTCGTGGCTGGGGCATACTTGGGCTCAGTTTTGGCAGGGCCTCCATGGGCCCAGTCTTATCTGGGGCTTCCTTGGGTTCAGTCATGGCTGGGGCCCCCTTGGCTTTGGATCTGGATAGGGCCTCCTTGGCCTTGGATCTGGGTGGGGCCTCCTTGGCTTTGCATCTTGGTGGGGACACCTTGTGCTTGGATCTTGTTGAGGCCTCCTTGGCCTTGGATTTGGGTGAGGCCGCCTTGACTTTGAATCTGGGTGGGGCCTCCATGGCCCTAGGTTCTGGAGGTGGCTCCATGTCTTGGTAGTCCGTGTGGGAGGGGGCAGCACTTTAGCCCTCTGTTTTGAGGGGGAGGAGTGTCCTTGGTGCAGGGGGCCGGTGTCGCACTCATGTGTCCCTTAGTGGCAGCTGGAGACTTTGGGGGTGGAGAGGTGTCAGACTGGGTACTCGAGGTATGGGGCTTGGGGGGGTGGGACTATCCTCTTACGGCGGGGGGGAGGGAAAAGATAAAGGCGGGCAAGGAAAAGCTTCTTAGGGTCAATGAGGCAGGATGGTGGAGGAGGGATAAGAGTGGAGATAGAGGGAGTGGTTGTAGGAGGACGAGGTGTGCTGGACTTGGGTGCAGGTGCATGGACAGTGTGCATGTGTGAGGTGGATGGCTGTTGGGGGTCTGAGTGTAAAAGTTTGTGTGTCTGTGGGGGGGTCAGACAGGGTGGTGGAGGACAAACATGACGTGTGGATGGATGTTGTGGTGGTGTCTGCAAGTGAGGTGGGTGTGCTGCATGAGTTGGTGATGATAGTGACTCTGCATGTGGTGTGTGGGGTGCATGTCTGCAGGTCTGCTGTTGTGGTGACTCTGGGCAAGGCAGTGCAGGTGGCAGGTTCAGGGACTGTTGATGCAGTGCATGCAGGTGTGAGGGAGGAAGTGACTGTGAGGGAGGAGGAGAAGGGGAAGACAGTGGAGGCAGTAGATGATGTGTGTGCATCTGTATGTTGGCTGTGTGAGTGCTTCTGGACTGAACTGTGCTGCCTGTGTTTGTCTGGGCAAGTCTTGTGTGTTGTTTTGGGTCTATGCTTGTCAGAATGTGTGTGTGAGATGAGTATGGGGTTGGGGAGGCTCGGAATGGGAAGTGGTAGTTGGAGGGAGAGCGGATGAAACAGGGACATTGGCAGCCGTCAGTAAAGAGGCCAGAGCCTGAAACGCAGGGCTGACTGGGGCAGGGCCTGAGGTGCCTGGGGCAAAGGAGATGTCCTCCCTCCTGGGTGAGCGGGCATGGGCAACTCGGTGGGGGGCTACTGGGAGGGCAGTGCTGGTATGGGGTGGCTGTAGAACCTGTAGCTGGGGTGGTCTCAAAGGGGTCTGTCACCACAAGGGGCCTCCCATCGGAAGAAGAATCAGAGTCACTGGTATCACCTCCTGTCTCCACCGTGGTGCTCCCCTCGCACTCTTCCCACTGGTCTCCTCAGCATTGGTGGACTCTGCCTCCTGGGGCTGCAGCTCCCTCACCCGCCGGTGCCCTTGCTTCTTCGCCAGATGATGCTAATGCACACATGGACAGGATGACAAAAGGCGAGGGGGGCGAAAGAAAGGGACCACAGGGCCAATCACAGCACCAAGAGCACAAATGGTATACACATTACTGTGACACACTGAGACTGAGAATGGCAGTATAGACCACACTGGCATACCATTGGCTAAGTACTACAGCAGTTAGGAGCCAAACACTGCCAGCAACACACCGACTGGGACAACCTAAGCCCTGTCTGCCATGGGAAGCCACCTATCTAGCTATCAAAAACATCAATTTCACCCAATTAACTGAAGCCAACTCGCCAATGTACCACTCCAGCCCGGCGGCTGTCACTGTTCCACCCACGGGATTATGACCCTGCCTTACCGCCACAAAAACCATGGCGGTAGGCACTATCAGTGACAGGGAATTCCTTCCCTGTCAATGATAGTGGTCCCCCCTCACCCTCCCTCTCCAGTTACCCCCACCCCCTGCCCCCCCAATGCCCCACCCACCCCCTTCACACACACACACATTCCCACAAACATCCATGCATGCATACATCCATTCACACACGCATCCGCACACGCTTACAACCATGCACGCACACATGCATTCACAAAATATAACACACAGGCACTCACACCTTCATACATGCACACTCGCATCCAACACACAACACACACCTACATACACGCACATACAAACATACACACCCCCACACACAAACAACACCTGTAAGGTAAGATCGATGACTCTTCATAACCACCTTGCGTTAGACATCCTTTTAGCAATAGTAGTTAGGAATAGTAAGAATATTAGAAGCCTTATTAACAATTTGACTAATAGCAGCTCTGATTTAACTGAATTGAAAGAGCCCAGAGTTTGGGTTGGCAAAGGTTTTGCTTCCTTGGGAAATTGGCTGGGAAATCTAGGGAAATGTATACTTTAGAAAATTACACAGATAATGGTGATTCTTGTGACTTCAATAATAGGAGGATGGGGAATTTATAAATTGTATCATGTGATTAAAATGAAAAAGTTGAAAAATGATCAGAGGAGGGAATAAATTAAAATGGAGAAGTACTTAAGAGAAAACTCGAAAAGGGGAAGAAGAATTACAAGTTACAGTGAATCCAAATTTTAGGTAAACAAAAATTTGTATAGAATGATGTAAGGTGTGATGACATATTTAGTCATCAGAGGAGGGATTGTGAAAGCTGAACTAATCACTAATGATTTTGCTTTTATTATGGGTTAAGAATTTGCATGGAATTAGGCTAACATAGAAAATAATGTGTTACTTGGAAAATGTGCCCACTTGAGGGAACGTCATAAAATATATAATGCTTCCAGTGACTGCATATTATTATTAGTTAATGTGCACATGTAGAGAAAAATGTATTAGTACATCATATTAACAATTTCATGCTATGTATTTATTTAATAACTTTGGGCCATAAGATGGCGGGGTTTGGGCCTAGTTTGCAAACCTCATGTGAAGCTGCAATGTTTAATAAATGGTGGAAAATGTATTGTAAGTCTAGAGAATTAATGCTGTCGTTGTTTACGCTGTGCTGACCAAACGATTTGTAGACGTCTTCTCATGAGAACTGCTTGTAGAATCATGTTGTACTACAAAATGTAACAAAGTAAACTTGATGCGTGAGACAGAGATGTTCCCACGAACAATCAATGGATGCACTGACTGGAGTATGGATTGCAACAAAAAAGTTACCTAGCGAGCCTGACAATGGGAACAGGAGGGGAGGAGCCAATCGTGAAGGACAGTTTAGTTATATCTTAGAATTGGGTTTTAGTTTTTATTGGGCCATCTGTAAACGCACAATTTCCTGACCAATGTCTATGAGGGAAGATTCTTTATGGAGTTCTAATTTAGCGCAACTGGGAGGCATGTTTTCTTATTCTGATTTTATCTGTAGTGGTTCAATTCAAGGAGCTGAACAGTTCCTGCTGACTTTTATTTCTGACTTTAACTTTATTGCTGATCCCTTAGTAGTTGCTTCCTAAATGGTTCACATAGCCTTTCACTGTCCAGTTGCTGAAGCTGACTGACAGATGTCCAACTGACAAAGAGAATTGAAGCTTGCTGATCCATTGAGGAGAGATATAACAAAATGCTATTGTTTGTTGTAGGTTTTTGTTCCTTCCTTTCTAGGTACCAATCGCTATTTTGATAGAGGCCTAGTCAGATGTTTTCAAAATTAGCTTTTGACTAAAATTACTTTTGTATGAAGTTCAAACATGCTACGCTAATTGGAGAGTTAGTTAGTAATCCCAATGTTGACAAATGTTGTTAACTAAGAGTTGATTCTATTCACCTGCTGTCAGATGTATGTAATTTATTTTGCTCAGTTATTGTTGCTATTGATTTGTACTGTGACCCTTGAATGCTTAATTGTGTTCAAAGAGTTGTATTGCATTTTTAAAAATAAAATAATTATAGATAAGGATTTAACGATACATGCATAGTTGACAATCTAGATAATAAAAGAACTGGTAAATATTCTTATGTCTAAAGTATTGTGAAATCCTAAGTAAATTAGTAAAGTTCTAATTCTATATATAATTCATGTTGCTACAGCATATCTAAAAAATGTATCGCCAAAAACATGTTATAACCTAGAAATCTAAATACCAGGGAAAGAAAGGGGGAAAGGAAGGAGATCTTGAGTGAGAAATCTAAAGAACCAAATGGAAGTAGTATAGATTATGTACCTATAAGTGATGTAGAGCACAATGAAGAAGAGGACTATAGCTCATGTCTTATCAGAGCCTTCCATGTATTTATCTAGGGAATGCCAAATTGTATGTTATATATGAGGCGAGGATAGAAATTTTGATTGAAGAGAATGGGCACCTCTAAGGTATGAGACCCACGCCCACCAGGTATGATAAGATAAGGACTTAAATGACTTCCATTCTGAAAGTATGACCTTAATTTCTATAGACAGTAAAACGTCCAGTACTGCCATATCATTGGAATTGAGATTAAAGGTGTTTCCAGCAGCCCATGGTCCTAGAGTCAGTATCGGAAAAGTGAGGTTTATATGTGTGCTGAAAATGTCAGTTAACTTATCTTGTATCAATCTCCAATATGACTCTAAAAGCATGAATTTAAAAAACATAAGTTCATGAGAACCAGTCTTT
The DNA here is from genome assembly GCF_031143425.1 of Pleurodeles waltl. Lineage (NCBI taxonomy): Eukaryota > Metazoa > Chordata > Amphibia > Caudata > Salamandridae > Pleurodeles > Pleurodeles waltl. Next base: position 1,193,788,764 of record NC_090444.1, read on the forward strand.
AGATTACAATTCCAAAGACATCACTATCACGTAAGTGTAATTTGTACAGTCTTAGTGGAGTCCAATGTAATAGATGAACAGTAAAGAATTTGGACTGGGCTAAAGTAGGAGACATTTTATTTGATAATGACTATTTACCAATTTTCTGCCAATCATCAAATATTATTATTAAATGTTTCTATGTTCAAATGTTTAGACCATTTGGTTTTAAATACAGAGATTTGTAAAGTTTGTGATACTGAAAGATATTTGTAAATTGTTGAGGCAATATGACCTGAGAAGTGCCATACCTGATGTCTAGTTGGTAAAGAAGGATGCATATGTAAATGGTACTTTGACAGTTTAACCTTACATTTAAGAAAAGTATAAAAATCTAAATTTGCTAACTCATGTATAGCAGCAAACTTTGTAAAGGGAAGAGGATCCCCAACATCAGTAAATAGGTCACTGACCAGTCGGACGGTTACCTCTGGAAGCCCATTCAGTTTTAATTTGTGTTGTACAGTCTATCTTGAGTTTATTATTATGCCAAAGAGATGCTCATCTAGAATTCTTTATCATCACTGGGAGCTTTTTATCTAGACTTTTAAGAGCGTTAATAATGTCAAGGAATATCCGCTGAGAAGGAAAATATGGGATTTTTGTCATTGTGATAAGAGCTACCGGAATAAAATCAAAAGAAATCTCCTTTTCAATCTCTTACCATCTGGGAGTATTTAAACTTGGTGATGATAGCCAAACAAACCTGTGTGCCGCTAAAAAGGCCATTTGATAGAGCTCCCAATTTGGGAAATTACAACCACCTTGTGAGAATGGTTTCCTAAGTACTTTATATAAGGTCCTTGCTCTCTTACCTTTCCAAAGAAACTTAGACTTAATATTGTCAATTTCATGTAAAAAATATTGCAAGAGTTGCAGTGGCAACATAGAGGAAAAGAAACTGATTAATGGTGTAATAATCGTTTTAAGAGTTTGAATTCTACCCCACCAGGATATGTATTTTGAAAGAGTTTGCATTTCGTTATATTGTAACGTTTCCTCAACATCTTTAAAGAACCAAATACCTAAATATTTTAGGCGTTGGGGTTGCCATTTTAATCCTGAGTCTCCCAAATGTGAAGAAAAGCACAGATTATTTAGTGGAAAGACTTCAGTTTTGTCTTTATTGAATATATATCCTGAGGCTGTAGCGAACAATTGAATAATATTGAAAAGAGATGGAATGGGCGATGCTATGTCTTCTGAGAAGATCAAGATATCATTGGCATAAGCCACAGTTTTATATGTTTTGGAGCCAAATTCAAGCCCTGTAATGTTCGATAAGCTGTTTGTTAAATTTAGAAGAGGATCTATGGCCAATAAAAATAATAAAGGGGAGAGCGGACAACCCTGTCTCGTGCCTTGATAAAGATGAAAAAAAGATGATGTAGCACCATTGATCCTGATATTTGCTTTGGGATTTGCATATAGTGGCATCACCATTTTAATGAAATTGTTACAGAGATTCTGTGTTTCAAGAACAACGTGTAGAAAGGGCCATGTTACCTTGACAAATGCCTTTTCTGCATCAAGTGCAGTTGCCGCTGTTGGGAAAGGAATAAGACTCTCTTTCTCTATTATACGACAAAATGTATGAATGTTGCCTCTGGCAGATCGACCTTTAACAAATCCTCTCTGGGAATTGTGAATAAGACTGGGAATCAATTTATCTAATCTTTTAGCAAGAACCTTAGCAAAAATGTTTGCTTCCATATTTAGAAGCGACCTAGGGCGAAAGTTTTTGGGATAAGAATGATTCTTACCATATTTAGCTATTACTTAAATTGTAGTCTCAGAAGCAGCTCCCATCACTTTCCCTTGATGAACAAATAAATCAATTGTTTTATTTGTGTTTAATAATGGAGCCTGTAACGGTTTTGTAAAAACTAACGGGAAAGCCATCAGGGCCAGGAGCTTTCCTTGATTTATTTGAATTAATTGCAGTTAAAATTTCATCTGTTTTTAGAGATTGATTTAGAGTAGCTGTATCTGTCTTTCATAACGACGACATGGGAACTGATTTGAGAAAATTAAGACAAACAATTTTATCACATTCCGATTGAGGTGTATAAAGCCCTTCGTAGAATTTTTTTTAAACTTTAAGAATTTCTTTCGTTTTAAATTTATGAGAGCCATCTTTGTTTTGCATGTGAGCGATCTGTATATTGTGAATTGGGGGGGTTTGAGCGAGGTAGCTAATAATTTGCCAGCCTTATTACGAAAAAGTAGTTGTCTAGACTTTTGTATCTGCACATTAAGGTTTGCCCTTTTGCTCATTATTAAGTTGTAGGAATATTTTAGTCTTTTGAGATCACCAAGTAAAGATGTATTATTTGCATGTCTAAAATCTTTTGCTTTTTGTTTAATTTCAGCTCCTAGAGATTGCAGGGAATTCTTAATTTCGCCATTTTTGATAGTCATTTGTTTCACAATATGATCTCTAATAGAACATTTAAAAGCATCTCAAAACATCACCGGGAAACTGACCGAATGTTCATTTTCTTGAAAGAAATGCTCTATTTCTTTCTTAAGAAAAGCAACACCCACTTTATTTTCCATGATTTGCGTATTTAGTTGCCAAATTTTGAGTTTATTCACCTCAGGACTAATATAAACCGAGAATGAGATAGCCTCATGATCAGAAATGAGTATTGGATGTATCTAAGCATCTAAGGATGATTTCAGTAGTAACATAGACTCTACAAGAATATAATCTATGTAAGAAAAACTAGAGTGTGGTGAGGAAAAAAAGCTAAAGTCACACCCTTTGGGATGCTGCAGCCTCCCTACATCTCGAAGTTGGTGTAAGGAGCAGAGGTTGATCATTTGTTTCTAAGATTTCAAAACTCTGAATTTAAACGCAGATTGTCGGTCTAAAAAAGTAGCCATTGGCAAATTAAAATCTCCACCAACTATTAATTTGGCTTCTCTTGGGACCTCAGTTAATTTTTTGTTATTCGCAAGCCAAAATGAAGAATCATCAGAGTTTGGGGCATAAATATTCATAACATAAAGGTCTTTAGTTCCACAACTGAGTCTGGCAAGTAACCATCTGCCTTTGATATCATGTTCCGCAGCTATCACCGTAAGTTTTTTTTTTTTTTAATTAAAGTTATCGCCCCATTTTTTTTCCCATTTGCCGTTGATACAGTTACCTCCGAGACCCAATCATTCCTCAAAAGAAGAGCTTCCTTGTATCCAATTTTTGTTTCATGAAGCAAAACAATATCTCCAGGGATATTTTAGCAGTACTCAAAATCTTAGCTCTTTTAACCGGATGATTTAGCCCCTTAGTATCAAGAGAAACTATGTTTAATGATGACATGAAATGTAATCCATAAAAGTGATATTGTGTTGCGATAGATGAGGCCTGCTGAAGGCCAAGAGAAGTCCCATAATACATTTTGTATACCAAAAATCTCACTCAAAGGAAGGAAAATGGGGAAGTATGGCTAAACAAACCTACAATCTAAGTGGGCCTTAACAATAATAATAGAACATTTGTATGTGAAAGAGCCAATTACCACCAGGGGATGTCTATAAAAGACCAAGGGGGGTCATTCTGACCCCGGCGGTCTTAGACCGCCGGGGCCAGGGTCGGCGGGAGCACCGCCGACAGGCCGGCGGTGCCCCGCAGGGCATTCTGACCGCGGCGGTAAAGCCGCGGTCAGACCGGCAACACTGGCGGTCTCCCGCCAGTGTACCGCCGCCCTATTGAATCCTCCAAGGCGGCGCAGCTAGCTGCGCCGCCAAGGGGATTCCGACCCCCCCTACCGCCATCCAGTTCCCGGCGGTCCGCCCGCCGGGAACCGGATGGCGGTAGGGGGGGTCGCGGGGCCCCTGGGGGCCCCTGCAGTGCCCCTGCCACTGGCATGGGCACTGCAGGGGCCCCCGTAAGAGGGCCCCTACAAGTATTTCACTGTCTGCTTGGCAGACAGTGAAATACGCGACGGGTGCAACAGCACCCGTCGCACCTTCCCACTCCGCCGGCTCGATTACGAGCCGGCATCCTCGTGGGAAGGGAGTTTTTCCCTGGGCTGGCGGGCGGTCTTTTGGCGACCGCCCGCCAGCCCAGGGAAAAACTTAGAATACCCTCCGCGGTCTTTCGACCGCGGAGCGGTATTTCGGAGGGGGAAGTCTGGCGGGCGGCCTCCGCCGCCCGCCAGACTTAGAATGAACCCCCAAGTACGTAGGGGGAAACATGGTGACGCAGGGTGGAAGCAGAAAAGCTTGGCGTAGAGAAGAAAAAAAAACAAAACTATCAGATAAGTGATATCATATTCGCTGAGTTATTGTTAAGTAGAACCTAGAATTCAATTGCATTAATGTCTACTTATACCATATAGTACAAATGTAAAAATACAAGATAAACCTATGTACCCAAGTACAATTATCCTTACTCAAAATATACCAACATTAGAAGTACTGCAGATGAAAATACTCCTATTCTATATAATAGAAAGTTGATCTGTAAAGATAGGGGACATGAGAACACATTTATTATGAGGGGATATGTTATATATACCAGTCGTCTATATAAATAAATGGAAATATTTTGCATCTAAATATATCTATTGATAGAGCAAAAAACTGTAAAAATCTTTTGGATAATTTTAAGCAAAGGGGACAATTAAGTACAAAGAACTAATACATAGTACACTAAAAAAGAGATGACTTATTAAAAGGCTGAAAGGTGAGCGTTTCCAAACTATATATGAGAATGTTCCTGACTATTACAGGATCGTAAGGGTCAGTTGAAAAAATATAAATAAACAAAGTTATGTAAACAATGGACATGTTTACCCAACTCATCATAGAATAAGTGATATAGAAAACATGTCCTATGTCTAAAAAGAAAAAGAGAAATAATGCAGGTCCAATGACATTTTAAAATATTAATCAACATAAATACCTATAGAATTATGAAAGAATTAAGTTGATTATTAATGTTTTTTATCGAATAATATAACATTTAGGTGTCAAAAACTAATAAATTGTATATTCTAAAAAACAGAACCTCCTTAAAAGTCAAAATGAACTGTTAACAAGGCTAGTTATTAATAGTAACCAAGTTTCAAGTACAAGAGTAACCTGATGGTAGAGGATTCATTAACGTAGTTGGAAGTAGATCTGAATCCATATGAGACTCCCATTTTTTGGCCCAAAAAATTAGCAAATCGGAGGGTTCTGAAAATATTCTAGTTTGACCTTTGAAGGTAATCCGGAATTTTGACGGAACCACAAATGAGAAGGGGATCTTTATTTCTATAAAATGTTTCCTGAGATTTAGAAAGCCTTTGCGCCGGGTCACTGTGTCTCTAACGTAATCTTGTGAAACAAAAATCTTATGATCATGCCATTTAATTATTCTAATCCTTAGCATATGTGCTGGTGTTTGCTCAGTATGTTGATGACGTAACGGTTTGAAAATCATGGGTTTTGAATTACTTGTGCTTTTAGATTTAAAGGTTGGCACTCTATGGGCTATTTCTATTTCAAAATCCTTTTGGAAAGAAATTTGCAGAGTTTCACGAATCCAAGAGATTAAGAAACCAGCTGGCGATTTTGCAGAACTTTCTATTTCTTCAGGTAAGCCAAAAATACAAAGATTCTTCCTTCAACTATGATCTTCTTGCCCCATTAATTTTCTCTTTAGCAACGCAATGGAATGCTTGAGGAATTGTAGATGCTCGGATTGCCCGCTAGTACAATCTTCCATAACACTAATTCTTGACTCTGCCTTAGAAATATGGATGGCTAAATCTTTAAGATCCTTCCTAATACCACCCAAATCCACTAGCAACAAGTCAGTATTCGTTTTGCTGCTCTGTGCTATATCATGTACGGAATTAAGTTTAATAAGTATCGCCTAAAGGGTAGAAGCTGACACAGGACTACCCTACACTGGAGATTCAGGAATCGGAGGAGAGTGCTTAGACCGTTTCAGGTTAGCTTTAGTTTCTTTTTCTTTTGTATTGCTACCCTTGTCCACCATATTGTAAGACTATTGTATGGTATCTTTACGGAGACTTGGATGTTTGAACTAAATATTTTCCTTTAATTTGTGTACTCCACCTATTATTTCTTTATATCAAAAACCTGTTATTAAGTTATTGAGATTGTAAGAAGCAAAAGCCAGCAGTCTGAAGTAGCATTTGATTTAAGTTCTACTAAGCCAGATCAGCTAATACCAATACCAAATTTCGAAATGACAGGAAATATCCTGTATATCTGAAATCAAAAGTATTGAAAAACAAATAAAACATACTGTTATTGCTTTCAGACATCAAATAATTAGTAATAAAAATACCTCCAGACTCCAAAAAATAAATTGATTTACTCCTCTCTATAATTCTTCCAGCGCGCTATCACTGCCACAACACCGAAATGATACTGAGGAGAAAGAGAGCTCTGCCATTTTGATAGACGCGAACACAGTCTGAATATTGATTAAGAAAAGCTATAAATCAATAACTCATGGCCACCTGCTCACATTTCCATAGTCACCAAAGTATTCAATTTCCTGGCAGTCGAAAAGAAGCCTGGGTCAGCCACCTGGGATCACAAGAATCAGAAAATACTCCAGAAGCTCTACGGAGCTTACGGGAAAGCCGCCATTCCACTGCGCATCGAAGCCACACCCACCCCTTGAATGCTTAATTGTAAATGCATTGGTTAAATTGAGATTCTTTAGAAGATTTGGTCAGTCAGTGTTATTCATATATGTTCATCATTTGGTATTGAGACTAATATACGTGATGTTAGCATTGTTAATATAGGGAAATAAAGTTTCATTTTTTTACTAAAAGATGTGGTTATTCATGGCCACATGGGTCATGGTGCGTGAAGTTTTCTGACTCAAGATTTTGATAAATTGATTGTTGTATATGTTGTTGTCACTAGATGTGGTTGTGAATAAACTGAAATTAGTGATGGTGAGATTCCTTTAAGCACGTTCAAAAGATCTATCGAACCTCTAACGCGTCCCCTTATGAATAAATTATAAAAGACCAAATAAGGTCAAAGTAGCTCATAGTGGTGCCCACGTAGAGATGGTGCTATTGGTGTGCGCGGTCGAGAGAGCTTATGTTGGAGATCGTGGTTTAGGGTTGAAATTGTTGTAGATGGTGGCGATCTTGCTGTGGAATTAGTCTGGGATGGCGTTGCAAAGTTCTTGGGGAGGGTGGATGGTGTTCTCTGTGGCTGCTAAGTTGGAATATTCTTTGGCTATTTTGAAAAGTTCTTTTGTGTGGTTGGATGCTGAGTCGATGCTGGTCGTGGTGCTACTCTCTTGGTTTCGCTGAGTTACCGGTGGTGGTTGCTGAGGGCTGCTTTGTGGGCTGTTTTATCAGAGGGATTCTTGGTGGATTGCCATTGTTTCTCAAGTTTGTAGCAGCTGTGCTTGGTGGCTCTGAGCTCCAGAGTGTACCAGCTGGCGTTTGTAGAGGTTTCGTTGGTTCTGGCTGGTTTCAGTGGAGCAACTGATTCGGGGCATACTGTGATCAAGGAGGAGAAGTTCAGGATGTCCTGGTTAAGTTCGGATGAGGCCTTTGGTTTGGATAAGCTGAGGGCCTGCGTCCGTTGGGATTTAATTATTCTGCTCCAGTTGCGGTAGTCGTCTCTGTGGCTCCTGGCTCTGTTGGGCGTCGGCGATGATGAAGTGGATGATGCTGTGGTCAAACCAGGAGAGTTCTGTGATGTGGCTGAATCTGACTCTGTCACTGGAGGAGAAGAGGGGTCGAGAGTGTGTCTGGCCTTGTGTGTGGGTATGTTGACTAGATGGGTGAGGCCTATGTTGTTCAAGTTCTCGAGGAGGGTGGTGGAGATGGCATTTTATGGGTCGTCAGTGTGGAAATTGAGGTTCCTGAGTGGAATGTAGCAGTTGGAGTTGATGGCTAATGGTGCAATGATGCTGGGAATGGTATTCCAGAAGGCTTGTCAGGGTCCTGGGGGTCTGTATACGAGGGTGCCTCTTGGGGTAGTTTTGGCGTGGGTTTGTAGTTGGAAATTGAGGTGTTTCATGAGGGGAGAGATGTCATTGTTGGTGGTGATGCATCAGATGGCGTTCTTGGCGATGCCCCCACCGTGTTTGTTGGGGATGCCTCAGTGTATGATCTTGTAGCCGTTGGGTGTTGTGGTGGTGATGTCAGGGTTCGAGGGGGGGTTTAGCCAAGTTTCAGTGATGAAAGCAATGTCTTGTGAGGGGGAGATGACGGTGTCCCAGATTTACATGGCGTGTTTGCAGAGGGTGGGAGTTGAGCAAGATACATCAGAGAGGTTCTCGGTTGACTGTTGCCTTCCGGGTGGGTATGGCGCTGGGTCCTTTGGGGGCTAGCAACTCTGTGCTGCAGGAGAAATAGCATTTTTAGCATGTGAAGGGTCCTTTGGCGGCATGAGGGGATGTGGTGCAGTGGTTGTTATGGTGCCCACGATTCATAGCTCTGAGCTCCTCGGTGGAGTATCGGTGGGTGGCTGGAAGGCCAGGGTTCCTGGCACTGGGCGCGGTCCAGGCACGGACAAGCACAGACAGGCTTGCCTTTAGTGGGCCAACGGTTATGAATAGCAAAGTCTGACAGTCAACCTATACATTTATTTTTTAAACATTTGCTGCAAAGAAAATAGCAGCAAGGACAACAATAGCAGTAAATCTGTTCATAAAATACTAAATCGTAGTGGATAACAATGATGTCTACTTTATGACTACTATTGATGTACTTTGCAAATTGCAACCTACTATGATTCAGTGCCATCACAGGCACAGAGGCCTGTTGTGTTCCAGGACCATCATGTCTGTGATTACTTTTAAATACAGCAATCTTTTTGTTTTTAACGTGCAGCCTATTTTCATGATAAAAAAGGATGCATTAAAAAAAAAAAAGTTTTACAAATATTTTTTAAGACTGGACTGTGGTCCATAGGAGAACCACCTAATCTAAAATATCTTTTTGTGAACATTAACATTCCTGTTTGTGAATGGGTTACCACTACATTTGGGTAATTGGTTAAACATGAATGTGTTGTGATTTGGTTGCAAAACATTAATACATCTCATTCTGAATTGCTATTTGGAAGTGACACCCTCAACAAGCCCCGTTCAAATACTGATTAGGTATGCAGATGCAAACCCAAATTGCGATTTGGTGATTGTTTGGGGTTGAAACATACAGAAAAGGTCTATGTGCGGTCGCAAGTAGGCCGCTTTGTGATTCTGACCCTTTGTGACTACAAAAAGCCTTAGTACATCTGGCCCATTTCGTATGGACAATATGTATGTCCTACACCTTATAACCCCCATTGTTTCTTGTAATATTTCCTGTGCATAGATTTATAAAGTTGTATGATTTACTGTCTCTTAGTGTGTGATGCAAAGTACTCTGACACCTTACATTGGTATGAGTAGGGCTATAAATAATTACATAAAAAACAAATTAGTAAGTTCCATTTAAACCATTATTTGTGTACATCTGGTGTTCTTACAATGCATCTCATCTCTTACATAGGTGGTTGAACAAAATCAAAAACCTACCACCAAATAATAGTTTCTTTAAAGTACTTGTGAAATGATAATCTGTGTGGCTTTGTTTCCTTCCATTGCATTGGCTTCTAGGCTTCAGATGGCTTGCAACCAGAATGTGGCTTGAACAAAAAAGAGCTGCTGACCCTTTAAATTAGGCTTTTGTTTTAGACCCAGCTGGAAGTGAACATAAGAAAGCCTCCTTGCCGCCTGCCTGTTGTAGCTCCTAACAGAAAACAGACAACATGTGCACACTGCTGAATTGTGTCCCAATGTCTGAAAATGATATGAGGACAAATTCAACATATTTCACTGGGTTGGCTGGATCCCAGATCTAGCTTAGAAACAGCTGCCGGAACTGGGGTTGCCCTCATTCTCTGCACTGCGCATGATTAAATCTTGCATAGTCAAATACTGTGTGATAAGGTTTTAACTTGTAAAGTAACATGCATTGTAAGTGCAGCATAGCAAATGTACTGCTTAGTAATTACTGCATGGTAAAGTTAACAAATCTACTACACCAAGCTACCAAATATATCACACACCACTCCAAAAAACTACACCACCCAAAGGGAGGCTTGGCATATCTAACACCATTCTTCTTCATATTATACAATGCCTCAACATAGCACATCACTCCTTCAATACATAAAATCCCACTTGACCACAAATATGTACAAAACATACCGCACTTGCCTACTGTTGGTTAGCATGCTTATATTGTGTATTGTTTCTGTTTATTTAGGTTTTGAGATAGCCCTCATCAGACGACATATCACCCCATCAAGTCACAAAACACAGCAAAATACATGATGAGACCATCCCATCTACCACCAATAAAATATTACACCACTCAACACCATACAATGGCGCACCTTACTATATCACATTGGTGAGAGCAAACACCTACACAAACAAAACTCCACTTCACACCACAACTTATCTCCCCATAGGACATCACACTTTTATCACATGAAACCATACTGGACCATAAAAATATTCCACAACATGCATACCTTTCTGCATCAAACTTTTCCCTTCCACATAACATTTGCTATCATAGCATACAACCACCACCATTCCACATCAATATCCTTCAGGGAGAATTTGTCAAACAGACTCACAATGGCCACTTGTTGGATTGCACCATGTAGATACTTCACTGAGATCTTCCAACCCACCTCATATACACACACAAACACACACCCACACGTGCACATACTGAAACATCCATGCACAAGTGACATTAGGTTATCGCCACACGCCAAAACGACCCACAGATTGTAAATTTGGATTTGAAGGAAATTTACTTGGTTAAATTCACCTCTGGAATACCTCATGATAGGATTACTCACAACATGCATACTTGGGAGCCTCTCTCACATACACACACATTTCAGCTGGGAGAACAATTGCCAGTTGACCCACAGCAGTTGCCAAGCTAATATGCGTGCAGTTCCACTGAGAAATAGCATTCACTCTTTATAATCGTGCACAAAGGCTAACTACACAAATTGATTGAACAAAAAAGACATTTCCAACTTCAACAGACACAACAACAATAAAGAGACGAAAAAATTGATGAATCAGAGCTATGCTAAAATATATGACATAACATGCATCACATCCACATAGCAATATGACTCCAACTGAGTTGCAATCACACCATTCACCTCTAACCCTGGCTCTCTCTTCTCACTGTATACAGCTGTGCGAAGTCAGCTTTTCACATCATAGTTCACCTCACCTTGCATTCACAACCTCACCTGAGTGTTTCAGAAATGGAGGTAAGTCTCAGAGTATAGCAGACTCATTTGTTCAGACTCCCATTTGGAGGCCACGAGTTTGCCATCTATTTATCTGCATTTTAAGGACTTCATGAACTATGTGAGTAATATAACATATGTTGGAATTGCTGCTACTTTCTTTTACCACTTTATTTATAAGTTGTTATAATAAGACTGACAAAGACATCAAAAACTCATGGAATGGAACAATGCAGTAATTGGTATTACACTGCTGTAATGCGGAATGGGTAGTAGTAAAGACGTCTCAAAATTATGTATGTATCAAGTGATTGTCGGGCAAAGGGGTTGGCAGCTTATTTGGCGGAGTGCAAGGGAACCCCGGCGCACGGGCTATGGCCTTGTAGAGCGTGGTGCAGAACATGTTCAGGGGAGGGGCAGATCAGTGGTATTGCTTCGGTCGTCTGGTTCAAAGGATAGCAGATAGTCTTGCAGAGGCTGCCAGATGTCTTTTGACCCTGCAGTGGCAGGTTGTAGCATTACATAAACTTAACTCATCATGTTTCAGTATACCATACTACATAGCCCAAAAGTGCTATCAGGGGGTCTGACTCAGTCCTCCTCTCTGTCACACAGGAAGGTAGACAAACACTTTGGTCCAGAATGTGCTAACATGTTGGCACGTCCACCTCAAATGGGAGAAATCAGTCGCCCGGGCTTTGCATTTTGGACAATGGAAGGGTCTGAAGGGGGCCAGTCCACTGGGGGGTCATTTAGGCCCTGTGTACTAACTTGAAGTGAAGGAGTGTATGCTGGTGATTAGCTTTGTCTGTAAAACGCTAGTACTAGTCCTTATCTGAGAGAGGGCGGCCCGGGTCATGTTTCTACAACGCCCTGACTTTCACATCCTGGGTATGTTTGAGGGCCATGCTTGCACGGCAAAGTTTACAGATTAGTCTCCCCTTTCTGCATCTGATACTAATGTCAAAAGGGTTAAGTTGTCTGGGGCAAATGGGTAGGGGGCATGTGTGCTGGATGATAAAATTAGAGGTATTTGCAAACCTAGTGTCATCTGTATGTGTGAGGACGTGTCTATCAGGAAAGAGATCGTATATTGTGTGTAGTTCATAATGGGTCAGTGTACTGTGGACCGTTTTCTCTAGAGTTAAGGGCAGCCAGGGGTTTTCTGCAAGTGGTAGTGCTGTGGAATACAAGATGTCACCGTCCAGAAAATGGCAGTCTCCTCCATGCCCAACTCATGGTGAATAATGTCTGTATGTCAGAGGGGTTCAATTTAAGGTAGAGATGCGGTGGGACAGATCCTGCTTGATTGTGCTCGAGCTTAGCGTATGGAAGGCAAGCATCTGGATGAAACCAGTGACATGTAAACTGATACTTGGCTGCGAGGTAGCATAATTCAAAATTCGGGACCCGGAACCCGCCCCACTAGTAAGGCAGGACAAGCGTATCCTATTTAATCCATGGTCTTTAGCCGGCCCAAAATAGTCTCAACAGCAGACCTCACAGTGTGATGAAAAAGGATTTGGTTAGGGGTATGGGTAAGTTTAGAAATAAATATAATAAACGGGGAAGGACCCCCATTTTGATAATGACGATATGGCCCACAGTGGATAGGGAGAGATGGATCCATTGTTCAGTTTGTACTGTAAGTTTGTCAATAGCAAAGCCATAATTTAGGCGGGTGTAAAACAAAACCCATATATTAAGTGGAGTCTTCACACCTCTTTAGTGGGTACTCACAAGGTACAGGTGTAATGATGTCTGTGAGAGGGAATAACTGTGACTTAGTTCAGTTAATATGTAGACCAGAAAAGCAGCCAAATCTGATGATCTTGCGTACAACCAGGTTGATGTTGTATGAAGGGTGGCAGATAAACAATAATATGTTGTCCACGTACATAAATGTTAGTAAAGGACCTAAGTGAAATTGATGGCCACAATGCTCATGATTTACTTGTAAGTGATAGACCAGCAGGTCCATAGCCATTAGAAACAGAAATGACGATAGAGGGCAGCCCTGTCTCATACCTCTGGCTATGGAAAAAGGCTCAGAGCTAGATACATTCACCCATAACCGAGCCACTGGGTTGGAGTACAGTAGCATGATCAGGGCAATGAAGCCTTCAGGGAATTCCCAGCATCTGCAACGTCGCATACAGAAAGGGCCACTCCAGCGAATCAAAGGCCTTCTCTGTGTCCAATAGTAAGATGGCGGCGGGCACCTGTGGGCAGACTCTATTGAGTATCAATCGCAAACAAAGTGCACAGGATGACTGTGGAGAGCCTGTGGGGAACAATAACAATTTGGATAGGCCGAGATGATCTAGTCCATCAACAGGGACAGCCTGTTAGCCACTACCTTGGTGAGGATCTTGTTGTCATAATTGAGTAATGAGAGGAGCCGGTAGGAAGTACAAAGGTGAGAATCCTTCCCAGGTTTGAGCAGGAGAGTGATCACTGCCTCCCTGCATCGAGATCCTTGGCATACATGTCCAATAAATGTAGGGCTAGTAGGTGCTATAAGCCTTGTAAAAGGTACTTGTGAGGCCATCAAGGCCGAGGGCCCTGGAGTCACCAAGGGAGTCATTAGCCTGGATTATCTCTTTGCTAGGGATAGGCTCACTCAGGAATTGACGCTGGGTTTAGGTACTGCAATTTCCCCTAGGTATCTCTTCTTCACATCATTATCACTGTCTAATCTAGAGGAGTACAGATGCTTGTGGTCTGAAAGTAGTTAGCAAATTACGTCCTTATTAAAGTTGACTCGCTCCTCTCCTTCCAAGTGTAGTTCAGAAATATAATCTGGACTTAAAATTTTGACATAGAAGGTGGGCCAGTGTGCGGCCTGGGCACTCTCCCTCCCTGTATGTACGGGCTATGGCATATTTACCCAGATATATAGTTTCCCTGTCATCCATGGAGGGGAATTCCACTAGTAAAGTGGAGCATTGGTGCAGGGGTGCCTCGCCGGGCTATCGATGTCACCGAGTTCAGTCTATATGCAGGCTAGGACATTGCTTTCTCTTAGGACATCAGTGTGCTTGGAGATTCAAACGCTGTGTAAGTACGCCTTGAAGGGCTCCCATAACATAGCCTGATTCTGAAAAGAGCCCATGTTAATCCTGAAATATTCGTGTCATGGAGCTCCAAATGGAACATGGTGTCATGAAAGGCAGTACTTCGGAAACACTACCATCTTTCCAGCCCTCTCCCATAGGAGATCTTCAACACCACCTTTACTGGAGCATGGTCTGACAGTGCACATGGGAGATGTTGTGTGTCGGTGAGCCAGGAAGTTGCCCTTGTGGATATGAACCAATATTCAAAGCGTGTCCATACTGCATGGGGAGCTGAGAAGAGTGTTTATCCAGGCATAGTGGAGTGTTTAATGCGCCAAGCATTCTTAAGAGCACAAGTGTCAATAATATTTTGGAGTCCACGAAGTTGATGCAGTTTGTCACTTTGGGTGCTGGTGGTGTCCAGCATTGGGTCGTGGATCAAATTAAGATCACCTCCCAGCACCACAGTGTCAGTGTCAAAATAGCCTATGAGGGACAAGAGTTCCCAGAAAAAAGCAGGGCCATCAATGTTTTGGGTGTAGACGTTCATGAGGAGTAGGCATTACCTCCCAAGGGTACCAAACCAAAAAGTAGCAGTCATCCTTCTCTGGATGATTTGTTGTTGTTTCAGGAATTGATGCAAGGCATGGGTGTTCCTTTGGGACCGGAAAAGACAGTGGGGCTGGTTCAAATGAGCACGTTTCAGGGTATTGAGTTGGATTCCTCACACATGGAGATTTGATTGCCAGAGGACAAAAAACAGAAGTGCATGGAATTGCTGGATAGGATGTTAAAAAGGAACAAAGTTCAGGTGAAGGACTTTCCAGTTTTGCTCGGTCATTTGAATTTTGCGTGCAGAGAAGTGAGGTCCAGCAGAACCGTTTGTGAAAGGTTGGGTTGGTCACTGACAGGTACATCACTTCCACACCACCAGGTGTGCCTCAAGGCAGGGGTGAAGAAGAATTTGAAACCATGTAGAGTTTTCTTGAGTTAATGCAATGGCATCTCCATGGTTGGAGTGGTAGAGCAGTGGAGTGGTGGGTCGAGCTGTTCTCCAATGCAGCAGGTGGCTACGGTTTTGCCATATTTTGGCAAGGTTGGTGGTGTGCGTAGGAGTGTGGAGGAAGCGCAGGAGCTAAACCATTGCATTCCGGGAGTTTTTCCCATTTGGCTGTGGGGGCGCCACTTTGCTAACTAAACTGTAATGTTTAATGTGGGACAATACGGCAGTTGTGAGCATTGTCACCTGCTTCCAAGCTAACCCGAAACGTACCCATGGACCTTTCGCATGTCACACCTGCAAACTTACCTTCCACCACAAAACTACCACGACCACCAGCCCAAGCGCCATCAACCACCTCAAATGCATCCTGGTCAACGCTCGATCCGTCCACAAGCACGCCGTTGAACTCTGGGACCTCCTGGACTCCACAGCACCAGACGTCGCCTTCATCACGGAGACCTGGATGAACGCCTCTTCGGCCCCCGACATCGCCATAGCCATCCCCGAAGGCTAAAAGATTTCCAGGAAAGACCGCACCAACCAAGTAGGAGGAGGAATCGCCATCGTCTTCAAAGACTCCATCAGCGTCACCACCTCCACCGAAGACACCCCCCTCGCCGCCGAGCACCTGCACTTCCAGATCCGCACTGACCCCAGGACCACCCTCAGAGGATCCCTCATCTACCGCCCCCCCGGACCGCGCGCCTTCTTCAGCGACTCCATCACCGACTTCATCTCCCCGCACGCCCTCGCCTCGCCAGACTACATCCTCCTCAGCGACCTCAACTTCCATCTAGAACAGAACAACGACCCCAACACCACCGCCCTGCTCGACAACCTCGCCAACCTCGGCCTCAAGCAACTGGTGAACACCCCCACCCACATCGCCGGACACACGCTTGACCCCATCTTCTCCGCCAGCAAACACATCTCCTTCAGCCACGCCTCCACTCTACACTGGACCGACCACAGTTGTGTCCACTTCACCTTCCGACGCGAGACCCGCCACCTCCGCACTCAACCCATCCCTCGTCGACAGTGGAACAAAATCCCCGAAGAACAGCTTTTCTCCACGCTCATCGACAACCAACCTACCTTCACCGCCGACCCCAACGACGCAGCCCTCAGCCTCACGAACTGGATCACCAACTGCGCAGACAACCTCGCTCCCCTCAGACGCCTTCCAAGACAGGCCAACACCAAAAAACCTCTCTGGTTCTCTGACACCCTTAAGGAATCAAAGAAAACCTGTTGCGCCCTCGAGAAAGCCTGGCGTAAGGACCACACCGCTGACAACATGACCGCCCTCAAGAACGCTACCCGCGAACACCACCACCTGATCCGAGCAGTCAAAAGGAATTTCTTCACAGAAAGACTGGACAAAAACAGCCACAACAGCAGAGAACTCTTCAGCATCGTAAAAGAGTTCTCCAACCCCAACGCCAACGCCATCACGCCCTCACAAGACCTGTGCAACTCCCTCGCCACCTTCTTCCATCGTAAGATTACCGACCTACACGACAGCTTCGGACACCAGACCCAGCCGACTAACACTGAACCCACACCCCCAGCCATCACCCTCAACGCCTGGACCCACATCAACACAGAAGAAACCAAAACCACCATGAACTCAATCCACTCCGGTGCCCCCTCGGACCCCTGCCCACACTTCATCTTCAATAAAGTCGACGACATCATCGCCCCGCACCTCCAGACCATCATCAACTCCTCGTTTTCGCCTGCTACATTGCCCGAAAGCCGGAAACACGCTGAAGTCAACGCCCTACTGAAGAAACCTACGGCTGACCCAAGTGACCTGAAGAACTTCCGCCCCATCTCGCTCCTCCCCTTCCCTGCCAAAGTCATAGAGAAGACCGTCAACAAGCAGCTTACCAACTTCCTTGAAGACAACAACCTTCTCGACCCCTCACAATCCGGATTCCGAGCCACCCACAGCACTGAAACCGCCCTCATCTCAGTCACAGACGACATCAGAACCCTGATGGACAACGGTGAAACAGTCGCCCTCATCCTCCTCGACCTCTCGGCTGCCTTCGACACCGTCTGTCACCGCACCCTAATAACCCGCCTCCGCTCCACCGGGATCGAAGGCCAGGCCCTGGACTGGATCGCCTCCTTTCTCTCCAACCGCTCTCAAAGAGTCTACCTCCCACCTTTTCGCTCAGACCCCACCGAGATCATCTGCAGCGTCCCTCAAGGCTCCTCGCTCAGCCCGACACTCTTCAATATCTACATGAGCCCCCTCGCCGACATCGTACACAAGCACAGCATTATCATCACCTCTTACGCCGACGACACTCAACTTATACTCTCCCTCACCAAGGACCCCACCAGCGCAAAGACCAACCAGCAAGATGATATGAAGGACGTCGCAGATTGGATGAGACTCAGCCGTCTGAAACTGAACTCAGACAAAACGGAAGTCCTCATCCTCGGCAACACCCGGACCGTCTGGGACGACTCCTGGTGGCCCACGGCCCTTGGCACCGCACCGACCCCCTCAGACCACGCTCGCAACCTCGGCTTCATCTTGGACCCTCTCCTCACCATGACCAAACAAGTCAACGCCGTGTCCTCCTCCTGCTTCCTCACCCTCCGCATGCTCCGTAAGATCTTCCGCTGGATCCCCGCCGACACCAGAAAGACCGCGACCCACGCCCTCGTCACTAGCTGCCTGGACTACGGCAACACCCTCTATGCTGGGACCACCGCAAAACTCCAGAAACGTCTGCAACGAATTCAAAACGCCTCCGCCCGCCTCATCCTCGACATACCCCGCAACAGCCACATCTCCGCCCACCTGAGACACCTGCATTGGCTTCCCGTCAGCAAAAGGATCACCTTCCGACTTCTCACCCACGCACACAAAGCCCTCCACAACAAGGGACCAGAATACCTCAACCACCACCTCAGCTTCTACGCCCCCACCCGTCTTCTCTGCTCCACCAGCCTCGCTCTTGCCGCCGTCCCCCGCATCCGCCGCTCCACAGCGGGTGGGAGGTCCTTCTCCTACCTGGCGGCCAAGACTTGGAACACCCTCTCCACCATCCTCGGGACCACCCAGGACCACTCCATATTCCGGAGACTCCTCAAGACCTGGCTCTTCGAGCAACAGTAACCCCTTCCCCCTAGCGCCTTGAGACCCGCACGGGTGAGTAGCGCGCTTTATAAATGTTAATGATTTGATTTGATTTGACAATTGGCTTGTGACCTAAAAGTGTGGCAGCTGCTGCACATTTTTGTGTTGGAAAACTGCATGTGAATGTGACCAGAAAGCCAGACATATTACAGGCGTGAACAATAAGATTGCTGATGCTCTTTCTCATTTGCAGTAGACGACGTTTCTGGCACTTGTACCGTGGGCCGGACAAGGAGACAGTGATGCTGGTTCAGTTGTGGTCCATAGGTAAGAGCATTTGATGCAGCGTATCCTCTATTCTTTAGCAGAATCCACCCACAGGGCATACCAGCTTATATGGGAGGAGTTTCTTTGGTCTGGGGCAGGGAGATGGTGCAGCTCTGACAGGGCACAGGTCAGTCAGGATGAAGTAGTAAAATTAATTATGTCTGATTGACAAAGGCTTGTCGCTGGTCACAATAGTGGGTGAGTTGGCGGGTGTTGCTTTCTACAGGAAAATGTTGTGGGAATACAAACCATTGGAGGGGGAAATGGCGAGGCGAATTCTGGAGGGTTGGGTGGGGGGAAGGGCAGTGGTGCAGCAGTATGGCGCCCTATCACGCCGGACATACTGAAGCAGGTTTGTTGCTGAACATTTGCAGGGATGAATTTGAAACAATCTGTTTCTGGATGATTATGGTGTGGTTGTTTTTTGGAGCCTTCCGGGTACAGAGATCATGGGTTAAAAATTTAAGTTGGGGATTTGATGGAATGATGTGCAAGTGATTCCCGAGGAGGGCCAAGTGTGGCTTCCAAGATCAAAAACGGATCAATCAGGTAGGGGCCCATGCATCAAGCTGAGGGCTTATGGGGATGCGTGAGTTTGTCCATGTATTTGGTGGTTGGCTTTTAGTGGGGTTCGGCAGGAGTTGGAGAGGTTCTTCGACATGCAGATGGGGCCCGGTTTACAGTGTTGCAGGTATTGGGGGCTTTGAGAAAGGCTTTGGGTACGCTGGACTATCAAGTATGAGATTTTGGTATGCATTCTTTCTGGATTTCGGTGACCATGGAAGCAGAGCGGAGTGGTTGAAGGCAGCAGAAATCAGGCGTGTTGGGAGAAGGCGATCTATTACCAGTGTTATTTATGATTGGGATGGGTTTTCCACAACTTGCATTAACGCATTGTGGGCCTGGGGAGAAGGCACATTGAAGTTTGGATTTGTGGGGATTCCTTTGTAAAATGGCCGGCCCAGCATGCACTAAACCAGGCATGGAGGAAAGTGAGCTTGAATTTGTGGACACTATGGTGTAGCTTGAATTATTTAGGAAAAGGGGCATGCAATGGCATGAGTTACTACCCAAATTGAACTTGTTGACCAGGGAGGCCCTTGTCCAGAGTACTGCTTTTGCACCTATGTGAAAATAATTTAGTGCAAATGAAGGGGCTGGTGCTGGTGAAGTGTATGAAGGAGGACTTGTTGGAGATCAAAGGTCTCTGGTCTGGTACCACCAGAGTGTGGACAGGGTTCATGCCAAGGAGGTCATGGCGGGCGATGGGGAAACCTGCGGCAATTGACAGAATGAGAAGGAAGGGGAATAGGGAACTGAGGAGACTTTGTAAGATGAAGGGCTGTGTTTTCTGGAGCCGGTGATAATAAATATGAAACAATAGAGATTTTCTGTGACAATGAAGTTCATCTGTCAACTAAATTGTAGTTGATACAGGTAAGAAAAGTGTTGGCAGGATTGCTGCATTTGCAAGTGGGGATGTAAATTGTTTCATAGCAGGGGGAGACAGAAAAATGCTGGTGGTTTTTCTGGTGGCGATGGGTTACACAAGTTCAAAGTTGCAAAACGTTGAAAAAAACGTTGGTCATGTTGAGACCCAGCCAAGGATTCAGGGAGAGAGCGAGTGGGGGGATGTTTTCCAAATGGAATAGGATGCAACAGTGATGTATGCACAATGATTGGATGTGGGGAGTTTGAGCGTGGAGAGATGTGATTGGACATTTGGGGCTTGATTTAGAATTTGGCGGATGGGTTACTCTGTTACAAATGTGACAGATATCCCGTCTGCGTATTACGATCTCCATAGGCCATAATGGGATTGTAATACCGCAGACGGGATTTCCATCATGTTTGTGATGGAGTAACCCCCTATGCCAAACTCTTAAACCTTGGTTTGTAATGGGTTACTTAGGAGGAGGGGGTGGATAGTTATTAAGATGTATAGTGAGGCTGGGTTTGATGGTAAGGTGTAAAGCCAAGGTTTTGTGTACCTGTTTCGTTAAAGTGGCCTTTTACACATAATCAAGTAGTCGGTTGTTCTTGGATACGCCATTCCACCTGAAAAGATGATGGAGAGCCAGAGTAACATAGAAATGTGACGTGAAACTCTAATGGCACTGTAGGGCTGATTTAAATGTGAAGAAGCTAGTGTCTAGGTATATCGAGCCAAAACCCAAGGTCCAAGGGTAACTGTGAGAAGCACTGCCTTTTAATTTGAACCGAGCTAAAGGGAGATTCAGAGGTTACTCTGTTCATTGTCTCAAAAAGCTGGGGAAAATGGTCATCCTTGTGCTGTGCCACTGCCCCGCCATCCGTAGCATACATACTTTGCTGAGGAAGATTTGGCAAGTCTAGGCAGGACCAAATTTTGTTAGGACCTAACGTGGCCATATAATTTGAAGTGAGCCATCTTCCTTCAATAAGGCCTCATCACGTAAATAGGCCTCCTCATGCAAATAGCTCTGCTGCAACCTTGAAAATTCAAAAGGAAAAAAGTGAAATGGTCTACAAGGGCATCTCTTGCTCAAAAAAATACCTAAAATATCAAACATTATGGGGGTCATTACAACATTGGCGGTAAATGCCGCTTTCCGCCGTGCAGAAGACCGCCAACACACCGCCACAGCAGTGGAATTCCCCCACAGCTATTACGAACCACAGCTCGGAATCTGCCAAAATCCAGACACCCACACAAGTCCGCCACACCAAAGGTCAGTGATAAACTGGCGTTAACAAAACCCACACCGTCACGCCAACAGGAATACGCCCACACTATCACGATCCACGAATCCACGCTGCGGTCTTTCAACTGCGGTATTCCATTGGCGGTACACACTGCTGCGCTCAAAATACACACACACTTACAAAACACAACCACATTGGACAATTCCAAATACACACACCTGATACACATACACACACCACTCCCACACACTCACACCACTATAAAACACACACCCACATCACCCACAAACTCTTACGACCAGAAATTTAGACGAATGCCAGAGATACTGCACAGCAAAGACAACCCCACCACACAGAGGCACACAACACATCCACACATACACATCCACGCACAAAACACCACACACCCCTAAACATGACCCCACACATCACAACAAACACCACCTCACTCATCACCCACACCACCCCATGGCACTGCAAAGACACCCCAGGTTTTCTGAATAGGAGCTCAGGGTCATGGTGGAGGAAATCATCCAGGTAGAGCCACAGCTATTCGGATCACAGGTGCAGCACACCACCATAGCTAGGAAGATGGAGCTATGGCGCAGAATCGTCGACAGGGTCAACGCAGTGGGACAGCACCCAAGAACACGGGATGACATCAGGAAGAGGTGGAACGACCTATGGGGGAAGGTGCGTTCCACGGTCTCAAGACACCAGATTGCAGTTCAGAGGACTGGCGGCGGACCCCCACCTCCTCCCTCACAACTAACAACATGGGAGGAGCAGGTCTTGGCTATACTGCATCCTGAGGGCCTTGCAGGAATAGCTGGAGGAATGGACTCTGGTAAGTCAAATCTTTCACTACTTCATCCCCCACCCTACCTGCATGCTATCACATACCCCCACCCTCGCCGTCACCCCATCACTCCAACTCCTCACATATGTCCCTCTATCACAACCCACCCATCCCAACACCAAGCCCTGCATGCAACAACAAAGCATGGACACCCATCACCAATGCATGGCCACTGCACATACCCACACACACCCCTAAACAATTATCACACAAGGTCCTACACAAGAATGCAGGCACTGGGGTATGGGGTCACCCACCCATTGCACACCATGGCACACACAGATGCAATAATCATGCCTTTACACCCCTGCAGGACCCCTACCCAACATCACCGGACAGGAGGGTCCACACATGTCCACTCCACCCACAGAAGAGGCCCACAGTGATGACAGCAGCTCTGTCCAACTGGATCTAGACGACCAGCCCGGCCCATCTGGGACATCGGGACAGTCGGTTCCCCTCACACTGGCACAAGCCACAACAGAGCCTCCCCCTCTGGAAATACCAGCACAGCACCCACCCAGCGGGCCCATACCTCTGTCTCCAGGACACGTCAAGCAGCAGTGTGTCCATCACTACAGGGAACCCAGGCTAACCCACCAACCCAACAACAGCAGGGACCTGGGGGCAGTGGCAGTGGGCACACAGTTCAGGGGACAGAGGCACAGGAACACGGGAACTGGGAGGGCTGCTGTGCGACAGGGGGAGGCCAGGCCCAGGGAACCCACTCTCCACGAGGCCCTCTCCAACATCATGGGAGCCTACCACCATTCCCAGGAGATGATGGCAACGGTACTGGCCAAGTTTCAGGAGACCCAGCGGCTGCAGGAGGAACAGTATTTGGGGTTCAGGGAGGAACTCAAAGCCATCAATTCTACCCTGGGCACCATTGTAGGGGTGCTGAAGGAACTCGTCAACACCAGGAGGGACACTGTGGCACAACAAGGGGCCCCTGACACTAGCCTGGACGATGAACTGCCCACCACCTCCGCCGGCGCTAGTGGACAGGAGGTACCGCCACAGGACCACGACACCAGCACCCCACCCCCTGCAGATGGAGAACCACCCCGCAAGTGGTCCCTGAGATCCAGGACAAAGACAGAGAACAATGCCAAGACCCCGCCAAGAAATGAGACCACCCTGATTGTCATCCTTCTGTCCCACTTTGTCACCCTGTCCATCCTTAAAATGCCACAGCTCCACTTCGTATGCCCCTTTGGACAATGCACCTGTGAGACTAATCGACTGGACTCTGCCATGGACATTCCTCCACCATCACCCCTGACCATTTTACAACTCCCTCCACTATTTAGCACTTAAATAAATACCCTTCAATCACAAAACTATCTGGAGTCAGTCTGTGCTTTCGAAAATGTGTATTTGCAATAACTGAGCAAAAATGATATATCCATTGTATTGTCAACATACCTTTGTCACACAGCTCTAGTCCATGAGGAAACAAAGCAGATGTCACACAGTGGGACCCACATCTGTGAAATCGAAAGGGAAAATGACAACTCAGGGTCCATACACTGGGTGAAAGTGACAGACAGATGAGAGGTAGAACAAGTGTATCAGATGCAGCAGGCAGTGATGTCTTCTTACCTGTGTCTCACCGGAAGTATTGATGAATCACTGTGTTTCTGTTGTCTATATCCTCTTCTTCTGCTTCCTCATCTTCACTGTCCACAGGCTCCACAGCTGCCACAAGATCTCCATCTGGACCATCCTCCTGCAGAAAAGGCACCTGTCGTCGCAAAGCCAAGTTGTGAAGCATACAGCAGGCCACGATGATCTGGCACACCTTCTTTGGTGAGTAGAATAGGGAACCACCTGTCAAATGGAGCCACCTGAACCTGGCCTTCAGGAGGACGAAGGTCCTCTCTATAACCCTCCTAGTTCACCCATGGGCCTCATTGTAGCGTTCCTCTGCCTTTCTCCTGGGATTTCTCACAGGGGTCAGTAGCCATGACAGGTTGGGGTAGCCAGAGTCACCTGCAAATGTCAAGGGACAACTATTAGACACACACTAACCCTTAGGGACAACCCCAGACCCAGACACCAAGTCGCACTGTATAGGGTCCATGTCCTCAACTAAGAGCCCCACACGGTGCCTCTGGAGTTGCCCCATCACATAAGGGATGCTGCTATTCCTCAGAATGTAAGCGTCATGCACTGAGCCAGGAAACTTGGCGTTCACATGGGAGATGTACTGGTCGGACAAACACACCATCTGCACATTCATAGAATGGTAACTCTTCCGGTTTCTGTGCACCTGTTCACTCCTACGGGGGGACCAAGGCCACATGTGTCCCATCAATGGCACCTATGATGTTGGGGATATGTCCCAGGGCATAGAAGTCACCTTTCACTGTTGGCAAATCCTCCACCTGAAGGAAAACGATGTAGCTGCGCATGTGTTTCAGCAGGGCAGACAACACTCTGGACAACACGTTGGAAAACATAGGCTAGGACTTCCCTGCTGCTATGGCCACTGTCATCTGAAAAGACTCACTTGCCAGGAAATGGAGTACTGATAGCACCTGCACTAGAGGGGGGATACCTGTGGGATGGCGGATAGCTGACATCAGGTCCGGGTCCAACTGGGCACACAGTTCCAGGACTGTGGCACGGTCCAGTCTGTAGGTGACAATTACATGTCGCACTTCCATTGTTGACAGGTCCACCAGCGGTCTGTACACCGGAGGATGCCGCCATCTCCTCACCTGCCCCAGCGGACGCACCCTATGGTCGAGAACAGCGAGCAGAGGGTCAGCCAACACTGAGGTACGAAAACACTACTTTATTGCACAAATTTTTCAGTCTGCTATGTCCCTGTCGTAATGTGTATGCAAGGCCTAGATATCTGTGACGCATTTAAAATTAATGCCATGTGGCCCCCTGAAATGGCGGCTGCCTGACCTGTAATGTGGGACAAGGGGATATGAAGTAACTGCGCTGGCGTTGTACACCGTCGCAGTAGGCGGTTGAAGACCGCGGCGCAATCCTGCAATGTTTAACATTGGACCCTATGGGTCCCAGGAGCCAATGATGATGTACGCCGGCGGTGACGGTACGCACCGCTGCAGACGTGACCGCCATTTTCTGTCTGTTCACTCACTTGATACCTGATCTTCGACAGGAGAGGACCTACACTGCAAGTGCTGCTGTGACCTCAGTCTGGAAGAGACAATGGCTCATGTGTCTGGGGAAAGGGCCCTGCCTTCACCACGGAGGAGTTGGAGAAACTAGTGGATGGGTCCTCCCCAGTACACGCAACTCTACAGTCCTCCAGACAAACAGGTAAGTACACTGTGAGCATGCTGTAGGGGCAATGCCTGTGTGGAGTGGTGTGGATGGAAGATAAGGGGGGGGGATGAGCGTGCATGAAACAACGGTGAGTGCATGTGCGCCATGGCAAGGGTAGGAACGCGGGCCAATGACTGTGACGGTCCGGACGGTTATATCTTCTCCTTTTCCCCTGTACCATTCCTCTAGGTCAGTGCCCACCAGAAGAAGGATATTTGGCGTGCCATCACCAAGGAAGTCCGGACCCTGGGGGTCCACCACAGACGGAGCACCCACTGCCGGAAAAGATGGGAGGACATTCGCCGCTGGGGCAAGAAGACGGCGGAGGCCCAGCTGGGGATGGTCTCCCAGCGTGGGAGGGGTGCCCGTCGCACCATGACCCCCCTGATGTTCCGTATCCTGGCGGTGGCGTATCCGGAGTTGGATGGGCGCTTGAGGGCATCACAGCAGCCACAAGGGGGTGAGTACACTCTCATTCAGCTGATTCAGTGTGCATTACGAGGTGTCTGGGTTGGGGAGGTGGGCTGTGGGTTCCCCTAGGCCAGGGCGAGTTTAGTTGGCAAGGTCCCTTTGTAAGGCAGGCCATGTGGCACCCCACCCCACCAGTGTTCAGAGGCAACTACACCTAGTCAGGCTTGTGTGACTTCCATGTGTGCATCAATTGGGCATAGGCCTTGTACCCCATGTCCCTGTGATTGATTAGGGAACTCTAAGTGCACGGCGTAGTGCAGAGGTCTTCTGTGTCTGTAGTGTCCGCCAACGGTAGCGGTATTGCATGCACTCAACATGTCTTTCTTCTGTCTTTCCCCCCCTTTTTTTGGTCTCCCTGTTCTTGTGTGCAATAGCATCATCAGGTGGAGGAGCAGTGGCACCGGAGCAGGAGGGAGCTGCATACCACATGGCCCTGGAGGGCGAGACAAAGGAGTCTGAAGCCACCAGTGGGACGGAGGGCGAGGGGAGCTCCACGTTGGAGACAGGAGCTGAGACCAGTGACACAGACTCCTCCTCTGATGTGAGCTCCCTTGCAGTGGCGGGCCCCTCAGTGCCCCCGCATCTACAGGTACAGCCGCCACCCCCCTGTTCTGCTTTCCTGCTCTTATCTCATGACCGAGCTTACAGAACCTCTCTGGAATGCACTTCTGAGTTTAAAGAAGACATTTATTGTTATTATTACTTCACCACGAGGTTCCTGAGAGACGAAATGAGTAGATTGGAAGCACACGTTCAAAAGTAGTCGCAGCAATGAAAGCAAAATATATCAAAGTACTTCTCAGTTTCAATGTACACAGCAAATACATGTGATTATATTATAGCATAACTTCAAAGCAAAGCATAAAAGTCAAAATTGCATCACTGTAGGGCAGGGCTGTAGGGCCTATACTCAGCTTCATCTTTCTGGGGCTTCAAGTTGATGACTCCGTTTAACTGCGAGAAAGAGATTTTCTACCCAAACGGGAGACAGGCAACTGACGTCTGGTTCCTGTCTGAAGTCAAGATAGTTTCAATCTAACTCTGTTGTCCAGAGCCACCCCTTAAAAGCAAACTCAGTGTGAGAACCGAAGAAACCTGGAGAGTGGCCAATTCTCCAAGCCTCACTCGTTCTCAGACTGGATTGAGAGGTAAACACAAAATCTACGCGCTCTGATCAGCTAGGGTCTGGTCTATCATGTGGACAAACACAGTTTGGAAAAACACAGCTCATCTGCAATGTCTCAACTGCAATGTCTAACTCCACGTTAAAGCCAATAGGCAGCTAACCTAAATATTAAATGTAATGTCTAATGCCATGTTAAAGCCAATAGGCAGCTGACCTGAATACAGAATGTAATGGCTAACTCCATGTTAAAGCCAATAGGCAGCTAACCTAAATACCAAATGTGCTACTGGTGAACATTGAGCAACTAATATGCGCAGTAGTGAAACACAAAGTCATTGGTCAAACACAATTAATAGCATCACACGCCCCTACCAGCACCGCCCTCCCAGCAGCCCCTCAGCGTGTGCCCCGTGGCTGCTCATCCAGAAGAGTGGGCATCTCCTTCGCCCCAGGCACCTCAACCCCTGCCCCTGTCACCCCTGCTGCCTTCAGTGAGGAGGCCATTGACCTCCTCAGATACCTCACTGTTGGGCAGTCTACCATTCTGAATGCCATCCAGGGTGTAGAGAGGCAGTTGCAACAGACAAATGCATACCTGTAGGGCAATCATTCTGGTCAGGCAGCCCAACAGCGAGCTTTTCAGACTCTGGCCTCAGCACTGATGGCAGCCATTGTCCCTGTGTCCAGCCTCCCCCCTCCAACTTCCTCCACCCAGACCCAAACCCCTGTACCTCAGCCTATCCCAAGCACACAATAAGACCAGCATGCACACACCTCAACACACAAGGGAAGCTCTGGCAAACATAAGCACCACACATCCCACAGGCAGTCCCACAAGCATCATACCCATGCAGACATACCAACAGCCACTGCCTCCACTGTGTCCATCTCCTCCTCGTCTCCCTCCTCCCTCCCTGTCACGTCTCCACTCACACCTGCATGCACTACATCTTCATCCACTACGTCCATCACCAGCACACCCATCACCACACACCGCTCACGTGCAGTCACCACCCCCACTACCATTCACACATCCCCTGTGTCCTCTCCCAGTGTGTCTGTGAGCCCACCTCCCAAAGGACACAAACACAGGCACACACGCACCCAACAGCCATCCACCTGACGACAGCCTCCAGCCCATGCACCTTCACCCAAAGTCAGCAAACGTACACCTCCTACAACCACAACCTCTTCCTCCACTCCCAAACCCCTCCATCTACCCGTCCCAGCGTGTCTAAAAAACTTTTCCTGTCCAACCTTGACCTCTTCCCCTCACCTCCCCCGCCCCTTTAGTCCCATAGGGCCAGCCTTTCCAGGTCCCAACCCAGCACCTCAGCCACCACATCAGCAGGAACAGTGGTGCCAGCAGTAACCGGCTTCTGGAGTGCGTCAAGCAGCAGGGCAGCCAGTGTGCCAAGGAGCCAGACCACGGACAGTCCCCCACCTCAGAAGCATAAGAAGTTGGCCACTGCCCGGAGGGAGAAGGGTCAAACACCTGCCACCAAGGGCCCTCCCAGGACTACAGTTGGGAGTGGGAAGAAAGCTGCGCCAACATCCAAGGTGGGGAAGGGGCACAGAAAGAAATGGAAGTCGCCGCCAACCTGCACGGCGAACACCGCCGCCACCAGCACCGCTGCACAGGACACCGCCGCTACCAGCACCGCTGCCGAGGACACCGCCACCACCAGCACTGCTGCCACGGACACCGTCGCCACCAGCACCGCTGCCCAGGACACCACCGCCACCAGCATCGCTGCCCAGGACACCGCTGCCACCAGCACCGCTGCCAAGGACACTGCTGCCACCAGCACCGCTGCCCAGGACACCTCCGCCACCAGTACCCTCACTGAGCCACCCACCAGCACCGGAGGCCAATGAGCATCGCAAGCACCACCGCTACTGAGGCCGCCACGAGTAGGATGAAGCACTCTGGGCACCAAGCCCCCTCCAGAACCAGTGGAGAAAGGCATCCACTACCTCTGTCCTTGGCAGGATGAAGCACTCTGGGCACCAAGCCCCCTCCAGAACCACTTGAGTATCACATCCACTACCTCTGTCCTTGGCAAGATGAAGCACTTTGGGCACAAAGCCCCCTCCAGAACCAGTGGAGTGTCACATCCACTACTTCTGTCCTTGGCAGGATGAAGCACTCTGGGCACAAAGCCCTCTACAGAATCAGTGGAGTATCACATCCACTACCTCTGTCCTTGGCAGGATGAAGCACTCTGGGCACCAAGCCCTCTCCAGAACCATTGGAAAAAGGCATCCACTACCTCTGTACTTGGCAGGATGAAGCACTCTGGGCACCAAGCCCCCTCAAGAACCAGTGGAGTATCACATCCACTACCTCTGTCCTTGGCAGGATGAAGCACTCTGGGCGCCAGGCCCCTCCAGAACCAGTGGAGAAAGGCATCCACTACCTCAGTCCTTGGCAGGATGATGCACTCTGGGCACAAAGCCCCCTCCAGAACCAGTGGAGACTGTTATCCACTTGAGAGACTGTGGCTTTGCATTCCCCAGGATAAAGCAGTGGGCAAACCGCCCACTTGAGAGACTGTGGCTTTGCACTCCTCAGGATGCAGCAGTGGGCAAACCACCCACTTAGGAGACTTGAGAGACTGTGGCTTTGCACTCCCCAGGATAAAGCAGTGGGCATACCACCCACTTGAGAGACTGTGGCTTTGCACTCCCCAGGATAAAGCAGTGGGCAAACCACCCACTTGAGAGACTTGAGAGAGTGTGGCTTTGCACTCCCCAGGATAAAGCAGTGGGCAAAACACCCACTGGAAAGACTTGAGAGACTGTGGCTTTGCACTCCCCAGGATACAGCAGTAGGCATGGAGCCCCCTCGTGGATCTGGCGTCGTGCACTCATCCGGCTGAGGTGCCCCCCCTTCCCTTCCCCCTGAGGTGCCTGTTGTGTTTTTATCTGATGCCCCAGCAGTGTTCTCTCCGTTTGGATCGGGTATCGAGTGTGGGCCTCGCCCATGCATTTTGGGCCCAGTGGTCCACGGACTTTAATGGTGCAATACCTGGACTTGTATTATTGGTGTATATATTTGTTTATAGTGTATATATATTTTTGAGTACTGGATTTTTATTGATTACAATCGTTCAAATCATTTCCTCTTGTCTTTGCATTCTTCCGGTGGGGTTGGGGGGTGTAACTGTAATGTATCAACATGTATTTGTGTGTGTGTTGTAGTGGGTGGGGGTGGGGGTGTTGCGTGTGTGTGTCACTCTCTTTTCCCTCCCCCTTCCACTGTGTCGTAGGTGCAGTACTCACCGTGGTCTTAGCCGCTGGCGTTCGTGCTCCTGGTAGAGGAACAGGAAGACAAAGGCAGGGAGAATATGGAGTTCCGTCTCCATGGCGTCCTTGTTCCTTGTGGGGTGCGTAGAGGTGAGCGTTTTCCCTTCCAAGTCCTGTTTCTGCCATATTTTTGTTCGCGGTGAAACCGCCCCGGAAAAGGTGGCAGATTGGCCTGTTGTAATACTGTGGGCGGTACATTGTGTTCCGCCTGTCTGTTGGCGGTTACCGCCGCGGTGTTTGTTTGTACCGCTGTGGCGGTCGGAGTGTTAAAGTGGCTGTCTTTGTTGGCGGTTTCCGCCACGGTCGTGATTCCAGTTCTTTTTTCCGCCGGCCTGTTGGCGGTCTTACCGCCGCTTTAACACCGACCGCCACAGAATTCAACATTACAAGGCGACATGGATAAAAAAAGGAAGTAACAGCTATAGTTTCATCTACATCTTAAAAGGCCTTATCTGTATTGTAGGTGCTGAATCAGTGCTTCCTCCAGAGGCTAAAGCACCAGATGGTTCTTTAATCATAACCAGTGAGAAGGTGGATCCTAGAAGGAGAAGGTGACCACAGACACACCCATTCAGCTGGATCACAGTTGTACTCCCCCCATAATGCGCCTGGCTTGAGACCCACACATTTTTTAACTGTCCTGGAGCCTGAGACAACTGGATCGGTGGCCCTGCCTCGGCAAGGGTCAGGTATGTGGCAGGGGCTGGCGAGGAGAGACCTGTATCTGGATGTTGCACACCGGAGGCCTATGGGGACTCTGAGAAGTGGTTTGCAGTACCGTACTTGCTGAGAGTGCCTGTTGTGATTGCACCATCACCTGAAGGCCCCAGCTGTTCTGCAAGTGAGTTGGGGTTGGCAGTGAGGGGCCGTGAGTGCAGGATACCCCTCCTTAATGACTGGAGTGGTGAGGTCTCTCACTGGCCTCTTGGGACTCTTTCCGGGTGTTGGGATGCTGAGTTCCAAGATGACGGGGCCCGTCTGCTGGCTCTCCTTGTTGTCTGACTCCTCCTGTTGGCAAGTGTCCCCTGACTACTTCCCGGGCTTGGTGGTTCCGCTCATGGCGAGGCTGAGCGTTTGCTTTTGTGACTATGCTGACCTCCTCCTGGGACTTTTGCCTCACTGAGGGTCACTGGGATTGATTGCCCTTCACAGGGAAAGGCTGCTTGACCATGCTTCTCCAAGACCCAGGGCACTGGCTTCTTCCTGGACACTGGGGCCCTCCTCTGCAGGGGAACAAGCTGACCAACAGCGTTCCTGTGCTGCCCTCCCCCTTGGCATATAACTCCCAAGGGTGACGATGATGTGAATGGGGATTTTCTGGGGGAGACCTGCTTGCTGAGCCCCACCTGTGTTGTGGATGCTACACCCTGGGGGAAACTTGGGGTTCCCCTCCTGCCGAGAGCTGTCTGGAGGGCTGGCCTTGTCGGGGAGAAACATCTCAGAGTACTACACCCTGGGCGCATCATGGGCAAAGATCCGAATCTTGGGAGCACCCAGCAGACAAAAATGGACCAGTACACAGCCCCCTTGCTTGGACAGAGATAGCTCTCTGCCCTCTGCAACTGGTGGGAAGGAGTGTTGGGGGCAGCTGTGTTGGATACAACGGGAGCCCATATCCTTGTGGAAATCGAATGCTCCCTCACCACGCTTGAGACTAAAATCAACACCATTGGCCTAGATGCAAGAAATAAGGAATCAACTTTTCTATTACACTTGTTTCGTGATGTTTAAACCTATGATGGATTTTCTAACTTTTTGACAACTTTCTGACAAACTTTGATGTGAGAATGCTTCTCCCTCATTTTGTGTTGATTATACTCAAAAAGTGCAGCACCTCCAGCAAACATTCACAGCTTATGATACATGCTGATGTTTTCATCATGCCTGAAGCATCTCCAGGGTGGCCGGGCTCAACTGTCTGATATCCCTGATGAGGCGTGGGCCTGGATGGAGAAAAACCTGGATGGGAACGGGGTAGACACATCTGAGGGAGGGGAGGTGCAGAAATTGGACAAGAAGTGGCGGGCTCCAAATATATTCTGCAACATACTTGAGTTTTAACAGGCGCATTGCCATCTCAATGACACCTTGGGTCCCCTTTCGCCCCACCTACTGCAAGGCTGCCGTGGAGGGACAATACATCCTCCTGCAGGAGCAGCTAGATGGTAGGGAGGTCTGTATGTTGAACATGTATGCCCCCCTCACAGACAATGGGAACTTCTATGCTTTCATCAGGGCTCTGCTCCTGCTATTTGAGGACCCCAATTTGGTGGTCTGGGAATTTTACTGCATCCTTCATGGACAACTAGACCAATATCCACCCAAGTGGGGGACAAAGCCCCAGATGACCACAGGGCTCAGGGACACCAAGACCCTCTTTGATTGCATAGATATCTGGAGAGCACAACACCCTGGGAGGAGGGAGTACTCTTGTCAAACAGAGGTACACTGTACCCATAGAAGACTGGACAGAATCCGGATGATGGGGGACATTGGGCAGGAGGTGGGTGAAATCAGATACCTGTTCCACTATCTCTCAGACTATACCTCATTGCTGCTGAAGTGGAGACTGGTGGCCCTGAGGCCGTGGATACCGCTGTAGAGGCTGCATTGGGAGGTGCTCAGTGATGCTCCGTTTTGGGAGGATCTCTGGGGAATCATTGAAAGTTTCTTCTCCACAAATTGGCTACCTTTTGACAACCGGGGTATAGAGTTGGTTGCCTTAAAAGTGGTGGTCCATGGGGAGTGCCTTTCTAAAATCTGTAAAAAGAACAGATGATGGACGGAATGTTGAACATTCAGTCTATCATCTGTTCTTTTTGCTTTTGTTGCTCTAAGTGGGAAGGGTATGCCCAGAAGTGGGTCCCGTGCTCACTGTGCCATAGGATTCAAGCTAGTCTGGATGATGAGGGGTGATACCCCGAAACCGATCCTAGGATGCTTGATTACGCTCCAGGACCTGGCCTGGCAGTTTGGGCTGGACTGTTCCCATGAGGGACAAAGGCAAGACTGATTTGCAAATGCTGGGTCCAAACTGGGATGACCTGGTAGGGAAAAAAATGATGGATTAAACACAGATCTTTGTGACTGGGGGTGAATATTTGCATTGTTCAGCATTCTGTCCATCATCTGTTCTTTTAGCTTTTGTCGCCCTAAGTGGGAATGGTATTCCCTGACCTTGGTCCTGGGCTCAGTATACTACAGGATTCGTTAGCCTGGCTGAAAAGGGGTGATACCCCTAAACCTGTTCCAGGACACTTAATTCAAGTCCAGGGAGGACCTGGACTGGCAGTTAAGGCTGGACTGTTTCCGTGGGGAACAGGGTCAAGACTGATTTGCATGTGGCTGAGTCCAAACTTGGGTGGCGTGGTGGGCAAAAAAACAATGGATTAAACCCAGATCTTTGTGAATGGATGTGAATGTTTGCATTGTTCAGCATTCTGTCCATCATCTGTTCTTTTTGCTTTTGTCACCCTAAGTGGGAAGGGTATGCCCAGACTTGGGTCCCGAGATCACTGCACCACAGGATTCAAGCTAGCTTGGCTGATGAGGGGTGGTACCCCAATACCAGTCCCAGAATGCTTGATTCCGGTCCAGGGAAGACCTGGTCTGGCTGATCAGGCTGGACTCTTCCAATGGGGAACAGGATTGATTTGCATGTGGCTGGGTCCAAACTGGGGTGGTGTGGTGTGCAAAACAAATGATGGCTTAAACCCAGATCTTTGTGACTGGGGGTGAATGTTTGCATTGTACAGCATTCCGTCCATCATCTGTCCTTTTTGCTTTTCTAAAATCTGTGGCACATGTCTGCATTCAGAGGCAGAACTGGGTGCTAGCAAGTCATTCCTGGGAACCCTATAGTACAAACCCCTGGGGCGGGACTCCTAGTGGCGCGAAAGGCAATCAGGGACAGGGACACTTGGGATTACCTTGATAAATTCACCAGATGGGAATATCTGCAGAGCTTGCACCACAAGGGTGAAAGACCAGGTTGCATGGTAGTTGGGCTGCTTAAAAGGGAGCAACCCCATCCAAAGATACTAAGACTTGTCACACTGGAGGGAGGCATGACATGCACCCAGGGGACCATCAATGCTTTGCTCCACAGACATCTAAAGTCTGTGTATAGCGCTGCCACTCCCATGGCCCCAGAGGTGATCATGGACTTCCTTGACCAGGTGGACGTCCCTAAAGTGACTGGGGAACAACATGCCCTGCTGAAAGAGAACCTGCTAGAGGATACATTTTGGGAGGCTCTGTGGCAATTGCCCAGGGGCAAGGTGCCTGGGCCAGACAGCTTCTTGGAGGAGTGGTATCAACAGTACAGGGCCCAACTGTTCCCCAGACTCCTGGAGACGCTCCAGGAAGAGCAGCAGAGTGAGATTCTCCCCATCTCCATGTGTGTGGTAATGATAATTATGATCCCTAACCTGGAAAAGGATCCTGCAGACCCTCCCCACATTGTGGGTGGATGGAGGCACTGCTTGATTCATGTAAATGCCGTCAAGTGTGTCCTGTGACTGTTGTATAAGTGTGCCTGTCATGTTATATATTATAAATAAAGCATTTTTAAAAAATCAAGCAGAAATGCCGGACAATCAATTTCGACATCAACAAGAAGATTTAGATACAGTGCAAAAAATGTACAGTTTTGCTTCTGCTAAGACTCAAGCACATTGTTCTACTTCGTTACCAGATGCCATAACAATCTGCTCTGAGAATATACAATACTCTAGCAGTGGCTTGGTAGAAGAGCATTCACAAAGACTCTAAATCAATTGGTAGAACTAATCCTACAAGAAATCAGAGACATAAAAGCAGCTCAATCACAGGAAATGTATTCCCTTCATGCTAAGCTTGCTAAAACTGATAAGAGCCTCTCTAAGATTACAGTCATATTTCAAGTAGTAGAGCAAAGAGCATCTGAACTTAAAAGTAAAGTAGACAATCGTATTGTAAGTCAACTATGAAAATGCTAAGCAATGTCAATTTTGCACAGTGATTCTAGTTTTGGAAAATCATTCCTGTAGGTCAAACGTATGTTTTGTTGGTATCCCTGAGGGAAGTGAAACTCAAGAAGGTCAGGATAGGCCAGTTCAATTTGTTGAAATTCTGATATTGTCCCACATACAGCCTAACTTTCTGGAAGGTCTATTTGATTATGAGAGGGCTGAGGTTGCCAAGTCAACAATCCTCTAACATGAAACTGCCTCGTTAGATCCTAGTAAATTTTCCATACTGCCATATCATGGAAAACATCCTCTTGGTAGTCATTCAACAAACGTCTTTGTAATACTGGAGGGACTGAAATTTCAAGTTCCTCCAGATATGTTTATTACTGATGTACGCTGCTGCAGAGAGTAAAAGGGCCTAGTGGCATCAAGATTAATTACAAATAATACAAATTATCTGGTTCAGGCAATTAACTATGTTACAGGTAACAATATAAAAGGAGCCATAATATCTATCCATTCTAGGAAGGCCATTAATCTGCTAAATTGGATGGCTTTACTTCTGATACTTGCAAAATATATTTTTTCAATTAGTTTTAAACCTTTCTTCAAAATTTGTATACAAATGCAGTGACTAGAATCATTATTATTTCAAAGGAAATAGGGTCAATAATAACTAAAACAGGTACTTGTCAAATGTGTGTGATGTCACCTAAACTGGTTATGCTCTTTATTGACTGTTTGGCATCTATAATATGTAATGATGTTTTAATTCTATCAACCTCTGGTAAGGGTTAACGAATTATAACTGTTTGCAGTCAATATTAATCTCTATTTGAAAACTGAAAAAAGATAATGTTCAAAGGCTTTTGGGGGGAATTAATGATTCCTTCACTATAAAATTACTCATTCAAAGTTTGCGATCTTATTATTTAATGCTGATGTGAGCTATCTTCCACAACAAATAAGACAGCAATTGTTCTCTAAATGGGTAATATGTTATCGAAGAATATTCCTTTCATCACATATTTCATATTCATATCAGTTAATGTATATCACTACCCTTAAGAAGGTTTGTAACATCTAAATCAATAGTCTTTCCTTTATATTTAGTTAATTGAGCCTCTCTTAATTAAATGTCAATCCTGCCACTATTTCTATTTCTGTTTGCCAGTGTACAAATGGAAAGACGTTATGCTTACTTTCAAGAATTTGATGATATAATTCATAGTATTATGGAATAATAAATGTCCATGCGTACAACTTTCAACACTACAATTAAAAGAGTATGGGGTCTGGCTTTGCCTCTTTCTAAACTTTATTGTCAAGCAAAATTATTAAGTAGCCTTACACGGGTTGACTATGGAGTGGTGTTGTATGATAATTTGCTGTTTGATGACTAGTGAATCGGAAATTGATCTTAAACTCAACAAAACTTCCCAAAAAAGTAGGTACAAGTCATAGGATGCCATATCCTTTCAATTAAAGCAGTTATTTAATGAATATTGGATTTCTAGCTGCCATCCTTTTGAATCCACAAAGAACTGTCTCTGTTTGGGCTTGGTGCCCAACTGAGAAGTGGAAGAACATGGATTTAATCAAGCAGGTGATTTTGTATCAAATGAATTGTGGAAATCTTAGCAGGAGATAGAGCAGATTATGCATGAAAGGAACTGATTGTGGTCGTTTAGGTTTGCTCAAATCAGTGGAGTTTTAAAAAAAATGTTCCTTCAAGATGAATGATTTTGTCTACATGATTGTTAAGTTACTGTTGAAGAACAAACTTTTGGGGGTTGGTAATTAGTATAAGTTGCTGCATCAAAACGTGAACCCCTTTGTGATCCCCAATTTTTTTAGACAAAAGCAGAAACACCACAGATTGCAATATAATAGCAAGTGAATTTCAGGTGATTTCCACTATGGGCCACCAAACACTGCGGACAGCCAATTTAAAAAGCATGGCCTTTTTTCCAAGATGGATGTTATACTGCACTCCCAGTGCCTTACATGAGATATATCCATCTGTGACAGAGCAATGTTTTAGATGAAAGACGCTCCAGGAGATTGGCTTTTACCCGATTTTTTGAAAAAGCTTTTCAGTGTATAAATCATACGTTTGGGTTAAACATCCAGTTCGATCCATATACAGTACTTTTTGGACATTCTAGGAATGTGAGACGTCTTACTATAATTTGCACAGCTCTTTATATTTATTGCTATTTCTATTGTTCAATCACTCGTTCTTCAACATTGGAAGTCAAGTGAAATAACCACTATAGAGTACTGGCACATCAAAATCATTTGGTTGAGAAGATTTGAATATTTATACTCAGTAAGAAGTAATGGTTATGCCAAATTTCTTGCTATCTGGCATATTTTTGATGAATATCTAGATAAATAATATGTGACAAGATTTTCATTGAAGTACATTTTGTATGTAATCTGATTTTAGAATATATTGTATTTATTATCTGATTCTTATCAAGTTTTTTTAAATAATTGTTCTTATAAATTTTGCTGCCGTAATGAACTTTGCCTTTGTATTTGTTTTGATCTAGCATTGTCTTTTTGAGACTACCCCAAAAAATATTTTTAAAAAAGGATTTAGAGATGAGCAGCGCCCTCCCGGTTGGACTGAAGAACAGGGTCACAACTATCCTTTTAGACTGTGCTAGCTGACTTGTGCAAATGGGGGGGCTACTGGTTGTATCTCCCTTAGATGTAATAATTTGTTTTTTAAATCTTTAATGCTGTTTATTACCACTGTTCTGCCCTCTCTAAGTGCTGTACATAATAATATCTAATGTAATTTTTCTCATTTTATCAGACGTAGAGAATGAGTCAGATTTGCCATTCAGATCACCACATTTCAGCAGTGAGCATTCAACTAACGGAACCATTTTACCGGCTTAAGTCTCTTGTTAGACACCAGAATGTTATTTGAACTGAAAGTCAAACGTTGGCATTGAAAATACTTAAAGAAAAAATTACATTTGTATAGCACTAACAGTGGTACAGTTATTTTTATAATCAATTGTAGCTCTTTCAAAACAAATCTGAAGTTCCTAGTAGGTGAATGGTGTTTGACTACATGCTGGCATGTGTCAAAGTCTGCAGAAGAAAAACTGTCACAAACAAAGATAGTCTGGAAATATGGTACCAGATGGCATTTGGAAATCTGTTTTCAACAAATAACCATCTTTCTCAGCAGTTAAGTGTGGCTTTTTAAGCAAGCCAGGCACCAACGGCTGCAGCAAATCTCAATGGGAGGGGGAGAGGGAGTGTGGCGGTCATTGGGGTGGCAGGCACTGGTGGGGGAGAGGAGGAAATAGTATTTTTTTTTTAACTTACCTTCACGGTACACCGTTAGCCAGCTCGCACTCCTCTTCTCTTTCTGTTGTCCCAGCATTCACTGGGACACTAGCACAGGCCCCCCATGCCATTCTGGTGCTGCTCTCATTCTAAGCCTAGCATGAAAGCAATGACAGGACTGGTCTCAGCGGCTTGGGCTGCCTCTCAGACACAACCCTGGGGTCTGTGCAGTTTCTATAGCCCAGCTGTTCAACACAGCCGGGTTGGAGAAACCTAGGTGCGCTTGTGTGTTTGGCTGATTTAAGATGGCCGGCCAAACACACATGTGCACTTATGTGCACTCTCTCCCCCTCCCACCTCCTGTGGCCCAGCCCCGTCCTGCCCCAGCCAACAGCTGTTAATTAATTAAATATTGTTTTATTTTACAGCTCCTGGCTCTTAGTAAGTAGGGGCAATGCTCCTTCGCCATTGTGAAGGAGCCACCCCTGAAGCCAGGTACTTTAAAACAATAATGAGGATAAAAGTACACCTTCACCGAATTTCGACAAATGACTTTACTTTATTAGCAAGAAAATGATTTCAAAAATATGAAGCTGGCACAGGTTTCCCAAAATTAAAACAAAATACCCAGGTCTGGCACTCACAGTCTGAAAAACACATACGTTCAATTAACATTTCCAGTTTCTTTATTTATCTAGATCATTGCTCGGTCTGTAGGTCTGGCTTGACAGCACATTTGCCAGGATTGCCTGTTGATAACTGCTTTAAAGTATACATAGAGTTGGTTTTGGTTGAAGCCAGAGACGTATAGCTCTATGAGCTTTTGATGTATTCCACCTTCTATCAAGTGCTTTAATTGCAGTGTTCAAGGGACTACTCTACATCTAAAATGTACACTTGCTTATCACAAAATAAATTCATCATCTAATAGATACACTGTACACAAATAATGTTTTTCCTTAAATTCTTTTGTGCTTAGAACTCAAAATGCAGGCCAAATCAGATGGCTTTGCCAAAACTTGTTCTATTTAGAGTTTTTCTATCCAATTGAGATTTCTATTTCTTTAGTGGGCCTGTCAGTGAATTGTCTTACTTTTTATCTGAAAGCAGGAAATGTTTCTTGCAGAAGGTTCTCTTGACAAAGCTGCAATTGGGCAATAATGTTGCAGTATGGCTCACGAACCTGTCTCTTCATGTTGATATAATATTGCATTTTCTGAGGCAGGCTAGAGCTTGCAACTCACAAACATAATTTACCTTTTGCTACAAAGCCTTTGCCATTAGCTAAACAGCAAACTATGGGCCTGATTAAGATCTTGAAAGTAATACTGCCATCCCTCTACGGCAGC
Source organism: Pleurodeles waltl (assembly GCF_031143425.1). Classification (NCBI taxonomy): domain Eukaryota; kingdom Metazoa; phylum Chordata; class Amphibia; order Caudata; family Salamandridae; genus Pleurodeles; species Pleurodeles waltl. Next base: position 1,193,828,944 of record NC_090444.1, read on the forward strand.
GGTTCCAAGTACTCCATCAAACTGACGGTGTGCTGACTTCCATATTTAAATCTATGGTTGTTCAGCCGCTGTCCGCATTGATGGAGTGTACTCCGTCATGCTAGCTGTATCCCACAGCCGACACGGCAAACTCTAATGCTGGGGAATATTACCCCATTGCCGTTGGGATGGCGGCATTGTGCCAATCATACTTAGATAACACATTTGTGCTGGCAGTGTACCAGTTGCAGTCCCATGACGGCGGGAGTCCATTGCGGAAACTGTTCAGCATTGTACTATGGCTGTGGCTATTGGATGGATGTAGCAGACCACACCTGATGTATATTGGACAATCGTGAACAACTGCAAAACACAATACAAAACACACTCCATTTCAGACCATGATCTTTTGCCAATCCACTGCTGACCACCAATTTGACCTTGACACTGAACAACCAGGTTATTTTCTTTTTTCAATTCTCTCTCTGTTTTTTTTTCTCCACTTTTTCATGTTTTCATTATTTTGCAAATCACTTTACTGGCACTAGTATATTTTTTATCACTATGGCAGGGAGGAGGAACCCACGTTTTAGAGGGAGAAATGACAGTCATGGTGAATGAAATTATTAGAGTAGAGCCAACATTGTTTGGAGCACAAGTACAAAATACTACAATATCGCTGAAAAGGCAAATGTGGGACAGAATAGTCAAAAGAGTGAATGCTGTAGTTAACAATATTGCACACAGAAGGAAATTATGAAGAAGTGGAGCGACCTGTGGTGGAGAGTCCATTCTATGGCCTCTAAACATCACAAGGAGGCCCAGAGGACTGGTGGTGGTTCTCCCAGCCCTACACTACAACTCTTTCTCTGGGAGGAGAAGATCTTGCAGATCATATATCCTGAAAGCAGTCCCAAGACATGATGGGCCAGGTCCTAACAGAGATCTGGGACTTTAAGCAGGCACAGAGGAAGCACATTGTTGCGCTGCAGAATTACAACTCCAATTTGTGCTCCTTCACTGGGGTGATGTTTGACATTTATCATCATATGTGCAGGGCTTTACCTGTACCATCTACCCCTGTCTGTGGTCCTTCAGTATCAGGACAAAATACACCTTCCACAGCCGCATACAGGAAGGCCCTTCCACAACAGGAAAGTGCTTCACCCACCCCAGTCCCTGCACCTATGTCCCTCATCCCCAGCAGCACATGTCCATCTGGACCACTAGGAGAGGATGGCAAGGCCTGCACTACCACCTCCAAGAGACGCCAAACCCAAATTCCTTCAGTGTGTGTCTAGCATTCACTCTGTGGACTATTTCATGGACACATTTACCTTTTTTGAGGAGAGTTGTATTTTGTACATTGGTCTGCAAACATTTATGTTCAACAAATACAGTTTCATCGACCAAGATGGACTTTAGTTTTTTATTCTTGTTCTTTTCCATTCTAGTTTCAGAGATATTGCACTCATTTTCCTTCACAATAAATGCACATAAAAAAGCCAAAGACTGGTGTAGTATTTATTGTGATAATTACTTTTCTGTGTCTTCTGTACACATCATTTTGTAAACCTGGCAAACAATATGATTCAAAAACAAATAATAGACACCAACTTGGTTATATGTTTCCCACTTAAAGAAAATGGAAAAAGAAACAATGAAATCACAATGTATTGGTGTCATATATGTGTAGGTAACAAGTCAAGTCAAAATCAAAGATGGTTTTCACAAACCATACAGAACCAAAACAATGTGTGCCATTTAGAAGTTGACACTACAGAACCTTAATACCATGGAAGAAAGGGAATATTTTGTAAAAAGCAAATTAAATAGGAAAACTATTATTGATTTGTGACCTACCTTGAGGCGGACATCCTGCCCTCACAATATGAATCCTACATCAATAACACTAAAAATTGAGGCCACACGACCATGTTAGCACACTGTGGCAGTATCTGGTGCAATGTCAAAGCCACCATTCAGTGGTGTGTTACAAACAGTTCTTTCAACTATGTGGAGAAACATCAGTAGCTTCCTACACTGAACACAAATTCTTGTGGTTAGTGCAAGATAAGCATCACATATTAACTTGTGGCTACATCCAACAGAAAACAGGTCTGGTACAATCACAAGAATTCCCATTCATTTACAGTGCAATTTGTCTCTGTACAAGATCTGTCCATTCAAAGTGGGGGTCTGTCCCAGGATCAACCCATGTTCCCTTTATACTTTTCAATAGCAACAGATCACTGCAAATGTCACAACTTTGAAATGTCCAAAAGAAGATGGCATGGTGAATTATCTTAAAACAGAACAACAAGGGAAAATTAATGACTTCACATAAGAAATTTGGCCCAAATGAGAAGTTAGGAGGACACATATACTTAGCACAAGCAAAGATAATCTATGTCAATAAACACAGTAGTAAGTGTAGGGAAACTTTGATCTATGAACATCTTTGCCTTGGACTTCCCTGAACTGACTATTCCAGCTAAATTACCATCACAGACTGATATGTCCATTAAATCACAAGTTGTTCCGACATTGGATGTTACAATATGTATGGGTATACTTACACTCAGGTGAAGAAGTGGTCACTAACATCTTGACGTAGGTCAATTCCTTCCTCTTCACCATTGTCATCTTCATTGCACATTTCAACATCCTCACCTATTGGCTCTTTACGGTCTCCATCCTTCGCGATGATTGGGATGTTCTGTCGTATGACAACGACGTACAGTATGCAGCAGACAACCGTGGTTTGGCACACCTTTTCGGGTGAGCAGAGAAGGGCTCCAACGGTCCTGCACCACACACTGAAACCTGGCCTTCAGGAGCCCAAAAGCCCTCTCCTCTGGCCTCCATGTTCTTCCATGCGCCTCATTGAAGCAGACTTCCCCTGGAGTTGTTGGGTTCCTCAGCGCTGCCAACAGCCATGGTAGGTTAGGATACGCTGAGTCTCCTACATAGAAGCAATACATTGATAGATTAAAATTATATCAAGCCATTGTACGTTCATAAGCTAGGATTAAAGCAAATGATCCTCAAGTCATATTGTACTTACCAACAAGCCAGGCACTCTCAGGTCCAAGTTGTGACATTTGTAGGAGTATGGAGTTGTTTCATAGTACAAAGAAATCATGTGTTGACTCTGGAAAGCGGGCACACACTTCAGATGCACAAATCCGGTAAGCAGACAACTTGGACATTGATGAAATGGAAGATATTCCAATTGTGATAGACCTGTTCCCTGGCGTGTGGTAGCACCAAGGCAACATGTGTGCCATCAATTGCTCCAACCAAGCAAAGACTCCCTGTAGCACACCGCTGAAAGTTGGCTGTGACACGTCTCCAGATACTGCCACAGTGTATTGAAAGGATCCGGTGGCCACAAAATGAAGTACTGCTATGAGTTTCACTATTGGAATTACTGCTGTTGTATTCCTATTGTGAGGCAGGTGATCAAGCTCCAGCTGGTGATATAAATCCAGCATAATTTGCCTATTTAATCTGAATTTCTTTATTATGTCCCTTTCCTCCATGGTGGCAAGATCTAGAAATTGTCTGAAGACTTGAGGATGACTTCTTCTACTCATCTCTGGGTTCATATGTCTGCATGCAAGGAAAACAAGCTATCACTTAAAATTGCCACTTACTTTCACAATTCACACACATCTTATGCCTTTGTTAGACTAGTGGACTTATATGTACACATATTAAAACATTTTTGCAACTTCAAATCTCAATTTTGTTTACGTCTAACATTTTTTTTTTACACATAATGTGTAAATAATACATTTGAAATGTATTATCTGCACATTGTTTTTTTTATTTTCTTTTTACAATTACCGTCAACAGAAGTATAACATATACCGCAGCACTACCGATGTCATACACAGTAACGGTTCACTTTTTAATGTGTCAATTTTGCAAAACAATGCTGTACGTATCTGACATTGATATGCAAAGTAGACACCATTTTGAGTGCTGGTGACGCACACACAATTAAAAAATACACAGCTTCACGTCCTGGAATGGTGGGTGCCTGACCTTGCCGTCAGCACATTGGCTAGCCCTCAGCCATCAGCAGAAGTTGACTACATTGTAGGGACACTCCTTGACAGACACTGCCATAGGCTAGTGTGTGTGACGGCTACGCACGAAAGCCAATGGCTGTGTCTGTCTCCTTTGCGGAGCGCGTATGCTGTGTACTTGTATGCGGCGTATGGGAAAATGCTGCCAACAACATCTCCTTGACTTTTGCTGTTGTTACTGACCTCTGGGAGCCAGGATGCAAGGCAAAGCAGGTGGCAAGGCCCTTGCCTTCTCCCCTGAGGAATTGTAGCTTCTCACCATGGAGGTCCTGTCCCTGTACAGCCGGCTGTATGGAAACCCAAAGGAAGAGGTACATGTTTGAGTGGGAAATGTTTGTCAAAGTAACTTGTTCCTCCTTTGTACACAGGCTAATTTGTCCCTTTTTTGTTCATGAGTGAAGTGTTGTTATTGGAATGTAGTGAACTGAATGATTTAGCTAGTTACAGAATGTTGACAATGTTAGAAATGTCTGTACATTGAAATGAAAAGGTGAATTTTCAGTTCACATTACTCACAATTCCAGATTTAATTAGATAAACCACAGGCCCCTTTCTTCCATTGGCTACTTGACACTGTACCACTAGCACAAGTGAAAATATACAGTCTATGTCAAAATGAGTGAAATGTAAAGTGCAAGAAATTAAAGTTATGGAGTTGTCTGATGCTGTTCGGTCAAGTGAAATTACATCCCATATTTTGAAGTAAGAGTAAATGTATGTTTCAAACATATCATGGTGCCACAGATGGGAAAGGTATTTCATCCATGCAAGAATGTTGCATTACTACACACACTTATTTATACATCATCCAAAAACATGTTCTCGCTGACACATGGCAGGCCTTTCATACTGCCCTTAGCCACTCCATGTCAGGCCTCGAAAAATCATAAAAAGGTTACTAGACCTGCAGGTCGAGTAACTTGCATAATCTACTCGACCTAACTATAATGTACTTGTCCCGGAAACGGATCCCAAATTGTGTGATCCTAGGCAAATATTGCATTTTACAGTCGCCTTTTTCTTCATTCTCACATATGAGAGCACCTTCAAATATGTGAGTTCAGCATTTCTGCTGTAAAAAATTCTCTTTTGTTTGATTAAATATACTAAACGTTTGCTCCATGTATAATAAATCTAGCCCACATATAGGGTACACATGATCCATGCATGACTTGCCTCTTAGTTTACTTATAGCTTTGCCATCAGGGCAGGAGTGTTTCTCAGTTTATGTTTAAACATTCACTTTTAGTAAATATATCACTAAAACATGATGTGGTAGCGCACTGTCATTTAAAGACAGTAAATTTCCAAGAAATTTCCAAAAACCTTCCCACTAACTTGCAGCTTTACTGATAACACTATATAATGTATTAACAATAATCTGTGAAAATTGGGTTTCAGAAAACATTTATCATTTACACATCACCAAGTAAAGTGTTCTGACTTTTTTTCATCCTATTAAAATATTTTTTTCATCACACAGAAGTACAAAAAATGGTCTTTACAGCTACTGAAATATATTTTGAAATGTTTGTAAAGTTGACTTAGTTTTATAAATGTTGTGTGTTATGAAAAAGCTGATACCAAAAGCCTTTCACTTCACATAGGTCAGACAGTTCACCTTACAAAATCCTGGAACACTGCAGTCACAAGGAAAAGTATTTGCATTGCAAGAAGACAAACTGACTTTTGACCTCTGTCTCTGAACACAGAGCAAATGTGCCAAGAATAACATTTAAAGGCATCCTAATTGCTAGGTAAGCTTTTGACTGAACAGAACACCTATTCTTTGTCCCCTGGCCAGAAGGGTCGAATGGAATGTAAAAATAGCTCGACCTCATAAAATAAAACTCACTAATGTGAGTGGTGGAGTAGATTTTTCAAGCCCTGTATGTGGTGCAAACCATAGTATCTGGCTCTTAGAAAATTTGGCATGAAGCCAAAGTAGCAATGCGAGGGGTTATGTGCAAATAATGTACAGGTTGGTTGGCCTTTGGTAGCTCACAATGATCTGGACTAATTAGAAGTGAGTCTCACTACAGGAAAGGTTTCATAGCCCTGGCCTAGATGATGTTTGTGGCCTGGATTGGTAACATGTGGAAATATAAAGGGTTGAGGGTACTCAACAGGTCACTGGAATTTAGTGATTCCTGGGAACTTTTAAATGTTTGAAAATAAACTGTGCTTACTGTTTTGGGAATGCATATGAGAGGTGCATCAAAATGTTGTCACACCGCTACAAACAAAATCACTTAAAACCTCTTTTGTTGTTTTTTTTCTCATCCATACAGGTCAACACCCATCAAAAGTGCGACATCTAGAAGGCCATTGCCAAGAAGATATGGACCCTGGGGGTCCATAAGTGGCGCAGCCTGCATTGCAGGAAGAGGTTGGAGGACCTACAATGCTGGACCAGAAAGTCAGCTGAAGTCCAGCTTGGCCAGTCCTTTCAATGAGGCAAGTATATGTGCTGCACCCTGAACCCTTCCTAATGGCCCGCATCCTTGCGATGCCCTACCTGTAGGTTGATGGGCAGGTGTGGGCCCAACAGCAGCATCAAGGCGATGACTTTTGTTTGTAGCTATTCTTGTTGTTTAACCTTTTTTATTTACAACAATGTTGTATGGCATCAACATGGCGGTTGACACATTTGAACACACACAAGGATTTCTGGAGGAGTAGGGTTATCCGATGCTGTGTTTAGTATATTGATTTGTGCTAAAAGTTGCCACTAAATTCCTCATCGCAAGCCAAGTACTGCTTTGAGTAGACACATGGCTGCATGAGAAAAAAGAGGTACCTTTGTTTTTTCTCTGTTATGAGTGAAAGTTTTGCCAAACATGCCCCATTTGAGGATTGGGTCCATCACAAATGTGAGTAGGTAGTGTAGGCCCTATTACTGATGACATGGCATAATGAGCACTTATGAAACAGGTGATGTGTCAGACTTCACATTTGGTAAGTTGGTACAATAACAAAATGGAAATGAGCACCTGGTCCAAAGGGACTGGAAACATGTGTACAATGTCATCATATATTATCTGAAACATGTTAGAAATAAGTTTTCATAGCAAGATTCAAGTCAGTTCATGTAGATAGTAGCAGATTGGCATGAAGCCTTCGTCTTTTACAAATGTGCATGTAAACCAGTCTGTGTCAATCAACATTAATTATTAAGCCAAACTATATTGATTGAAGCAGATTGGAATGTGTCCACATTGACGGACAAAGTTACATGTAGGCTGAACAACATTTTAGTGTCCTTAGTTATGCCCAGAAGGGAACTCCGTGATGATGATAAAAGTGATACTTAAAGGGACATTTGCAGATGGAAGGTTACATCCCAGAGTTGTTGGAGTATCCCATTTGAAAAATCAATATCAGGCCCAAAACATGACTCTTTTTGGAAATGTGAATATATGTTTTTGCTCTCCACTGAAGTGGGTTAGTAATGTATCAAGGCCCATGCATTTACTCATGCTGGCAAAGCCATTTGTCAATTCACCACACACAAATTGTAATAAATATAGGTATGTACATAGTGCATAATACATTGCTAAGCTAGTTCCATACAGATTCCACCTGATATGTTGTACAATTCAAATCTACTTTAGTTGCTTGAAGTAATTGTTACCATTGTGAAATGGTCAGCTAAAAGAAACAGGCTTTAAGTTCACAGAAATTGTGGTACAACATTGCAGTATGTATGGACAAACATTGATACCTATGTACCTTTTGGTGAATGTGAATGATGCAGGTCATTTGACCGTGTAAACACACTGTAGAACTCTGGTTACTGTGAGTTTTGGGGGCCTAAGTTCAGTATTCTAAACAACAAACCCCTACCAATCAGAGGCATGAAACAGTTCATTCTGAGAAATAAAAGTGGATAAGAGACAAGGGTATGCATGACATAGGAGCTAGCATGGGGAATTTCTAGACTCCGAGCAAATGGTCACCACATACACCACCACACATATATGCACAACCACCACCATGCAAACATGCACCAGCACATCCGCAGGTACCACAACCACACACAGTACCTCCACAGCACACCCATACACACACACACACACAAACACACACACACACACACATACACACATTAGACATTGCACGCACTGTACACAAACTGCCACATTAACAGACACCCAGAAAGAAACACAAGCCAAAACTTACACCACATACACCAGACCCACTGGCAACTGCACCATAAACAGGTACATGCACATCGCCCACTGCCACTCAGTCTACCTCCCAAACTAAACTCCCTGCTAATCACCCTACCCATTTTCCCATGGAAGAAATTTTACTTGCCCTGGCCCTGACCCCTTCCACACCTCACACCACCCATCCCACATGTAAACCCACCCCTCCCAATATATATCATTGAGGCACCTGCTCTCTGCCCAACAGAAGCCCCCCCCAGGAGGTTGTAATTGGTAGTGAAAACAAGAGGCAAGCTCTGGGCTTGCACACCAGGATTGGGACTATTTTGAAATCCCTAGTTTTTTGGCAAATTTAGTTGATTAAAAATGTTTTAAGAGAATTCTCAGTTTATATAAAATTTTGATTTTCTTACAATTCCTTTGCCCTGGCATTATTTTGGTAATTGTTACTAATTGTTTGCTGAAAATGTAATTTCTGCTTATGTGTGTGACATGCAGTAACCCTCATTTCTGACAGTGACAAGCACAGATTTTATATTTGAGATATTTTTATGATAAATACATTTGTGTTGTACATTTGTGATGAACACGTTATTTTTGGTGCAAACATTGATCCTAGCATTGGTTGTACATTCAGTGTACACTCACTTTTGGCATTGTGTAGTACAACTGCTACTTTCTATTGGGTTATGTAATTCAAATTAGGTGTCCTGTTTATCTAAAGGTTATGGTATTTTTGGGTTAATTATTGCACACACCTGTATGGACACATTTCGATTTGGGGTTGATGTGACTTTTTATGTAGGTGTCCATTGCCATGAAGGCAGTAAGCACCAGATTAGTGGGTGTTACTAATATATTAAGGTGTGTTTTTTTATTTATATCAAATGCCGACATTACACACACATATGCATTGCACATCATTGTACTATTGCTTGCAAGTATTTGTTAAACATGCACGAATCCAGTGCTAATGTGCACGGAAAATTCAGAGGATGACAGGTAATACAGTGACTTATCTTCTGTTCCAGCGACACGGGGTTGATTTTCGTCTTGTTCCAGGAGCGGCAGCAATGACAGGACTTATATTACCAGGTTCATGGTGGCAGGAAATGAGAAAACTCAGAAAAAGGTAAGTTTTGTGCTTATATCCCTCCCAATACTCCATCTCAGGAGTAGAGGTTTGGCTGCCACAGTTATATCAGGAGGAAACCTCATCATGATTGACTTGATGGTAAAAGCGGCTAGAGTCCTGCCACCAGTCGCTTTTGCCAATGGCACTGTAGAGGCAGGTGAAGATCCATGGCGGTGACAGCAGTACATAGGCAGTCTTTGGTCTACGGGATTGCCACATCTAAATTGAATGGGCAGGCCGCCAGGGCAGCAGATGGGAAATCTGACAGAAAATCAATGGTGGGACCATTGCCGTCAAGATCTAAATCAGGCCATATATATTTATACCCACCCTATAAATCTATAAGCACCCAAAACTTTCAGCCTCCAAGTCCCTAAAAAAACATACCTGTCTAACCAATCCTCCTATTCTCCTGTCAAGCCCTTTCAATTGTTCTTGTGCTCTCTTACATCCTTGGTCCTCCTAATCTTTCAGCCAGTGCACTCGTCCGTTGGATCTGCTCTGCCCTATCTCCTCATATTCTTTTTTCTTGAACTTTCCTGTTTTTATTGTTTTCATTGGTTTGACTTAGTGATGTCACCCATCATCTTCCCCAAAAAATCCCAACATGCCATAACTCCAATTTAACTCCTCTCTTCCTTTTGCAATCCTGTCCTCCTAGTCTTCCGGCCAAGGAGGTTATATTTTCGGTTAGTGCTGACCTATCTCCTCATCATCTCTTTTCTTAAACCCATCTGATTTCATATGATATCCCTCTTTTTTTCTTTCTTGCCCAGCCTCAACCAAAATAACTTGTAACATATTATAACTCCAAATTAACTACTCTTTTCTCTCCTTGGGTGAGGGGAAAATCTCTCTTACCTGCAACTTTACTGCCTTTCTTCATTTTTTTCAATTTCATGCACACACCAGTCAGACCACAACACGTGCTATGCATCGCACATTTATCCCTTCCCTATTTCTCAAAGCCTGGGGAAAAGATGGCAGCAGGGCCCTTCCTCCTAGCCCAGACTTCCTTTCTGAAATACAGTGATATACCCATGAGCACATCTTTGGAGGTTGATGCATTTTGTCTTGCAAAATAACAAAAAAATATAAATAGCAAACTAATACAGCTAAATAGATGCAGCTCCACCACTCCATTAAACAGTGATTTCTAACTTTCCCCCAGTGGAGAACACCCTGCAGTACTTTTATACCAATTACCCTTTACCTAAGAAAATGTCTACAGGCCAAAAAGAGTTGCTAGCAGGTAGTGTGATTTATGTACTGCTAAATATTTTTCAAGAAAATGTATTTGTTAAGAGCAGCTCTGATATTACTCTCTCTTCTCCCTCTTCATAAATCAATCTATCTATCTATCTATCTATCTATCTATCTATCTATCTATCTATCTATCTATCTATCTATCTATCTATCTATCTATCTGTCCATGTCTATCTATCTATCACAGAAATGTTACACTCTATAGTTATAGTTAAAGTGACCAAAGATAGGGATTGGATTTTTGGCCCTTAATAACTTTGCACAAGTTGGACAAACGCCCCTGTTTCATTGTCAAAGTAATGAAAGTTTCATGGCGTTTAGCCAAGAGGGTGCAAAGAAAGAGGGGGGATCTCAAAACGGGTTTGAAATCCAATGCATTTTACATAGACCTTTGTATTTAGCGTCGCATGAAAACAGCCACTCGAATTTGGCTGAGATTTGGCAGCACTAGATGTTAGGGTGCGCAGATAATTCTTGTGGGTACTGCAGGTAAGTACAGTAAGTATTTCTTAAGTTACAAAGTTTTTCAACTTAGTGATCTCTCGTAGCACAATACCACTAAATGTAGCAAGGAAGCTCAAAAGTATAAACTAGACTCAATATGTAAAGTTTCAGATTTACTACATGAACAACTGAAAGACCTTTCTTTCCTGGAATGCTCTCTGGCTAACATAACACAGGCCCAACAAGCCACACAAAAAACATCTTTCTTACGCACCCCTGTGCAACAAAATGAAAAATTGACCAAGTAATGAGCCACACACACTACTAGTCGGAGGACATGATAATTGGCTACTAGGAAAAAAATAATCTCAATTTTCATAACAATAACAATTGCCCTCATTCACTTTGGCCTTCATATGTAGCACAAGCCTACTAAAAGCAGCAAGGAAGCCGAACACATAAAATAGACTGCCTATGGAACGTTTCAGATTTACCACACAAACAACTGAAAGACCTATCTACGGTCACATGCTAATAGGGAACTATAAACAAATACATAACAAATAGAAGATATTTTTATCCACATAAGTTTCCTTTGCGTATTCTCTGGCTCACAAATTAAAAGTGGCCCAACAAGCCAAATAAAAGCTAGCTTTCTTATGCACCCCTGTGCAACGAAATAGAAAATTGCCATAGCACAGAGCCACACAAACTACCTTATGTAGGGCATGATGATTGGCCATTAGGAAAAAACAATAAGTTCAATTTTTGTAACAATAACAATGAGTGCCTTTCATTCATTTTGGCCTTCATATGCAGCACAATCCAACTAAAAGTATCAAGAAAGCCCAAAGAATAAACTAGACAGTATATGTAAAGTTTAGATTTAGTACATGAACAACTGAAAGACCCATTTAAGGTTACATGATTATGTAAACCAATAAACAAATAAATAACAAATACAATAGATAAAAAGAAAGAAATCACACTGAATCTGATTGCCACTGTAGTTATAGTTAGTATTTCCAAAGATAGGAAATTCTTCTGATGTTAGCTCCCCAATAACTTTCCACCTATTTGACGAATTACCACAAAACTTTCCAGACCTGTAGCAATTTTCTCCATTGTGAGATGATGTAAATTTGTGTGGTGATTCCTTTAGGGGGGTGTAGAAATCAAAGAGTGATCCCAAAATGCGTTTTTCCCCCAATGATTTTCCATAGATTTTTGTGTTTGATTCAGCTTGAAAACAGCAGAATGGAGTTAGATGAAATTTGGCAGGATTACACATCACATTATGGTCCACAGAAGATGTTTTTGGGTACTGCAGATAAGCATGGTAAGTATTTTTTAAGTTATAAAATATTTAAACCTAGTGTATCTGTCACAGCAGTACTGTTGCAGAATTTCACAAACTTTTGTGAACCTAATGCTGTACATGCCTGTAAACTTATTTGAAAATATATAAATAAATGTCCCTATCTATTACCACTTAGATAAAGTGGTAATAGATAGGGACCTACTACTTACCTGTATCTAAAGCCCTAAAACTGAAACTAGCCAGAGTGTAGCAAAAACAATATGGCTGCCTTTTCAATCTTGAAAAACATATTTTACCTAATTATATACTGGCTTGCCATTGCCCTGTTCCACAATATAACTGAGACTAAGCTGTATTATTGGATTGTGGTATTCATGGTGTTGCATGGGCAATGCAATACCTAATTGAGATTTACAAAAGAACGCAAGGCCACCATGCATGGACCTGGATGACTGGTAAACCTGGAGAAATTAAAGGCAGCACAATTCACTGTTTTGCATTACTCTGCACACCATAATCTACATTGCTGCTAAATTTCACATCTTTCCGTATGCCACGCCACTGTATCCACATCACTATATGCTATTCCACTTTATACCACTCCACTCTTTTCCACTGCACAAGATTCCACTCTATGCCGCTCCACTCTATGATATTACACTGTACGCAATGCCACTGTATGCCACTCTAGTCTACATCACTCCACTTTACTCCACTTAATTAGAATCTACCCTACTCTAAGCTATTCCAATTTATTCCATTCTACTATACGCCACTCCATTGTACTCTATACCTCTCTATGCCACTCCACTCTACAACACTCCACTGTACGCTATTCCATTATCTGATACTCCACCCTCCGCCACTTCAGTAAATAGCACCCCACTCTACACCCCTTCATTCTATGCAATTGTGTGCCACTCCACTGTATGCTATTACACTCTACCCCATGCCTTTGTACACCACTCTAGTCTACACCACTCCATTATACGCCACTCAAATGTATGCTACGCCACTATACACTATTACACTCTACAACATTCCACTGTACAACACTCTGCTCAATGCCAGTCCACCCTACGCTATTACATTGCACACAACTCCACTCTACGTCAGTTCACTTTACACTATTACATTGTATGCAACTTCACTCTATGCCCCTTCAGGGTATGCCACTCCACTGCATGCGATGCCACGATATGCGGCTTCAGTATGTGCTATTCTACTCTATGCCATTCCACTGTTTGCCACTCCACTCTATGCTAATTCACTGTGTGCCCCTCTACTGCACACTACTCCAATCTACACCACTCTAGTGTATGGCACTGCACTGTACGCCACTTCACTCTACACTATTCGATTGGAACCCACTCCACTGGACACCACTCCTCTGTATGCTATTATACTCTTCCCCACGCCACTGTATGATACTCCAGTCTAAACCACTCCATTATTCGTCACTCCGCTGGACGCTGCTCCACTATACACTATTACACTCTACACCACTCCACTGTACAACACTTCACTCAATGCCACTCCACTCTGCGCTAATACACTGTACACAACTCCACTCTACACCAGTCTACTCTACACTATTATGTATGCAACTCCACTCTACGCCTCTTCAATGTACGCCACTCCACTGTATGCCACTCAGCTATACTCTACTCCAGTATGTACTAATCCTCTTTACCTCATTCCACTGTATGCAACTCAATTGTATACTATTCCACTGTATGCCACTCCACTGTATGCCACTCCACTGCATGCTACTCCACTCTATATCACTCCACTCATGCTATTACACTCTATCCCATTCCAGTGTGCCTGTCTACTCCTCCAGTGTATGCCACTGCACTGGATGCTACTCCACTGTATGCTATTCCAGTCTACACTATTCTCCTGTGCACCACTCCACGCTACTCCACTATATGCCACTCTATTATACGCTACTCCACTGTACGCCACCCCAGTGTAATCCAATCCACTCTATGCCACTCCATTCCATGCCAATCCATTGGACGCCACTCCACTCTATGCCACTTCACTGTATGCTACTTCACTCTACTCTACTCCACTGTATGGTATTCTACACTACCCTATTCCAGTCCATGCTATTCTACTGTACACTACTCCTCTGTACTCCACTCCATTCTACGCTACTACATTGTATGTAACTTCAATCTTTGCCCCTCTACTGTATGGTATTCCACTCTACCCCACTCCACTGTAACCCACTCCACTGTATGCTATTACACTGTACCCCACCTCGCAATACACCACTCCAGTCTGAACTACTTCACTGTATGCCACTCCACTGTACAATACTACTATATACGTTATTACATTCCACAACATTCCACTGTGCGCCACTCCAGTATGCGCTACTCCACCCTATTCTACTCTACTTTATGCCACTCCACTGTACGCAACTCCAGTCTATGCCACTCTAGTATAATCACCTTCAATCTATGTAACACCACTCTACAAAACTCTCCTACACTTGCCACTCTACTAGTCTCTTCTCCATTCTAGACCCGTACACTCTAAATTTGCACTCAACTCTATACCCTTACACTCTATTGTACAACAATGTACTCCACTCTATGGCACTTTCCAACACTGTGTGACACATCACTCCACTGTATTGTATGAGATATGACTCCAATATATAACAGTTTCCTCGACTCTATGTTATGTCACTTCAATTTATGCCATCCCACTTTATGCTAATCCACTGTACCCTACTCCACTCTACGCTACGCCACTGTACACCATTCGACTCTACGCTGTTCCACTCTATGCACCTCAAATCTTTTACACTCCACTGCACAGTATTCCACTGTCTGCTACTCCACTTTATGGTAATCCACTCTATGCAACTACACTGTATACCACTCCACTCTATGCTGCTCTATTGTATGAAACTCTCCTCTACTCTATATAACTCTATAAAAGTCTACCACACTTCCCCGCACTCTATGACATTCTATTCCACTTTATAACCGTACACTCCACTGGCCAACTCTATGCTTCACTCACTACCCTTAGGCTCCAATACACAACACTTTTCTATATGTCACAGCACTCTACCCTACTATACGAGACCACACTCCAATTTAACAGTTTACTACCTATGCTTCACCAGTATACTCCAGTCCATGCCACTCTACTCTACAACACACCAATACACTTGATTGTACTTTACTTCACACTATGTTACACCTCTCCACTCGACTATACTCCACTGTATGAGGCGTTGCCTCACTCTATGCTACAATACAACAATCCACTCTATGCAGCTTCACTTATTCACACAGTACTGTACTCTATGCAACTCCACTCTACAACACTGTACTATACTGTATGGCACTCTTTGACACTTTACTCCTGCCTATAACCATTCACTCCACTGTGCACCACTGTACTATACTGTATGCCACTGTACAACACTCTTCTCCACTCTACTCTGACACAATGCTGCACTCTACTCCACTACTCCACTGTGCGCCACTCCACTGTAAGCCACTCTATACCATTGTGCATTATAAAGCTGTATGTCAATCCACTCTACCACACTCTACAACACTGTACTGTACCCTATACCACTCCACTCTACAAAATCAACTAGACTGTAGCCACTCTACTCTACTGTAGTCTACAGCACTTTCAAATACTGTACAACACCCCCACTACACTATACTCTACAACATAGCACTCCACTTATGACATTTTACTCTATCTACTGTATGCTATTCTGCTCCACTCTACTGGACTTCACGCCACTATAGTCTATGACACTCCACTCCATGACACTTTACTCCATTCTACAGTACCCACTCTAGTATACTCCACTATACTCCACTCTACTACACTTTATCCCACTCTACACCACTCTATTATACACTGCTTCACACCGCTCCACTGTCTGACACTCTACTCCACTGTATGCAACCCCAACACTGTACTACACTCTATGCCACTATATGCCATTCTATGCCTATCCACTCTATTCCACTGTACTACACTGTATGGGACTTGATAACACACCATTCAACTTCTCTCTATGATACGCCACTCCACTATATGACATGGCACTCCACTCTATCACATTTTTATCCACTGTGCGCTACAACACTCCACTTTAGGATACTCCACTCAATGACAATCTGCTTCACCCTACTCCACTCTAAAACACTTTACTCCATTCTGTGGCAGTCGACTGCACCCTAATATACTGTTCGACATGCCATTCCATTGTACAACTCATGCTCCAGTCTACAATACTGGACTTCACTATATGAGGCACCATGCCACTACTCTATATAACACTTTACTACACTGTACGGTATGCTACTACACACAACTGTACTGCACTCGATTCCAATTTACAATACTTGACTCTATTACAATATACTTTACAACACTCTCCTCCACAGTACTGTACTACACTCCACATAACAACTCTCCACTTGTGACACTGGACTTTATAATTTGAAACACATTTTTGTTAAAAAATTTACAAATATTGAAATTCAATGAAAAAACAAAGGCTAAAGCATATTTATAGTTAGGAAAACGTATTTTCTTTATACAAACCAAGTTTAAACTACACAAACTTTAAAAATTCTAAAGTTATAACCTTCATTCACAATTTATCCACCACCTTCAAATTATTATAAGTAGCAGATCTTGTTACACACTCTTTTCAGCTTGCTAACCAGCACACTTAAATATAACTTCTGAAAATAAAACCATTTCTTTCAGAAAGCAACATACGAAGTTCTGTTTAAGCCCTCAGACACTCATATCTGGACAGTGGCAATACCATACTCCATGGCGTTCTAGCACACGTTAGGCACATCCTAAAAACTGCAGCAGGAACTGAAGAAATATGATCACATCACTCTCTTCCTGATAGAACATTGGCTCCCCTTTTCCAGCCTACACCATCTCCAAAACTAGCTATTATAACTAGCACCCCCTCTTATCTTGCAGACAACCTTACTATCACTGGTGGATCTCTGCACACAAGCAGCCAGGACACCATCAGAGACTGCAGACTAAGTGCAAAAAAGAAAATAAAGCCAGCCATCCTTTTTCATCTATGCACATAGGATCTGGAACCACACCCCTGTATCCATCAGGACTGCTCCAACTTAGGAAAGAGATGAAGACTCACCTCTTTAAACCATACCATATATATACTATACTATATATATATATATATATATATATATATATATATATATATATATATAAAACCTACTCGTGGTCGTCAGTAGGTAGTTATAGTTATTACCATGTTTTCTTAGAAAAAGCGTTTTTTGACTTTCCTATATTTTTTGCACCGTTTGACGAATCTTCTCAACATTTTCCAAAAAAAAGTGCCCTGTGATTCTTGTTGCACACTGAAAGTTTTGGGGTGATCTGTCAAGTGGGGGCAAGAAAAAGAGTGGGTCAAAAAAGTTGCATTTTCCATGGTAATTCCGATAGGACTTTTGAACACGACTACAGCCCGAACCACTGGACGGAATTACACCAAATTTGGCAGAAAGCTAGCTTTCCTACCGAAAGCAGATCAGGCTTTCGCGTATTTATTTTAAATCTGTTCAGTAGTTGTTGAGAAAAATAAATTTGGGAAAATAAATTTGTATATCTCTGGCTGCTAATCATGAATATTCGAGAATTTTCATGAATGCGTGTGCAAATAGAAGCGCTGTAATTGGCTGGCCACAACCTGACTAAAGTTGGGGCTGCCATTTTATTTCATGGGACATGGGGCTGAAAATCCAAATTGAAAGTGGCATAACGGGTTAGGGTGAAGGTACCCTGACCCCAGGGGTGTTTTAGGGTCAAATTATGAATTTAAAATGATTTTTCTCCACCGTGCGCGATATTTGCAAATATCCTTGAATATTCGAAGATATAAATTTAAAGAAAAAAAAAACATTCACAGACTCATTCATACAGTAATTCATTCACTCATACATGAACTCAGAGACTCATGCGTCCACTCAAACTCCCACTCAGACACTCATGCACCTACTCAGACCCACCTATAGACTCACACACCCACTTTCAGACCCACTCATGCACCCATTCACAGATCCACTAACAGAGACAGGCTCTGTGGCCAACACGCTCTGCGCTCTGCCAAAGGCCATGTGCGGCGCAGGGTTGAGTGGTTATAAGGGCTAGCTGCAGCACCTGGCCACAGGCCAACCCCTTGCTGTGGATGGCCAAAGGCTGTACACAGCAGTTATTGGATTAACGTATAGTAATTAAAATTACTTTACATTAAAAAAACATAGAAATTCACTGAAAAAAACAATGGTTACAGGGATCTTATAGTTAGGTTCTGAATTTACTTATACAAAACCACAGAAACTCAGCAGTTACAGTTAGAGTTATTTCAAGTAGCTATAACTTGCACCCTAAGGTAACTATATCTCACGTCTTCGCCTCGCACAGCTAATTATTCCACATATTATATCATTGATGACATCTTCTATGCCATCTTTGATATTATCACTGCAACATTTGCAACAAAATTATTTATGAGAAAACTGTGCATGAGAGGGGTGCAAGTTATAGTTACTTGAAATAACTTTAATTGCTGAATTTCTATGGTTTTGCATGAGTAAATTCAGAGTTTTTGGCACTCCGTGCTCCGCTTGGATCGCGAAGTTCATCCAAATACTCCGCTAGCCCCACCAGCGGAGCGGAGCACACCTGGTGTGCACTTCAGCCCAGTTATGGGCTACACAGCCTAGCGCAGACAGTCTGCGCTTCTGCTGTGTAGCCCATAACTGGGCTGCAGTCCACACCGGCGATGGATCCAGGGCCAGGCATCCCAGCCTGCCAACAGCCTGGGAGCAGGGGGCAGAGGGAGGAACCCACTGGAGGACCCAGATAAGTCCTCGTCTCTTTTCTTTTTTTCCCTTGTTTGTGCACACTGGTGCGCAAACTAGGTCTGAAACTGCAGCATTCGCTGCCTACGGTCCTTGCCTAAATTCAGACCAGGACCAGAAGCAGTGAAGGCTGCTGTTTCAGGCCTTTTATGCACCAGCCTGTCCTGTGTGCAGTGCACACAGGGCAGGCTGATGCACAAGAGGCCTGGCAGCTTTTTCACCTGAATTCAGGCCAGGGCTGTAGGCAGCAAAATAAAGCTGCTGTTTCAGGCCTCTTGTACACCGGCCTGCCCCATGTGCAGTGCACACGGGACAGGCCGGTGCACATGAGGCCTGAAACTGCAGCTTTTACTGCCTACGGCCCTCTCCTAAATGTGCCCAATCTTAGAAGTGCTAAGCAGGGTCGGGCCTGGCTAACCAACCCCAAACCTGCAGAGCGCTTCTGAGATCTGGTACATTCAGGACTCCGCTGGTCACAGAACTTCGCCTCCGCGGAATTCCACAGAGTTTTTAATCAACTCTGTGGAATTTCGCGGAGTGAACTCCGTGGATTCTGCCCAGGCCTCATATATAAAAAGATATATATATATATAAATTCACCGAAAAAAACAAGGTTACAGGGATGCTAGAGTTAGGTTCTGAATATACTCGTACAAAGAAAACCATAGAAATTTGGCAGTTATAGTTAGAGTTCTTTTAAGTAACTATACCTCTCACCCTAAGGTAACTATAACTCGAGCCCTTACCATGCATATTTTTCTTATCAATAATTTTATTGCAAATGTGCTAGTGATAATATCAAAGATGCCATACAAGATCTCATCAATGATATAATATGTGGCGTAATCAGCTGTGCATGGCAAAGGCGCGAGTTATAGTTACTTAAAAGAACTCTAACTGTAACTTCTAAATTTCTATGGTTTTGAATGAGTAAATTCAGAACCTAACTATAACGTCCCTGTAACCTTTGTTTTTGTCAGTGATTTTTTATGTTTTTTTTTTAACGTAAAGCAATTTTAATTACTATACGTTATTCCAACCCCTGCCATGCATGGCAAGAGGCAGCCAGGCCTTGTGGCAAAGCCCTTATAACCATCCAACCCCATGCTATGCACATCCTTTGGCTGAGGGCAAGTTGGCCACAGGGCCTGTCTCTGTCAGTGGATCTGTGAGGGGTGTATGAGTGTCTGAGTGGGTGTGTGAGTGGACGCATGAGTCTCTGAGTGCATGTATGAGTGAATGAATTAGTGTATGAATGAGTCTGTGGCTTTTCTTTCACATTTTTCCATATTTGCGGATAATTTGCGAAAATTCGCTGATTATCGCGAATATCACGCATGCTGACGCAAAATTATTTTATACCCATAATGTGCACCTATAATACACCTATATCACACCCCTGGGTCAGGGTACCTTTACTCCTGACCCCTTATGCCACTTTCAGTTTGGATTTTCAACCCCGGGGACCGTGAAAGAAATGGCAGCCACAACTTTGTAGTTAGGTTGCGGTCAGCCAATTGCAACGCTTCTTTTCACAAGCATATTCGTGAAAAATTCACAAATTTTGAAAATTATTCCCGGCCAGAGATACCCAAATTTATTTTCCCTTCCATATCTCAAAAACTACTGAATAGATTCACACCAAATAAGGGAAAGTGTAACCTGTGTACAGACTGCTAGCTTTCTGCCAAATTTGGCATAATTTCGTCCAGTGGTTCATCCTGTAATCATGTACAAAGAATCCTATGGAAATGAACCTGTAAAACTTAACCTTTTTGAACATTCTTCAAACGGTGCGAAAGATATAAGCAAGTAAAAAAAATGCTTTTCCTATGAAAACATGGCCCTAACTAGAACTACATAGTGGCGACCGCCACTAGGGAATATACACACACACACACTTACATGCAAGGAATTCCATCAAAGACTACAGTCTGGTTTCCATTTGTTTGAGTTGGCTGATCAGTAGTGTGGTGCTCTTCTGTCTATTTTTAGGAGTATGTGTACTGTAATGGTTAGTGTCATTTATTGTGCATGGCCAGTGGTCTTTACAACACAGTGTGGACCTTTCACCTGGCAGTGTACATAGCCAAGTGCATAAGGAGCCGCAAGTGATTGGCACACCCTACATAGTGTACAAAACCTGACCAGTGTGGCTTAGCAATTGTCATGTAACCCACTGGGATGCATTAATCTGAGTCCCAAAATTGAGCATCATCCAAAATTGTCAGTAGTAGCTTTGAGGAATAAATGCATACACAAAATCTTTATTTAAACATAGAGTCTCAGAACCAATATAAAATGTGCATTGCAGTACAAGTGTAACACATAGGAGGATTCCACAGATTCTGATGTAGTTAGAATGTAATGTGGTTTACCGCTCACTAAAGGGTGTATGCCACATGGTATTAAGATACCATTTGCCTGCCACACACCACTGAGTGTAAAATATTCTTTTAGGTTGGTGGCGTACCTTGTGTGTCATCACACACTGTAATGCATCATGTCCACAGCCTGTCATTGATGTTTTAAGGATGTAATGTGGTCTGAGTTTATAGTTCTTTGAGTCACCGTAATTTCAACCAAAGGGAAAAGCAGACCTGCAGTTGTGGTGTGATGGGATGTCTGTATTTGAGCTTCGGAAAAAACTGGAGTGGCATTGGGAAGGAAGAGAGGTCATCCACTGAGGGCTGTGCATGTCCCTTCTTATATATGATCCCACTATACAAGTTGCATATGGTTGGATCCAGATTCTTTGCAGGCCTCTACTTAAGACCTATAAGTCCTTGGTGTGTGCTGGCCCTAGTTCTGAAACACAGTCATGCAGCGAGCTTAGATAGATTCCTAGCCCAGGAGCCTTTGTTGCTCTTTCTTTTTTGATTCCAAGAAGGGAGCATTGGGAGGATCAGCAACTTGCTAATGACCCTAGGCCATGCATTGGCCATCCACACAATGCCCTTAATTTTGTACAGATTAGTGAGGTTGTCAAACCTAGTGATGCTGTAGGGAAGTTTGGGGATTGCAGCTTGAGCAATATCAAGGTATTGATTGTACTAGTGAATATTGAGGCTCTGAATATTATGATACAAGAATATAGTAGACAAACTATTGAAGAACAAGATATCGAAATATAAGTGCATGTAGAGGAAGTATAGATTTACTATTCTTAACTCCATATCTATGTACCTTGAACATAAATATATACATATATATACATAGTTAACATATATACATATCGTCAACACACACACACGTGTGTGTGTTTTGAGGTATCGAAAATCTATACTTACGTTTCGATATTTTGGTTTTGATATTTTTTCCTTTTACCTTGATACTTCTATTACACAATATTCTATCTTTGATATTCCGAGGGCAGACCAAGGATATCAAAGTGTGAGCCTGAAACCACTACATTCTGCATAGAAACAGCTATTTTGACAGTTATGAGTGTGTTCCGGAGTAAATATCCATTGGCAATTTGCCATTTATTTGATTGAGCAACTCCCAGCAAATGAAGCCATAGGAGGCTGGTTTTCGAAAGGTAACGGCTGCTGCCTTTGTCTCCACCTCCACATGGATGCAGCAGGCACAGCAAGCACAAAGAGAGAGAGAAGGACAGACAGAGAGAGATTTGAAAGAAAGAGAATGGTAAGAAAGAGAAAGGAAGAGAGCAAGACTGGTTTGAACATTTTAGATGGGCTGGTTGAAACGTTTCTGCCAGGACTGCTATGTGTTACCATTCTGGTACAGTATGACCACAGACCATGCCTGTAACATCTAGGCTGGTCTTATTTCCTCCAACGCGATCCCTGATATGATGCCCCTTTTTCAGAGCTCACTCCACACCCACTAGCATTCCCCCGCAAGCCAATAAAGGAGGTTGACATACTGAGATCTGTGTCTGTGCTCATTTATGAAGATATTGATTAGCAGCATAAGGCGAAGAAGCTGTAGGAATGATTAGGTTATTAGCAGTGCCACTGGAATTATGTGATTCTTCAACAGTGGCTTTTTCCCCATAGTTATGGATTTGCCGCATTTGTCACTTAACGCATCATCTGCTGCATAATCTGAAGATTTTAACAAAAATTGTGTCTAGCACAAACAGATCAAAAGTTACTAATAAGCATTTGCAACGCAATAGGATTTGCATTTTTGAGTGTTTGAGCTATTGGCGTTGTAAATGACAATGGCGGTCATTACAACATTGGCGGTAAAAGCCGCTTACCGCCGTGCAGAAAACCGCCAACACACCGCCGCGGCCGTGGAAATCCGCCACAGCTATTATGACCCACATTTCGGAATCCGCCAAAAGTCAGACACCCACACAAGTCCGCCACACCAGAGGTCAGTGATAAACTGGCGAAAACAAAACCTCCACCGTCATGCCAACAGAAATACGCACACACTATCACGAAACACGAATCCACGCGGCGGTCTTTCAACCGCGGTATTCCATTGGCGGTACACACCGCCGCGCTCAAAATACACACACATCTACAAAACACATCCACATTGGACAATTCCAAATACACACACCTGATACACATACACACACCACTCCCACACACCCAATACAATATAAAACACACACCCACATCACCCACAAACCCCCACGACAAAAAATTCCGAAAGAAGGCCAGAGAGAGACACCACCAGCAAGAACAACTGCATCCACAGGCACACAACACCATCACAAAAAAAAAAGAACAGATGTCAGAGCACTCATGATTTCCTAATTAGGAGTTGTTAATGTATCCAGTCTTCTTAGTCAATTAATCACCGACTCATGTTCATCTCTGAGTCCAGAATTTATTCACAATGTTCAAAACTCTCCATAAGTATAGCAAAATACAGCCAAAATACAGCCAACACGTGTTTCATCCTATGAGAAGTTGTTCTCTTAGGGACTTCATCAGGGCTTAGTTAGAATTGCTTAGTTAAGTAGAGAAATATCCAAAAAGCTTGATGAGTAACATCATATATTGTATCCAAAACATAATTTCATCGAGGTAAACTCCATATCAATCTTCTGTAATAAATTATTAGAGTAAGTATAGGGTACCAATCCCGAAGTCAAATGCACCCCGCAATGTCCCAGTTACAATGTGCAGCATATCGTCACCATCACCCACACAACTTCCACGCACCTCACACAACACATCACTACATATCACCACACTTATCACCACACACTCCACCCCACACATCACCTACACCACCCCATGGCACGGCAAAGACACCCAAGGTTCTCGGAGGAGGAGCTCAGGGTCATGGTGGAGGAAATCGTCCGGGTAGAGCCACAGCTATTCGGAGCACAGGTGCAGCACACCTCAATTGCAAGGAAGATGGAGCTATGGCGAAGAATAGTGGACAGGGTCAACGCAGTGGGACAGCACCCAAGAAATCGGGAGGACATCAGGAAGAGGTGCAACGACCTACGGGGGAAGGTGCGTTCCGTGGTCTCAAGACACCACCTGGCGGTTCAGCGGACTGGCGGCGGACCCCCACCTCCTCCCCCACAACTAACAACATGGGAGGAGCAGGTCTTGGCAATTCTGCATCCTGAGGGCCTCGCAGGAGTAGGTGGAGGAATGGACTCTGGTAAGTCAAAGCTTTACTATTACATCCTCCACCCTACCTGCATGCTATCACATACCCCCACCCTCACCCCCAGCACCCCAACTCCTCACATATGTCCCAACATCACAAACCACCCATCCCAACACCAAGCCCAACAAAGCATGGACACCCATCACCAAAGCATGCCCACTGCACATACCCATACACCCCCCTAAACCACCATCACACAAGCTCCCACACAGGAATGCTAGCACTGGGGTACATGGTCACCCACCCATTGCACAACCTTACACACACAGATTTAATAAACATCCTTTTATACCCCTGCAGGACCCCTACCCAACGTCACCGGACAGGAGGGTCCACACATGTCCACACCACCAACAGAAGAGGCCCACAGTGATGACAGCACCTCTGTCCAACTGGATCTAGATGACCAGCCCGGACCATCGGGGACCTCTGGACAGTCGGTTCCCCTCACACAGGCACAGGCCACCACAGACCTTCCCCCCTCTGGAAACACCAGCACAGCACCCACCCAGCGGGCCCATACCTCCGTCCCCAGGACACGTCAATCAGCAGTGTGTCCACTACTACAGGGAACCCAGGATAACCCACCACCCCAACAACAGGGACCTGGGGGCAGTGGTAGTGGGCACACCGTTCAGGGGACAGAGGCCCAAGAACACAGGGGAACTGGGAGGGCAGCTGAGCGACAGGGGGCGGATAGGCCAAGGGAACCCACTCTCCACGAGGCCCTCTCCTCCATCATGGGAGCCTACCACCACTCCCAGGAGACGATGGCAACGGTACTGGCCAAGTTTCAGGAGACGCAGCGCATGAAGGAGGAACAGTATATGGGCTTCAGGGAGGAACTCAGAACCATCAGCTCACCCTGGGCACCATCGTAGGGGTGCTGAAGGAACTACTCAACACCAGGAGGGACACTGTGGCACTACAAGGGGCCCCTTACACTAGCATGGAAGATGAACTGCCCACCACCTCCGCCGGCGCTAGTGGACAGGACTCCCCGCCACAGGACCACCACACCAGCACCCCACCCCCTGCAGAGGGAGAACCACCCCGCAAACGGTCCCTGAGATCCAGGACAAAGACAGAGCACGATGCCAAGATCCCCGCCAAGAAATGAGACCACCCTGATTGTCATCCTACTGTCCCACTTTGTCACTGCCCCAGCTCCACTTCCTATGCCCATATGGGCAATGCACCTGTGAGACTAATAGACTGGACTCTGCCATGGACACTCCTCCGCCATCACCCCTCACCATTTCACTACCCCCTACAATATTGAGCATTTAAATAATCACACCTAAAGCACAAAACGATCTGGAGTCTGTCTGTGATTTTGAAATAGTGTATTAGCATTTACAGTGCTAAAATGTTTTTAAAATAGTAATGTTAACATACCTATGTCACACAGCTCTAGTCCATGAGGAATCTAAGCAGATGTCACACAGTGGGACCCACATCTGTGAAATCGTAAGGGAAAGTGACAACTCAGTGACCATACACTGGGTGAAAACGACAGACAGGAGAGAGGTAGTAGTGTTAAAGTACATGTAGTAGGCAGGTTTGTATTCCTACCTGTGTCTCACTGGAAATATTGCAGGATCACTGAGTCCCTGTTGTGCATGTCTTTTTCCTCTGCTTCCTCCTCATCACTTTCCACAGGCTCCACAGCTGCCACAACACTGCCACTTGGACCATCCTCCTGCAGAAAAGGCACCTGTCGTCTTAAAGCCAAGTTGTGAAGCATACAGCAGGCCACGATGATATGGCGCACCTTCTTTGGTGAGTAGAATAGGGATCCACCTGTCATATGGAGGCACCAGAACCTGGCCTTCAGGAGGCCAAAGGTCCGCTCGATCACCCTCCTAGTTCGCCCATGGGCTTCATTGTAGCGTTCCTCTGCCCTTGTCCTGGGATTCCTCACTGGGGTCAGTAGCCATGACAGGTTGGGGTAACCAGAGTCACCTGCAAATGGTGAGGGACAACTGTTAGACACACACTAACCTGTAGGGATAACCCCAGACCTAGACAACCATTCCCAATGACTTGCTTCCAGGTGCTCACCTAATAGCCACACACGGTGCCTCTGGAGTTGACCCATCACATAAGGGATGCTGCTATTCCGCAGGATGTAGGCGTCATGCACTGAGCCAGGGAACATGGCATTCACATGGGAGATGTACTGGTCTGCCAAACATACCATCTGTACATTCATAGAATGATAACTCTTCCGGTTTCCGTACACCTGTTCACTCCTGTGGGGGGGGGTCCAAAGCCACATGGGTCCCATCAATGGCACCTATGATTTTGGGGATATGTCCCAGGGCATAGAAATCACTTTTCACTGTAGGCAAATCCTCCACCTGAGGGAAAACGATGTAGCTCTGCATGTGTTTCAGAAGGGCAGACAACACTCTGGACAATACGTTGGAAAACATAGGCTGGGGCATCCCTGATGCCATGGCCACAGTTGTTTGAAATGAGCCACCTGCAAGGAAATGGAGCACTGACAGCACCTGCACTTGAGGGAGGATTCCTGTGGGATGGCGGATTGCTGACATCAGGTCTGGCTCCAACTGGGTACACAGTTCCTGGATTGTGGCACGGTCAAGCATGTTGGTGATAATCAAATGCCGCTCCTTCATTGTCGACAGGTCCACCAATGGTCGGTACACCGGAGGATGCCGCCATCTCCTCACATGTCCCAGCGGACGGTGTCTATGAAGGACAACAGCGAGCACAGAGTCAACCAACTCAGAGGTACGTACCCACAGTTTACACAGAACACCATCCATACACAAAAGGTGGCCTGTATGTGTGTTGAGTGTAGGCCTAGGTCTGTGTGACGCAGTTGAAAATGAAGCCAGGTGGGCCCCTGAAATGGCGGCTGCCTGACCTCTAAAGTGGGACAATTGGATGTGAGGTAACTGCGCTGGCGTTGTACACCGTCGCGGTAGGCGGTCGAAGACTGCAGCGCAATGCTGCATTGGTTAACATTGGACCCTTTGGGTCACAGGAGCCAATGACGATGTACGCCGGCGGTGACGGTACGCACCGCCGCGGACATGACCACCATTTTCTGTTTGTTCAATCACTCGATACCTGATCTTCGACAGGAGAGGACCTACACTGCAAGTGCTGCTGTGACCTCGGTCTGGAAGAGACAATGGCTCGTTCGTCTGGGGAAAGGGCCCCTGCCTTCCCATCGGAGGAGTTGGAGAAACTCGTGGACGGGGTCCTCCCCCAGTACCAGCTACTCTACGGTCCTCCAGACAAACAGGTAAGTACACAGGGAGCATGTTGTATGGGCTATGCCTGTGTGGAGACGGCTGGATGTAAGAAGGAAGGGGGCAGAGTGCTGCGTGCATGAAAGACAGTGAATGCATGTGCCACATGGCAAGGGTAGGGATGGGGGCCAATCACTTTGACGGTGCAGTTGGTAATGACTTCTCTTTTTCACCTGTACATTTCATGTACGTCAGCGACCACCAGAAGAAAGATATTTGGCGTGCCATCGCCAAGGAGGTCTGGACCCTGGGGGTCTACCACAGACGGAGCACCCACTTCTGGAAAAGATGGGAGGACATTCGCCGCTGGAGCAAGAAGACGGCGGAGGCTCAGCTGGGGATGGCCTCCCAACATGGGAGGGGTGCCCGTCGCACCATGACCCCCCTGATATTCAGGATCCTGGCGGTGGCCTACCCGGAGTTGGATGGGCGCTTGAGGGCATCACAGCAGACACAAGGGGGTGAGTACACTCTCATTCTGCTGACATTGCGCGCAGTGGAGGTGTCTGGGTGGGGGAGGAGGGCTGTGGGTTTCCCTAGGCCAGGGCGAGTTCCGTAGGCAAGGCCTCTCCGTAAGGCAGGCCATGTGGCACCCCACCCCACCTCTGTAGGGTGCCAAGTACAGCTATTCATGCCCCTGTGTCATCTATGTGTGCAGATGTCGTCAATAGCCTTGTAGGCCATTTCCCAGGAATTGAACAGTGGAGCCCAAGAGCGCGGCGTAGTGCAGGGGGCTTCTGTGTCTGTCGTGTCCGCCAAAGGTAGCGGTAATCCATGCACTCAACATGTCTTTCTTCTGTTCCCCCACCCCTTTTTGTGGTCTCCCTGTTCTTGTGTGCATTAGCATCATCAGACGGAGGAGCAGTGGCACCGGAGCACGAGGGAGCTGGATCCCACATGGCCATGGAGGGCGACACTACGGAGTCTGAATTCACCAGTGGGACGCAGGACGAGGGGAGCTCCATGGCGGGGACAGGAGCTGAAACCAGCGACACAGACTCGTCCTCTGATGGGAGCTCCCTTGTGGTGGCGGCAACATCTGTGCCCCCCCACATCTACAGGTACAGCCGCCACACCCCCTACCAGCACAGCCCTCCCAGCAGCCCCTCAGCCTTCGCCCCTTGCCCGCTCACCCGGGAGGGTGGGCATCACCTTCACCCCAGGCACCTCAGGCCCTGCCCCAGTCACCCCTGCTGCCTTCAGTGAGGAGGCCATTGACCTCCTCAGGTCCCTCACTGTTGGGCAGTCTACCATTTTGAATGCCATCCAGGGTGTAGAAAGGCAGTTGCAACAAACAAATGCATACCTGGAGGGCATTCATTCTGGTCAGGCGGCCCTTCACCGAGCTTTTCAGACTCTGGCCTCAGCACTGATGGCAGCCATTGTCCCCGTCTCTAGCCTCCCCCCTCCAACTTCCTCCACCCGACCCAATCCCCTGTACCTCTGCCTATCCCAAGCACACCATCAGACCAGCCTGCACACACCTCAACACACAAGGGAAGCTCAGGCAAACATAAGCACCACACATCCCACAGGCATTCACGCAAGCAACACACACATGCAGACACACCAACATCCACTGCCTCCACTGTGTCCCCCTCCTCGTCGTCTCCCTCCTCCCTCCCAGTCTCATCTACACTCACACCTGCATGCACTACCTCTACAGCCACTACGTCCCTCACCAGCACACCCACCAGCACACCCCGCTCATGTGCAGTCACCACCCCCACTACCATTCACACGTCCCCTGTGTCCTCTCTCAGTGTGTCTGTGACGCGCCCTCCCAAGATACACAAACGCAGGCACACACCCACCTAACAGCCATCCACATCACGACAGCCTCCAGTGCATGCACCTTCACCCAAAGTCACCAAACGTACACCTCCTACTACCACCACCTCTTCCTCCACTCCCAAACCCCCTCCAGCTACCCGTCCCAGTGTGTCCCAAAAACTTTTCCTGTCCACCCTTGACCTTTTTCCCATACCTCCCCCACCCCGTCCATCTCATAGGTCCCGAAGTAGCACCTCAGCCACAACATCTCTGGGACCAGTGGTTCCTGTAGTCACCGGTATGTGGAGTGCACCGGCCACCAGGATAGCCAGTGTGGCACGGAGCCACAGTACAGACAGTCCCCCACCTGTGAAGCATCAGAAGTTGGCCAGTGCCCGGCGGGAGAGGGGGTAGACTCCAGCCACCAAAGCCACTCCCAGGGGTCCCGTTGGGAGTGTGGAGTCAGCTGTGACACCTTCCAAGGTGGGGAAGGGCCACAAGAAACCCGGCAAGTCTGGGAAGAGCAGCACGGAAGAGAAGACCGCCATCATCCCCGCTGCCCAGGAGGCCACTGCCAGCCCCAGCCCAGCTGCCCAGGAGGCCACCGCCAGCCCCAGCCCAGCTGCCCAGGAGGCCACCGCCAGCTCCAGCCCAGCTGCCCAGGAGGTCACCGCCAGCACCAGCCCCGCTGGGCCATGAAGGACCGCCAGCACAAGCCCCACTGGGCCATGAAGGACCGGCAGCAAAAGGCCGGCTGGGCCATGAAGGACCGCCAGCACAAGCCCCGCTGGGCCATGAAGGACCGCCAGCACAAGCCCCACTGGGCCATGAAGGACCGGCAGCAAAAGGCCCGCTGGGCCATGAAGGACCGCCAGCACAAGCCCCGCTGGGCCATGAAGGACCGCCAGCACAAGCCCCGCTGGGCCATGAAGGACCGCGAGCAAAAGGCCCGCTGATCCATGAAGGACCGCCAGCACAAGCCCCGCTGGGCAATGAAGGACCGCCAGCACAAGCCCCGCTGGGCCATGAAGGACCGCCAGCAGCTGAGACCCTGCAATGTAGGCCGCCATCTGAAGCACCGCTGAACAGGGCACCGCCATCTCAAGCACCGCTGAACAGGGCACCGCCATCTCAAGCACCGCTGCACAGGGCACCGCCATCTCAAGCACCGCTGCACAGGGCACCGCCATCTCAAGCACCGCTAGCCCATGAGCGGCAGGGGCACTGACGCTACTGGGTCCGTCACGGGGTGAGTGATGCACTCTGGGCACCAGTCCCCCTCCAGAACCAGTGGAGAGATCCGTCCACTACCTCTGTCCTTCACAGGATGAAGCACTCTGGGCACCAGTTCCCCTCCAGAACCAGTGGAGAGATCCATACACTACCTTTGTCCTTCACAGGATGAAGCACTCTGGGCACCAGTCCCCCTCCAGAACCAGTGGAGACTGTCATCCACTACCTCTGTCCTTAACAGGATGAAGCACTCTGGACACCAGTCCCCCTCCAGAACCTGTGGAGACTGTCAACTACTTGAGAGACTGTGGCTTTGTACTCCCCAGGATTGAACAGTGGGCAAGCCACCCACTTTAGAGACTTGAGAGACTGTGGCTTTGCACTCCCCAGGATATGGCAGTGGGCAAGCCACCCACTGTAGAGACTTGTGAGACTGTGGATTTGCACTCCCCAGGATATGGCAGTGGGCAAGCCACCCACTGTAGAGACTTGAGAGACTGTGTCTTTGCACTCCCCAGGATTGAACAGTGGGCAAGCCACCCACTGTAGAGACTTGAGAGACTGTGGCTTTGCACTCCCCAGGATTGAACAGTGGGCATGTGGCCCCCTCGTGGATTTGGCGTCGTGCACTCAAGCGGCTGAGGTGCCCCCCCCCTTCCCTCCCCATGAGGTGCCTGTTTTCTTGCTGTCTGATGCCCCTGCAGTGTTCTCTTCGTCATGGTTGGGGATCTTGTGTGGGCCTCGCCCATACCGTGTGGTCCCAGTGTTCCACGGACTTTCTTTGTGCAGTACCTGGACTACTATGCCTGGTATTTATTTTGTACCTTGTGTATATATATATTTCTGCATACTTGTTTTTAATATATTCGATGGTTATACTCATTTTCTTTGGTCTTTGCATTCTTCTGGGGGGGGTTTGGGGGGTGTAACTGTGATGTATTGATATGCATTAGTGTGTGTGTTGTAGTGTGTGAGGGTGGGGGTGTTGCGTGTGTGTGTCCCTGTTTTTTGCCTCCCCCCACCCCTGTGTCGTAGGTGCTGTACTCACCGTGGTCTTCGCCGCCGGCGTTCGTGCTCCTGGTAGAGACTATCGCAGGGAGAATTTGGAGTTCCGGTTCCATGGTGTCCTCGTTCCTCGTGGAGTGTGTAGAGGTGAGCGTTTTCCCTTCGAAATTCCTGTTTCCGTCGTGTTTTTATCCACGGTGAATCCGCCCCGGAAAAGGTGGCAGATTGGTAGGTTGTGATACTGAGGGCCGTACATTGTCTTCCGCCTGTCTGTTGGCGGTGACCGCTGCGCTGTTTGTTTGTACCGCCGTGGCGGTCTGAGTGTTAAAGTGGCTGTCTTTGTTGGCGGTTTCCGCCACGGTCGTAATTGCAATTTTTTTACCGCGGGCCTGTTGGCGGTCTTACCGCCGCTTTAACACCGTCCGCCAGGGTTGTAATGACCACCATTGTCTTTTACCTATATGTTGTGGTTTGAAGTGTAGTCGATGTATGCTAGGTGCCAGAGCAACCTTCTCAGGCCTGTGCCTACAGGAGAGACGACACAACAAGGTCGCCATCATTTCTGTAGACTGGCTGTGATACCCTAGCGAAGCAACCCGTTCTAGTGTGTTTACCTAAACTTTTATAGCACCAAACAAGCCACAAATAGGCACCTTTGTGGCATTTAACCCAGAGAATGACTGGGTCAAAAGAGTTCGGAGCAAAGAAAAGGGGGCAGCCATATATTTCTGTGTGTTAAACTTTGAAATGAATTATTCCTTTACATTGGCAAAACCATCCTAACTTTTAAAAACATTGGCTGTATACAAAGAGAATAACAGAAAAGGCACCTTAACTGAACAGGAGGCTTTCAATGTGTGCAGATTGGTGAAACAGAGCTTCAGTGGTAGATGGGTCGACAGGATAGGTTCCAGAGGTGCGATATCTGGGAGCTTGGGTCAGTGTTTTAAATGGAAATACAGAAAGGCTGGTACTCTCTATTCATTTAAAGCACTGCCTTAGGTTAACAGTCTTATGACAGCCCTCGACTCAGGACTGGACTCTGTGGAGCAGACACGTGTACCTGAATCTCCTGGGCCTTGACAGTGCCTTTTTGGTACATACATGTGTGCTATGGCTGATGGTTTTGAAGCCAGAATTATCTCTGTTGGGGTAGCTACTCAAAATGTGAAGTCTTGGTGTTGCCATCTTGACCACTCATAGTAGAACGGGAAGCCTGGGTACGGACGATAGAGTGTTTTTTCGCCTAGACCAGTGGTGCCCAGCGAGGCTCCTACAGAGCTTGTTCTTTGGCATTTTTATGGGCTATAAAAAGGATTCAAATTAATGTTTTTTTGGGAATCCAGTATAGGTCCAGAACCATGTGAGAGTTTATTGATACCAACATAAGATAAATTACTAAAAAAGTACAGAATTTTTTTTTATGGAACTTATTTACACAGTGGTTACCCTGCAAGCCGGACATGGACCCTGTCTCATACAAAAAAAGACTTCAGTCACAACACATTTGGGTTACATAAGTACAAGCAGTGGCTGGTCCTGGTAGCCACATTTTGTGAAACAACAGTTCGCCTGTTTTAAACATCTCCTGCTCATGGAGTCTTTACTGTTACTGTTCAGGATTGATTTGAGATGTAGTCCTTGGAGGTATGCACCCATATAAACAAACACACGTATATTCCTAAACACATGGGGAGGCCTGGTGAAGCACTGAGAGGAACACCAGTAGAAGCAGGAGTGAGAAAAGGGCCAATCGATAGGTTAGAAAGATATTTTCTTGACATTTATTTTCCAGGTACTTGGTAACCACAGCAATCAGTAATAATGCATAGATTTGACATCAAATGATGTATGGCAACTTAGAGGAGTGGTTACGTGAACCCTGGGGTCTGAGGAGAGGAGAGCAGGTTAAACATTACTAGACTGTGACAGGTGAAACATGGAGCATTATACACAGGAGTCCAGAGGGTGATCGGGAAGTGCCCTGTGCCTGTGACAGCTCCTGTGGGGGGTGTTCGAAGTTGCACCTGTTCAAACAGGAAGCAGTGCTATTCAAGCGCTGTTTTAGACAGCGCTTCTGGAAGTGGCATCTGAAAGGTCACAGTAGCTGTGAGGGGACTGTCATCACAAACATGACACCAGAGAATTCTGAGAGGAAGAAGTGATGGAGTTTGCTCCACATTTGTGCCCTATGATACGCTGCTCCTCCCACTGTGGCACCCTAGTGTTAGCTTCTTTGTGCTACAGGGTTAGGAACAATGACTTTCTTTACTAACTGGACTCTATTTGAAGAGGCTCAGTTTACATCCAAAGGCTAGATGTCTTTTGCTATCAAGCTTGAGGCCGTGGGGACGTGGCTAAGCAGGCCAACATGGTAGGTGCACCGTAGTGCCGCCAACTCGCCAGGAGATAACCCGGATGCGGCGACAGCAACATTCGGCTGCCTGTGTACTGGGGCCCCGGGAGCACTGGGAGCTGATCCTGACCAGAGGAGGAGTGTCTGAACCCACACAAGCCCGTCTGCATGGTGTAGTCTACTGGGGCACGCTGTCGCGCTGGGGCAGTCTCCCTGGCCGGGAGTCCCCGACTGCGCTGTCACAGAGACTGATGGCTGTGATCCACAAACTTTGGAGTTATCGCCACTGCTATTGGGCCGCCCGACGCCGAGGACCAGGTGGCCATGGCACGCAGCTCAACATGGCCCTCATGGCGGTGGCTGCTCGTCGCTGCCATATTCTGAGCCTGATGGTCCACGGCAATCCATTTTGGAGGAAGATGCAACCTGGGGGGGGCACTCCCTTGCTTGGAGCTACGTTGGCACCAGCCATGATCCCCATGCCATAAGAGTCAAGAGGTGAGGTGGACCCATCGAGTGTGGACCCGAGGGGTAGTGGGGGGGCGGCTTGATGGAGAGGCTGGCGTGGTGGAGCCCCTGAGACCGACAGTTTGGGTGAGGTCCAAGATTGGGCCCAGCAGAGAATGAGCGGCACGGAGCCTTGGAACAGGCAGCACCCGAAAGGCATTGAGGGCCCCCGAAAATTGAGGTGCATAGCAAGAGCAGCAACCTTACCCTGCGACCAACTTTCACTAGCCTGGTACAAGTTGAGGGAGGCCCCAGAGAGATAACGCAGTGGGCTGGGCCTCGGGGATAGTTGGAGCAAAGGCCCCCACTATCAAACACTTAACTGTGCACTCCCGGGGAGTGGATGGAACTGACCGTGCTAAATTGAATTGACTCAGCGAATCCCTGAGTGAACCAACGCTGTCATAATCCTAGGTTGACAGTAGCAGTCTGGTGGTACTTGCGCCCTTGGTGCCTGGGCTGCAGAGCAGGGAGTGGTGTCTCCCAGATATCGGGAGAGGAATGGAAGACGACACAACCAAGGATCGTAACCACAATGGGCAGGCAGCGTCCCCCTCACCCGACACCACAAACCTCCACATCTCAACCCCCAGGCAGTGAGTTCAGACACGTGAAGTGCTTACCACTCAACAGCAGCTCCTGCGGTGCTTCAATTTCACAGCACACATAGCACGGGTACACCAGGAAGGAGATAAGGCTGGACGACTACTCGCCTGGCTAGCATGACAAGATACAAGCATCACCCCAATTACAGAGATACGCTCTCGGTCAGGGGAGACGCTTAGAGATCAGGAATCAATCCTGCAAGAATTTGCCCACTACTAATCACAAATATATGAGGCCCCAACTGCGGCTTCTACCCAGGCCGCCACCAACTTCCTGTCACAAATTACCATTCCACATATCCCTGCAACTATCAGGAGGGATCTAGATGTCGTAATTATGGGACAGGAGGTCCGTCAAGCGATAAAAGACTTAGCCAGAAATAGATCCCCAGGCTTAGACAGTCTGCTGCTGGAGTTTTACTTCACATTTGTGACTAAGCTCGCCTCACAGTTAATAACGTTCTATAATGAAGCACTACAGCACAACAACCTGCCTGGAACTCTCCGAGAATCTCTCCTTACCTCTATCCTTAAGCCTGATGGAGACCCAACTATTCTGGGCTGCTACCGACCCATAGCTATCCTGGGGACAGACTATAAAATATTAGGCAAAATTTTAGCAAGTGTTATACACAAATAGTTCCTGCCCTAGTGCATGAAGACCATAATGGCTTTGTCCCGGGGTGTAATACCTTGCAAAATCTCCACCGCCTGTTTCACATACAGGATCAACTCAGCAATTCTTTCCCACATGCCGTAGCCCTCATCTTAGATGTGGAGAAGGCATTTGATATGCTATTGTGGGAATATCAGTTCCAGATATTGACACAGATGGGAGTGGGAGAAAGCCTATTGGCATACACTCGCCTCCTCAGCCGGACCCTCCTCCTGGGTCCGGCTGGGCTCTTTAGTCTCCAACTCATTCCCAGTCCAGCGAGGCACTCGCCATGGTTGCCCACAATCGCCCCTCCTTTTTGCATTGGCAATGAAGCCTGTGGCAATCTGACTGCGGTGGGAGGGAGACAGCTGGGGCATTCCATTGGTCGTGTACATGTGATCTTGTTGTATGCAGATGATATGTTGGCGTACTGCCGGGACATCAACATGCCCCTCACCACACTAAATAATAAGCTGGAGGAATTTTCTGTCAACTTGGGCTTACAAATTAACTGGGCCAAATCTGTAATTTACCCTTTTCACCCAGAGACCCCTTTCCCAGATGTTTACTTAGGCCCCACCTGCCTTCAGTGGGGGCTGCAGCTGGTCCGATATCTCGGGATCCGGCTTTATAAAACTCCTGATGACTTATATGAGGGCAATCTGTGCAGAGCGATAGAAGGTATCAGAGCACAGATGTCATTCTGGCAGTCACTTCCCTTAGCCCCCATGGGAAAGATAGTGCTCACAAATATGCTCATCCTCCCTAGACTGTTATATTACTTTGCAAACCTCCCAGTTGCCCCCAGGCTTTTTTCAGAGAGCTAGATGCACTGATGGGAACTCTAATCTGGGGGCAGCAGCATCACAGAGTTGTGATTTTGAAGTTGCAACTCCCCCGGGACCAAGTAAGGCTCGGAGCCACAGTGTTTGAGCCTTCCTTCCTAGCGGTGCAGCTCCAGTGGTTGTCGCGATGGACTGACGGCCGCTATACGAGCGAGGCTGGTGGTCCTTATGGCACTTTTGACACAATCACTGTCCACAGCCTCTTATTCTCGAAGCAGATGCCCCTCGCTACCTCTCCAATGCAGGTCTCAATAGCCCGTACTTGCATGCTACGAATATATAGACACCCCTGAGACCGACTGTGCTAGGC
The DNA here is from genome assembly GCF_031143425.1 of Pleurodeles waltl. Classification (NCBI taxonomy): domain Eukaryota; kingdom Metazoa; phylum Chordata; class Amphibia; order Caudata; family Salamandridae; genus Pleurodeles; species Pleurodeles waltl. Next base: position 1,193,866,464 of record NC_090444.1, read on the forward strand.
GCCTAATATTCTGCTAGTGGGCCTGCCCTGGACGTCAGGCCACTACACAGCACGCCATTTGGTGGAGTGGACAACCAATGACATTGCAGTGATAGGCGACCTGTATCTTGATGGCCGCTTACTCACATTTGATCAACTCACAGAGAAAAACAATATATATCCAGGGCAATTTCTCACACATCGACAGTTATGTGCTACTATCAGGACACTCTGAGGGCGAGGGGAAACTGAACAACAGCACCACCCGGTCATACATACAATATACACTATGGGCCCTGGTCGTCACCTCATAACCTGGCTATATAAAGCAACATTTGAAGTTTACTGTGTATCCCTGGATTCGCTCCGGCATCAATGGGAGGCAGATCTGGGCAGGGAAATAACCGATAGCAAATGGGAAACAGCACTATCCCACCCCGGGAAGGTCTCCCTCAAGTCCTGTTTCAATAATATACAGTTTTACCTCTTACACAGATTGTATCTAACTCCAGCCCGTCTCAATAAGTACTATCCTACAGCACACCTCACATGCCCATGCTGACCTCAAGAAGAGGCAGATTTGTGCCACATGCTTTGGGCTTGCCCAACACTCCACCTCTATTGGTCCACAATACACACTATCCTACAAGGACTGTTGGAAATACCTGACTTGAACACATGGGAAGGCAGCACCGTAGGCATTTTTAAACAGAAGAAAACTCATAAAGTTTGGTTCCACTTTGTGACATTAACCCTCTTGCTGGCAGTCCTCACAATCACTCTCCAATAGCGATCACCTGCCCCGCCCTCAGTGAAGACCTGGAGGGGAGCTGTTCTTAAATGGGGGGCAGCAGAGGAGGAGGCCCTGAGCCAGGAAGACGTGCAGGGCCTCCACAGTCCTCCCATATCACAGCATTGGGTGATGATTCTGGCCCGTTACAGGCAGCACCCCCACATTGATACCAGACCTCTATAGACTGTGACACCTATGACAGCAGGACATATATCTGGTTTACGTGACTTTCAAATAACATTTCCCAATATGCAATCAGAGACCCAAGGCCCCACACTTCTTTGGGGATCTCCCCTACCCGCCTTGCTAGATACAAGCGCCACCAGCCTACATGCCCCCCCACCTGCACCCCTGTGCATAGAATACTGAAGATCTGCAACTTGTGACACCGTGCCAACCAGAATGTCACAGATTACAATCCTGACATAGCTTTTTCACCTCTTCATCTCTGCAAGGTTGATGCAAATGAATTATAGTGATTTTGTTAAGAATGGCACCTACTGTGCAGCACTATGAAATGGCAGAAACAGTATTACCAAGCGCTATATAAAAAAAACGAGTTATTCCCAGACTGCCCCAACATGCACCAGCTAAAGAACTCTAGGTGAGAGGATGTGGCATACGGGCCAGAGCTGTTGACTTTGGAGCTGGGGAACATGGCTCTAGTCTTAGCGCTGGCTCAACATTCTGTGATTCTGGGCAAATCACTTAATCTCCCCTTGCTACCAAAAATGAATGTGTTCTTGTGTGATGTAACTGGTGCTCATGTAAAGCGATATAATACCTTTGTATTGAGTTTGCGCTAACTGAACTTTATTTGAAGAGGCTCAATTTACATCAAAAGGCTAGATTTTTTTGTTATCAAGCTTGAGGCCGTGACTTGCTTGGGTTTGGAGTCACAACGCCTTTTCCACCATTTTTAGAGGTAACACCTTTTGCCATTTTCTTGCCTAGAACTAACCTATATGCTTGGTTGGGGACCCTCTGGAGGTTATCAAGAGCACATGCTATCACCTAGTGTTAAGCTCTACTCAAGTCAGCTGTTAATGCACCCACTGCAGAGGTCTTGACAGAACAAGAATGTCAAAGATTACAAATCATGGCTTTTCCACCTCTTCATCTCTGCAAGGTTGATGCAAATGAATTATAGTGATTTTGTTAAGAATGGCACCTGCTTTGCAGCGCTATGAAATGGCAGAACCTGTATTACCAAACGCTATATAAAAAGTGAGTTATTCCCAGACTGCCCCAACACGCACCAGATTAAGAACCCTGGGGGTGAGGCTATGGCGTGAGTGCCAGAGCTGCCGACTTTAGAGCTGGGGAACACAGTTTGATTCTCGCCACCGGCTCTACACCTGTGATTCTGGGTAAATCACTTAATCTTCCCTTGCTACCAAAAAGGAATGTGGTTTTGTGTAAAGTAACTAATGCTCACAAAAAGTGCTGTAATACCTTTGTATCGAGTTTGCGCTACATAAAACTGCAAAAAATAAATAAAGAAAAAAGACCCCGCAGACATTGTGAAGAAACATCAAGATACCCGAAACCAAGGAAGATGAAGAAACAACATACCGCCATGAGTGTGAAGCAGTAAGGCAAAAGAAAACAAGGATGTATGGGCAAGTGGCACAGGAGTTAACAAGTGACAGTGGGAGGATGTTGATTGGGTGGTGGGACAATCAAGAAGACGGCAGGCATGTGGGAGTGTGTTTTAAGTGCTTTGGACGAAGCAGTAAGGTGCTTGTACAATGCCCCCGAACTCAGCATTGTAAGCACACTCACAGGAGAAGAAAGACAAGAGGAAAAAAAAAGTCCCCCAAAGAACAGATAAACACATCAAAGTATAATTGTACAGTGGTTAGTCCCCCCTACCGAACAGAAAAAGGAGGGACAAAGAGACATGACTGACCACTAGCAAGCAAGGATTTTTAAATGACAGTGAAACAAACAAATGAAATGGCTTTAAGCCCCCAGAAGTAAGTATACTAGAAAGTATACAAGAGACCATACCCTTATGATCGAGCTAATAAGTATACTAAAAGTATATAAGAGGCCGTGCACTTACGCTCGACCTAAAAACGTGGTACTAATGAGGTGGAATCTTTGCCAAGACCGTATTAGTATCTATAAAAATGACAAAATATTGAAGTAGTACTATAAAAAAAAGGTGGTGCATCATGCCGTATAATCTGCCTTTTCTTGCTGCATAATATTGTCAAACCTGCTACATAATTTGGTGCGAACCTGCTGCATAATTCCATTGGTCCTGGAATCAGGGCACTGCACTCATAGAATGCCCGTCTCTGTAGGCGCCTGCTACAGTTAAAAGCTCTCATGCTCTGCACTACATGTCATGCCCATGGACGCCAATTCACCGAAATGCAGAAGTGACATCACATGACTCCACTTTCACTTACACACATACACATACACACAAATGCACACTTATATTCACTCTCTCTCACACAAAAACACAATCTCACACACAAACATCCACACAACATACATTTAAAAACGTTTTTTACTTAACTGAGCTGCCATGGAAGGGCATATTCCAGCTAGTTGTATTCCATTTTTATCACACTAGTAGTGAATAACATATTATTAACTATTAGTGTAATACAAATTTGACAGGAAACAATGAGAGTGGAGCCCCAAGGACGAGCAGCTGCCCCTGTGTTTCTGGCACTTAATTTACCACCTTGGAGGCCACTGGTCGCAAAGGCAGTATTAGGGGTCGCAGGAGGAAACCCAGGGGTCACAGCTTCGACTCCGGCGATCCCTAAATGACGTCCATAGTCGTGCCACTCCGAGTCTTTCCGTCCTGGAACAGGGAAACACACCCAGTCCCGTGGTCTGCAGCCCACTCAGGAAGGCCAATGAGCAGTGAGGAGCTGCGTTATAATTTCAGGCATAGTATGATGTTCATGTTTCTAAATATCAAGCACTCTATTTTGGATTTGCATAATTATAGTAGCTGATTTTTGAATTTCAGAGGCAGCCTAAACTTTTATTATTTTTACTACTCAATTGTTCACGAGCAGCCTCGCGTCTGACCCACAAACAATCTACAAAAAGGGGGCAGCTCTGGCTGATTTTGGAATTCACACATTGTGTGAGACTTAAACATCCATCCCTGATTTGTTTCCGCGCCCTAACACATTTTCTTATCTTTTTATTGTACGTGGCAGACCTTCATTAAACCACTAGGTGTCACCAGTATGCCGGTAAAAGCGGATCAAAGCGCGAATGCTTTCCAAATGTAAAGCGAATGTATGAAGAAGCTCTTTTTGTTATCGTTTCGAAAATGAAGTTCTTCTGTTGCACGTTATCTCACTAATTAATATGATTTTGGAGTATAATTAACCAGCCCCTTTGATGTAAGTATCCGTTTTTACACCCACGGTGATACGTTTACAAGAGCTCACATTTATGCAAATTATAGAGCTATATGACCTCTTCGGGGCTATGAAGTGCAATATTTATAAATGATATACAGGGGCGTAGCTTCGGCCCCTGCGCTGCCTCACAAACTGCAGCCTAGCACCAACGCAGTCACCCTTGCACCGTGATGCAATGATGTCTGTGTTGGGTGGATGATAAGGCACACCTTCCTGCACAAAAATATTCCAGAGAGGTGCTTTCCGCTATGTGTGCTGCAGAATGCAGAAAGAGGAAAACATTAGGAGAAATAAAAGATATTTCTCGTTGAGTAGCATCTACACAATTTTTCCACTACTCTATGGGCCATAATTGAAATAATGTATTCTCAACCCCCCTCCCCCCACCTCCACCTCCTCCACAATGGTACTGAGGTTCAGCTGAGGTTAATTTAAACATTCTGCATTACACATTTTTTCTTGCAGTTTTATATAAGCATCCAAGTGCCAGGATGACAGGGCCCTCTACAACAGGAGAGACAATGGCTCTATTTTGTAATACAATAATATAAGAGACTCGTGTAGAACTAAATAAAATGCAAATGAATATGACAGGGTAAAGGCTCACATATTTATTATAAACCGATAATTTTTCTGTCAGTGTCAGAGTTACCCTCGAAATGCTTTTTGACGCAATAATTATTTCAGTTCTCTTCTCAATTTCTTAAAAGAAGGCTTTCTGCATATACTGCACTTATATAGCTCTTAATACCCCTGCTAAGGCTAGGGCATTGAAGCACTTTACACAAAGTAGCATGCTGCTCTGAAACCGAAGGTTAGTGGTTAATCCAGTGAATATTGGTTACTGGTGGATATTGGGATGAGTCTTGTTCTCTCAAGGATATGTTCAATGCACTTGTTCATGTTTCTTCTTGGCAGATTACATTTATAAGGTTATATCTGAGGGAAACGAATTCCAGATTTGTCATACTTCCTGAAAAAAATGACGATTCTGTGTTTTTCTTCACTCCATGAGGTACCTGGAGCAGGAAACATCTAGACGAAGGCGCACCTCTGAGGCAGTTAACTTTTGCACCAGGTATTTTGTAGTGCCAAATCTGATGGCTTTGAGCATGATGCCGGACAGTTTCAATATACTTCCTCCTTCAGTGGGGAGGCACTTAAAATTCACGAGGACACACAATATGTGTGTCAAGTGTTTTACTTCTGAGACCAGTCTGACTGCGGCATGTAGGGCTGCCTTCAACTGTCTCAGAAGTAACCCGAGAATGCCTCAGAGTAAAGCCCTGCCGTAGTCTAGTCTGGACAGGGCCAGTGGTTGAACCATCATTTTTTATACCATTCCTTATTGCCTTTTTTAAGGCATATCAGCATAAAACTGGTAAAATATACACAAACAAACAATACAGCATCGCCAATATTCCACACGTGTAGATTATCAATATTATGTAGTAGGCCCTAAATATGTCATACAGGAAAATCAGCAGAGTACGTATACCAGTTGCCCCGTATTTTGTGATGTTTCCCAGGAATCCTCTAAACTTACACACATATTGCTCTGCTTTAGCACAATAGTCCATCCTACATGGCCAGTGGTGTGCAATGTATATTGTAACAACAAGGAAACCTATGGGCACCAGGAGTATGGTACTGCACTTATCCCCCCAGTCACCCATCAAGCACAGTAAAACCATTTTGGGTGCTGGCAAAACCAGTTTTTCCACCGCTTGAGTTAAGACCTCAAAAATGTGCTCCCAGTATTGTTGTATTACGAGGCATTCCCAGATCACATGATGTAACATTCCCAGCTCTGCTTTGCATTTCAGGAAGCAGGGATCTAGGCCATGTCTCATCTTGCTAAACCTGATGGGGCTATCATAGATCCTATGTAGATATTAAAGCAGGATTCGCCTCATTTTCATAAAGACTGTAGTACTCAAGGGGACATTCTTGCCTCCACCCAATCCTCGTCTGCCAGAGGGCTCACCTCTCACTCCCATCTTTTAATACCTGCATTGGGTCTGGGTATTATTGAAGAAAGGCAGTCCAACTGTGAGACCCCCTTCCCCTGTAGGCCTGTTGTAGTAATTTTTGCCTCTAATGGAATTTGACAGGACCAGCAACTGTTCTTGGTAGGTCTCCAATGCATGACATTATTGTAGGTAACAATAGTGTTGTGACCTATGCATAGCACATGTTTCAGCAAAGTTTGTAAATACTTGCATGATGTACCCCACCAGACATCTCCCTTTTTGGACATTCCTATCTTATTCCAGGGTCGAAAGCCTTCTGAAATTGCTGTATGCTTTAGCAAGGTACCACTCTAAAGGGGTGTCTCTGCCATAAGTACCCCATGCCATTTGATCCACCTGAGGGGAGATCCAGGTGGTTGTAAGGAGTTCTATGGCGAAGACCGTATAACAAATTGAACACACCATGTATCTTCAAGACCAGCAGTTCCAAGGCCATCACAAGATCTACATGACCCGCGAACAGCCAATTTTTATTCAGGACAATATGATTGTCGAATAGCATAATAAAACATCTGCTATTAGCAGCCCTCCATCATAGAGGATCAGTACACATTTATGACATGTGATTTGAAGGGGCCTCCATCTCACTAGAATTCTGTCATTGCTGACTGAATTGAAAGAATGTGCATGCTATTTTGTAAGGAAGTCTGGAGGACATAGAGTAGCAGGGAGAGAGAAACCATTTTGAATAAGTCCCCTCTAACGGCCACAGTGGGTGCCATATACCCATGTCCTGGTGCACTCTGGCAATTAAAGGAGCGTTGTAAGGTCCCACGCCGATTGCCTAGTGGTTGATATGTTCATCCTTAAATGCTTAAAATATGTGCAGGCCCATTGTAAGTCTCTCATTGTCCTTATCTCATCATGCGTCCATGTCAATGGCGTATATGTAGATTTGGACCAATTGACCTTCAGTGTAGAGGTCTCCCCATATATCTAAACCATTTGTATTCATCTGGATAGAGATGTCGCTGGTTCACTAATATACACCAGAACTTTGCTAGCATATAATGCTATTCTATCCTCAATAGATACCCTCCAGCGTAACCCCAACAACTGAGCATCTATTTGAACCCATTTTTCCAATACTTCTATGACCAAGGCAAAGAAGAGAGGTGACAAAGGACATCAGTGTCACATACCTCGTCAGATAGGCGCTGACAGGTCACCATTCACTCTAACCCTTGCCCAGGGTTCATAGTACAGCAGTGAAACACAGGAACCACAAATTGAAAGTCTGATTGAGGTATGGAAGGTATAATCCCTGTGAAAGTATGATTTGGTACTAGCCGTTTTTTGTTTGCTAATGCTCCATGCTTGAGTGTAAGTTCTGACATTTTTCTAGTGTAAAGCCCATAGATTTTGCGCATGCAGTAATATGTGGTTTAAAGTGGATTAACGTGATTGTCTTCAGCCATGTTTGGCAAAGATTGAGCTCTGAGAGGGCAAGAGAGTAGGAATTCAGGCTTATGTGGGTTTAATTTCAAATGGTGAAAAGACATCCACAGCTGAATTTTTTTCTAGGTATGCCCTAAAATGCAAATTTTTTTTAGGAGGGGGCCTTTGGGCAAAGCTCTATATCATTCACATATGGGTGTTACAAGACGTTTGACTGTGGAGTGCTCAGATTAACCCATACTGGAGATAGAATTGAGTCCTTTGGCACTCCCCAATTTAGAGGTGAGGGGTCTGCGAAATTATGGTATGATGTTGAAGTTGATACAAGAAAGACTTCTATACAAATAAAACATAAAGTTACATTTTTTTGGCTCGTCAAGGATCGGGAAGTTACTTAAAATAACAACCTTTTAATTAATTTACACCCGATTCGGTTTGATACAAGTACAATCCCAAATACAAAGAAGATTGGAGTTACAGAAAGCTTCAGTGACTAGGGCTTCTGTGCGGAGGGGTTTACCACCTCTAAAATACTTGCATTGGAACTAAAACGAACATATTTACACCCTTAATGGTTTGTCAATTGACAATTCGCCGAATTTTAAAACTGACATCATGCAATTTAAGAATTGTTATTCATGTGTGCGCGCCTTCAAAGCTCCCTTTTGTGTGCTGCTGGCCTTTACCTTTTGTGTTTGTGTTTGTGTCAGTCTGTGGGAGACAAGTGGTAAGTATATTGAGTAACACCACATGCTGTGTGACTTTGGACATCACTCACAGCACGTGACAGAAATCAAATCTGAAAATTCTCCTGCTGACAATCATTCCGGAAGCTCCAGTTTTGAAAAATTATAATCAGAAACTTGCACCTGGCTCACAATAATAAAAAAAAAAGATTACGAAACCCCACGAGGATATGATGAGCTGGAAAATGAAGATATATGTAGAATTAAATGAGCTGAAGTGTTTAGATGTGAGTTAGGGTAGGGGCGTGGAAGGAAATACATCCGGGGATAACACTGGGTAAAGTGGATCTCAGCTTAAGATATGTGCAGAGAAGAGTGTTTCTTTATGAAATATTGGAAAGCAATTGTACCAAATGTAGCATTGGGAGATTTAAAAATTAGCCCGGCATTTAATCTGGTCAATTTCTAAGATACATTGAGACATATGTGTTGTTGAGTGTCAGACAGGGTGGATTTTTGCTTGAAGTTTTTGACCGTATGAACGCTTGTTATTAAGCAAAATAAATAAAAAAACTAATTTTGGCTTCATTAAAATGTAAATTAATTTCCTCTACAGTAATATAAAACAAAAAGATGAGGACTTTTCGAGATTCGGTCTTAGCCAAATAACAGATACTTAAAGGATGTGAGGCAAAAAAATCCTACACCTTTGATTTAAGATTGATTAAAAGATTTGACAATTTCATCAATTAAAGTGTGAAAAGAATCACAGATATCAGAATACCTGATATGCTTCTTCTGCTTTCAGTGACTTGTAGGTTTGTGTAGTTTGTTCTTGATTTTAATCTTTGACTACCTTATTTTTCTTTAGAATAAAATGTACTGTCTTAAGTTCGTTTCAGGAGCAGCAGATGTTTGGCAATGTCTTAACCTTTCTTTCTTTTAAAATATTTGAACAAACATAGGATTTTAAGATGTAAGGGTACAAAGGGTCTGGATTTCCAGTTACACACGGCTCCCCAATACTCGAACCAATTGCTACATACATACACATGAATGACTTAATGTGCATTCACTGTAGGTTAAGCACTCTTTCTTCAAAGAGAATTGCATAGAAAGAGAGCAGAGGCCTGGTGGCCAGAGTTGTGGTCTTTAGCGCTGGGTAACCAGGGTCAAGTCTTATATCGGATCAATATCCTACGATTCTGGGCAAATCACTTAATGTGCCTGTGCCTAAAAAATGAATCTGACCTTGTGTAACATTATCTGGTGCTGATGTGAAGCGTTCCAAAGCCCTTTGGATGCGCTATATAAAAACTGCAAAGAAAAGGCTTTTGAACTTCCAAGCACATTTGCCATTTGCCTGGCATGGTTACCACGTATATTAATATAAAAAAGGATGGTTGGTTTTGAGTTAGATGAAGTGTTTCATACTTTTAGAACCACTTGGGTTTTTAGTGATGCACTACACCTTTCAATTACAAGTTAAGATGATATATGACCCGGCACAGAACCCTGGTTCTGAGCTAGCCATCACTGGCACACTGATTCTGAATTTCTCTTTTCCATGATATTGTTCCCATGATAAAAACATCCTTCCCTTTACTACTTGCATAATCCTTCCCTAATGCCATGTTTAAAAATTGAGATAGTCTGAAACATCCAGGGGAGTAACACAGCTGGATGTAGTCCCTGCAGTGTAGAGGAGTCCACCCTTCAGAGGGTCCCCCATTCAGGGCAGAAAATAGGCCTTGTCACCAAAATAAAAGTGGCCCCATCTGTGAATTAGAAGGCTAAAAAAGTGGCCCATGTTTGAAAATTGGAGCAGTTTTGAACTTGAAGAGACACACCGTGTAAATGTTTTGCAAGGTATGGAAGAATGCATGGACTTGTGCTTGCTCCATGCATGTTTGTTTTAATGTCGGGGAAATCAACAGTGAAAACAAGCATTTGCTCGTGTTAGAGCTATTAGCACTGTAAATTTCTAACTGGACTTTTCTTGCCACATAAATTGAAAAAGAAAAGTAAAACAGTTGACATAAGTGAGCTGATTCAAAGCCCCAAAGCCGCCATGACAATAAGCGCAAAGGAGAGACACCAAAGGAAAAAGAAATTCAATCTCAGTGAAACGTATCGGCAAAAGTGTAATTATCTATGTAACAGGGTCGATGGCCAAGGCAGTAACAAAACCGCTGCACGGAGGACCAAACGTAAAGCATTTACCAATGATAACAAAGGATTTTTGAAAGGCAAGGCCATGAACAAGTAATAGTGATGGGTGTGGTTAAAAGCCCACAGATAGATTATAACAGGTCACAGCGCTTGTGCGCTTGATCTAAACAGCCTAGCAGTCCATAAAACATGCCCCGTAAACTGACAGAAAAACGGCCCAGACACTGATGTCAGACCAGCTGATCAGGAGCTGTCTGTTTGCCCTACAGGCCAGCCCGACCTTGTCACCGTTCAGCCCAAGACCTATGAATATTTGTGAGATATGGGAGACTCAGGAGCCTTTCAACACATTCTACAGGGGGACCTATCATTTTGCTTTATGCAACTACACACATTTGCCCCCTGTTATTTGCTACCATAAACCATATTTTTTCACTCACTCAGACCTTCCCATAGGAAAACCTTCAGATTCACAAACAACCTGGTGTCAGATTGCTGTGCTCTGCTCTGTTCCAGCGCAGCATTTGTGATGTTGCCGAATTGTTAAATAAGCTGGAGTCTCCATAATGATAGCTGAATGATAAAGGCGCACTGAGACTGCGCTCAGTGATAATGCGGCTTATGTTCTGCCGCTTTTGGCCATTTCATGAGTCTGGCTCCCTGTTTTCTGTTTATAGTGATCTGTACACATAAATAAAGACTGAGAACAATCTGTTTCATTGCCCTTTTTTTATTGGGAAAAACAGCAAACCTTATTTTTTAGTGTCGCTCCATACTGTCAATCATGAGCTGTGATGGAAGCCCAGTAGCTGTGCATATCAAAACATAGTTGGTTAAAAAACATAAGAATTCCTAATGTGGCACAAATGAATGCAGGTAGGCTCTATTATAATTCTATTGTTTTCAACCAAACATATTGTTTAGTACACATGATTCCTTGACACACTAAAGCCCTATTGATATCACAGCTAAATAAATGGGGAAATATATGAGTTGAAAATTCATCTTTTCTCCTGACACAAATCAAATATGCATTAAATGCCAAGAACATAAGAAGAAATACCTATGAATAAATACAGGCTTTAATGTCAAAAGAAAAACATTCTATAAAATCAGGAGCCCTAATCAAGAACAAAGTGTGCCTGTGTAAAAAATCATCTGAACGCTTTTTTCACCTCTGTTTGTACCTCCACGTTTCTTTAATTTCTATGTCTAATCATCAGTGTGCGTACATGACATCTGTTGTGAGTACCTCAGTTGTATTACATTCTTTATCAATTAGTGCACTTCTTTTTTTGTGCATAAGTAGAATTATTTTATTTGCCTAAAATGACAAAAAAAAAAAAAATTATATAGGACTTGGGATGAGCAGCTTGCTTTGCTACATCCTACACAGTTCAAGGCATCTCAATTTTCATCATGTATTATAAATAAATCATACTGTTAAATCCATTAATAATGGTACGAATGGTGCAAAATTGGTCGATTGAGTCCATCCAAAACAGATGTTCCGGCTGGCATTCGGGCCACTAATACAGAAGTACAGGTGGTCAAGTATTGTGCTCAAAATATCTTCCCTTTCTTGTTCTTTTCCAGAGTTCTGGAGGAGTTCTGCTGTTGAGCTTCCCAACTCAACTTCTCATCTTCAAACTGACGACTTTTCTCCTTCAGCTCTTTGTGTTGTGCTTCTAAATTCCTTTTCATCTGCCCATGACGCCGCTGGAGCTCTGCTTCAGAGTCCTTCAGTTTCTGATCTTTTTCTTTAACATTCATTTCAAAAACTTGCTCCATTTCCATCTCCATTTTTTTCATCTTGTTTACAAGGTCTCTTCTCTCCTCTTCCATTTGTGCAAGTGGGCTCATGCCGGCAACAGTGTCATATTTTGTTAGCTGGCCTTTATTTTTATTTTTATCACCTCCATTGCACGTCACAGCTTCCAGTTTTCTGTAGGCCTCGTAATGTACATTGTCAGTTACATCTTTTAGGTCTTGCATGTGAGTCCTTAACACATTTCGGAGAATTGTGAAATCACAGTGTTCACCGTTTTCCACTTCTGCAACTCCCCAAGCATACTGCCGCCGCGGACTCTTTTACCATTCACTTCAATTACAGTATTACTACCAACCACAGCAGGAGGTAAACGGTCCTTGATTTTTTTTTACAATCCTGCTTTCTTCTTCATTATCTGTTTCGGGAAATTCGTAAATCTTAATTTTATATTCTTGTATTTCTTTCATTATCTGTCTTTTAAACTGTTGACACTATTCTGGCATGAGTGTGTCTGCTTTGGCAATAAGTGGAATGGTATAAACTTTTTCATGCAAACGCTTCATGAATTCTATATCCAGTTGTTTTAATCCATGACCTGAAGTTGTTGTGAAGTATAAACAACACTGGACTCTGTTGTCTGGAATTTGTCGTCTGTTGACACGAGATTCATCACTTAAGTAGTCTTCAAATTTACTGTCAATGTAGTCGATGACAGGCTGCCAGCAATTACTATTGTACACTGCGTCTCCAGATCCTGTTGTGTCAACTAGGGTAAGCAGTAACTGTACTCCGCCTTGTTTGATCGAAACTTTTGACTGTTGAATCTGCACAGTTTTTTTTACTTGATGCGAGGGCCCTGGACATTCTGAGGAATACAAGTCTATTAAGAATAATGAGTTGATGAGTGTCGATTTTCCCAATTCAGATTCACTTCCAACCATAGGCGTGAACTCAAACCCCCTTTTCACAGACTTTCTATGGACTTGATATGGAAGATTTGCAAAACCCATATAACCTTCAAGGTTCTTCTTTTGAGCTACCATGGTGGATACCGCCAGGAAGCTACACTGCCACTAAAAAGGTCCCACCCCCGTCGCCAGTCCTGACTGACCAGACTTCCTATCAGTGACCCAGTGCACTTCTTATTAAGGAGTTCCAAACGGAGAACATCTGCCCAGGAAAGTGGACACCATCATCAAGGACCATGTTTGTGTAATTGGCAGACCTGCCACAAAGTCATATTAACAATCAAGGCAACAAGAAGATGCAGAGAAACATAGTACCTGCGAAGAAGGGCATTCCAATGACTTTCTTGCCAAGGATGGAGCCATGCAATGATTAACCATATTGCCAGAGTGATCAGGGCAACAGACAATGCCAAATGGCAGCAAAGACCCTGGATAAAACTGCAAGATGTGACTAACCAGAAAGACCAGCTCTTCTTGACAAACACTGAGTTTAAGGCGAATGAAGTGTTCTTCCACACCACTGTTGAAAAGGGGCAAACCAAGGCGCCGGCCATCTAGAGCGCCAGGTGAAGAGTTTGGATCTGGGAGTAAACAATAGAGGTGGGTGAGTGAAAATATAACATATGAGTAGTTAGAAAATGCAACATTTACCGCAAAGTATGTCTCTTGGCAATACTGACAGATAATAGATGGTACTCACTTTATCAGTTTTGGAAGAATGAAAGACTGAGTGAACTCATGGGATTTGAGCCTGTGACCATGCAATTAAGCGCAGAACCCTGGAGTGGATGTGGAAGTTGAGCCAGCAGATCTGTCTAAATCTCATGTCTAGAGAATTTTCCGGTGGCTGAATCCCCACCATTTGCTCATAGGTAACAATGTGAAAATATATCTCTTTAGGGATACAATGTCAATATCTTCAAAATGCATGTGTGTAACGATTGGCTTTAATATGAACCAGGTTATAGTCTGGATGTTTACGACAATAGTGGAGACAAGCAGACCCTTCAGCACAATCACAGAAGAGGCTTCCTAAGTGATTAACTCTGCTGCCCCACTGATAACATCTGATGTAAGTGATATCTTGCCAGATTGCATTGATCTGTTTCTTTTTAATGCAGTTTATTTATAGCACAAACTGGGCCCAAGAGCATTAGAGTATTTTACAACAGAACCAGAGTACATTACACATTTTTGTTCTTTTTTTAGGCACAGAGAGAATAACCAATTTACCTCAAACCACAAAATGTTGGGCACAATGGAAATGAGACCGTTTTACAAAAAAACACATCATGTTCCACGTTTTCTTTTATTTTTAAGCACTGTGAGATTGCATGATTTGCCCAGAATCACAGGATGTTTAGCCAAGCCAGAATTTTAACCTGGTTCCCTCTGTTCCAAAGGTAGGAAGCGGTAGCCACTGGGCCTCTTCTAGCATGCCCAAAAGACAAGTAAGAGACATTGACAAACTGTGGAACCAGTGGTGGAGTTGATGAATCAGCTACTGTCATTTCACGCAAGAGCCGAAGTGGAAAAGAAACTCAAGAAGCTGAAAGAAGTGGGAATTATAGAGAACTATGCAGTCCAATGGGTTCAGTATCCCTAATTATGAGGCAAATATGGACACACAACTTGTGGAGGAATGCATTGTAGCCCACATGCATTTGAGGAACAAAGACATAGGGAGAGAAAGGTACAAAATACCACTTCTAGATGACACCATAGCAGACAACAAAAAGGCCAGATAGCTCTCAACCTCAGGCTTAATGTGGGATACCATCAGCCAGATTCGAGGCACATTGATACTTTTCAACACGCTGGAACTTTTATAATATTGTGGCAGAGTGTCACAGTCTCCTAAGTTGCTGTGGTGTTTCAGACTGCAGTCTGGGAAGTCCTGAAATAGCTACTGTTGTTCATTAATATGATCAACTCATTGCTAATCCATTCAAAAGAGAAATTAGAGCATCATGAGAGACTGAAGGCACTGTTTCAGAGACTTTGAGACCGCAGTCCAACATTGAACAGTTAGGGGTTCTTCAGTGATTTCTTCAGTAGGGAAGCATCTCAAATCACCCAAAGAAATTCTAGGGGAACTAAAGTCATCACTTTCCTAGAATGTGCTTAAAGTTATACAGATTCCAAAATATTCCTACCAAGACCTGCCAAATTGGTTTTGTCTCGATTTTTAGAAGGGTGAGTCAGTCCACCTGGATGAGTCTGAATGATTTTAATAGATTATATTAAATAGGTGCATTTCATTAAATAATTTTGAGAAATACAACAGAGCTATGCAGTAGGAATATTCATTTCACGGACTTCTCATCCAGAACTCCACTGGATAAATTCATATGACAGGGTTTAGTGGAACAAAGTGGTACCAGGAATCACCACTCCTATTCTGAGCTATGCTTCATGGTCTATGTATCATTCCTTTTTGTGGTACTAACTGATTGCTTACCCCCCACTGTGGATGAATAAAGGAAGTGTGCAGTAACAACAGAGGGAGATGGACAGGTGGGGATGCAAATAGCGTTGAAACTAGCTTGTCCACATTGGACTGTAGAGTGACAAAATGTCAGCCGTGTTTCCCAGTTTATTCTACACCATGATCTTTGGTACATTTGCCCAGCCAGCACAAGTGTTCATATGAATACATGTATCTTGCAATGGGCGGACAACAGATAAGGGCAGAGGCTTGGCACAGACTTGCTCATCAGTGGTGGGGTGGGCGTAGGGGCTTGATAGACCAAAGTAGTGTTCCCCACCCATCAGTACCGGAAGGAGGCGATGATTAGACAGGCTATATAGAAGGTTAGATAACTGGGGACAGATCTTTTGTGAAAAGAAATAAGATGTCCCCAAAGCAAAAACATTGCCATGAACCTTCTAAGGTTCATGGATTTTTAGCAGCTATATTGGTATAATAGCTGGGGGAAATGAGTGCCTGAATGCCCTCAAGTCTAGCTGTAGTTATCTTGAAATTGAGCAACTGTATGATGGAATAAGTGAAATTTAGGGACTGTTGCCCACAGTACCTTAACGTGAGAAAGGGACAAAATCCATGAGGTTTAATGTGACTGAGTAGTGATCCAAGGGAAAAAGAGGCCAGGCACTAGATGTCAAAGGTTGGCATGGTCAAGATGTGGTATCTACCAGGATAGTGCTAAGAATCAACAGGAACTCAAGAGGTGCCACATAGTAAGTGTAGATATAGTGGGGAAGGATGCAATGACTACTTCAGAAGACACTCCGGGCTTCCTAATCAAAGCTGACTTCATCATGTGCATCAGGTCCAGGAAGGGGGCCTAACAGCTGCACTTAGATATGCTTCTGTTTGATGAATAGCGTCTGAAATACAAACGAAATGACAAAAAACATTCTCCTATAGTGTCAAAATGGTGAAGGTCACTTTTGCACCCATGTCCAACTCTTCTAGTTCTAAAATCTGCTGCCTGTGCTGATGATATCTCTGAATGTTCCCAATGTAGACGTTTCCTTTGTCTCTGCCCCACGTCTTTTCCTTCCCTTTCCTGTTGAGGTGATAGCACGCCCAGTGCCTAATTTGTAAAAGAATGAGATCTGGTGCCCAAAGCTAAGCTTAGAAGCCCACGGGCGGTGCAGTTAGGTGCTGGTGCACCACATGCATAGTCTTGAATCCACCTCACGCACCTTTTATCCACTACCAAACACTCCTTACCCCTTTATCTCTCTCTTTCAGGATCCTGAAGTGCCCCTTTGTGTTCGTTTTTACGTCTGTCTCATTCTCCTTCTTTCCCCTGTATTTGTTTTCCATCTCTTGCTCTAGGTAAATGATGAGAAAAAAGAAGGGCCGGTCCCCAAAAATGAATGCCGGTGACCCCCATCTGCAACCTCCGGCTCGCATGAAGCTCCTCATCTTCACATGCTCTCCGCATCCCTCCCTCTCTCAGACATATATGTGTAGCTAAATAGATGGTTTGATGCTATTTTACCCTCCCTTAGATTTGCTTTCGCTTCTTAGGCCCAGAGAAGGCCTTTTAGCGAAGATATCAACTCCAGTTGAATTTTACGCATGAACACAGAAGCCTAGAACCATTTATTTAATGGAAAACAATGTAAGGGCGATTATTCTTCGGCCCCCCGTCCATTTTCAATCATTTTAACTCATTTGTTCATCGGAAAAAACATACACGCGTAAAGGTCTCGCTCATGAACGGCGCGCTGATGATAACAGACAGGAGGCCTAGCTGCCCTGCCACTGGAAAGCAGGAAAAATAAACCCGCGTCGAGTTATATCTACTGAACGTTATTTATCTTAAATTGGATTTCGATCGGCACTAAAATGTCTGCTCTTCGCGTCCTGTTCGCGCAAGTCTAGTTGAATGTGAAGCAGCCTCCCCTCAATAGTGGGCTCAGGGGCAATAAATATAGCGTGTTTGTGAAGATGCATATTTATTTAATAGCGTGTGGAATTTATGGAGAGTGGAGGAAAGGTTGCGATGCTAGTCTGGAAGAACAGTAATGTACTTGCAAGGAGACAAAACACACCCTTTCATGGTTCAGAGCTCAATTCCGACCCCTGAGGGAACACGTGTTTACAAAGGGACGACAATTATCATCTGTGTAATAATGATCGCACCCCGGCAGTTTTTCCCTGATAAAACCAGGCAGGTCAAACCTGCTGAAATTTATCAGTGAGGAAAGGGCCTGAAAAAAAACCATAAGGAATTTATTGTGTGAAAAACAAATTCCTCATGTTATACTTCGTTTTCCTGTCAAAAATTTAAATAGAAGGTATTTACCACACGGGGTAAGTACCTCATTCTGGGGTAACAGCATCTTAATGCAGGTCTCAACAACGGCACCCTGGTGACAAGGAACCTGAGTTATTCCATATACCAAAAACATTAGCTCTTGTCTAACAGTCTTTGGGCCTTATTTATACTTTTTGGTGCAAAACTGCACTAACGCAGTTTTGCACCAAACAGTTTTGCACCGACTTGCACCATTTTTTAGCACCAGCTGGGCACCATATTTATGGAATGATGCAAGCTGGTGCAAAGGGTAGGCTAACGTAAAAAGAAATGATGGTAGGCAGGTTAGAGTCAAAATAAATGACTCTAACCAGATTAGCGTCATTTTTTGACGCTAAGGGGCATATTTATACTCTGTTTGCACTGAATTAGCATTTTTTTTTTTACTCTAATTCGGTGCAAAACTAACTCCATATTTATACTTTAGTGCTAGACCCGTCTAGCGCCAAATTTATGGAGTTAAAGTCGTTTTTTGGAAGTGGAAACCTACCTTGCCTTAATGAGATGCAAGGTAGGCGTTCCCGTGCAAAAAATGACTCTATGGCCTTAACACCATGGGGCATATTTATACTCCGTTTGCGCCAAATTTGCGTCGTTTTTTTCGACGCAAATTCGGCGCAAAACTAACGCCATATTTATACTTTGGCGTTAGACGCGTCTAGCGCCAAAGTATGAGTAAAGAGCGTCATTTTTTTGCGTGAACGCCTTCCTTGCGTTAATGAGATGCAAGGTAGGCGTTCCCGTCCAAAAAAATTACTGCGCCACAAATGCGTCGTATTTATACTCCCGGGCAAAAATCACGCCGGGAGTGGGCGGGGCAAAAAACCCCGCATTTGCGCCTCTTTTTAACGCCTGGGTCAGGGCAGGCGTTAAGGGACCTGTGGGCTCAAAATGAGCCCACAGCTGCCCTCCCATGCCCCCAGGGACCCCCCCTGCCACCCTTGCCCACCCCAGGAGGACACCCAAGGATGGAGGGACCCACCCCAGGGACATTCAGGTAAGTCCAGGTAAGTTTATATATATTTTTTGTAATATTTTTTTTTTGGCATAGGGGGGCCTGATTTGTGCCCCCCTACATGCCTCAATGCCCAATGACCATGCCCAGGGGACATAAGTCCCCTGGGCATGGCCATTGGGCAAGGGGGCATGACTCCTGTCTTTACTAAGACAGGAGTCATGTAAATGGCGTCTGGGCGTCGTTAAAAATGGCGCAAATCGGGTGGAGGCGATTTTTTGCGTCAACCTGACTTGCACCATTTTTAAGACGCCCTAGCGCCATTTTTCCCTACGCCGGCGCTGCCTGGTGTACATGGTTTTTTTCCACGCACACCAGGCAGCACCGGTCTGCTTGCGCCGGCTAACGCCATTCAATAAATACGGCGCCCGCATGGTGCTTCAGAATGGCGTTAGCCGGCGCAAAATTTTTTGACTCTAAACTGCGTTAGCGCAGTTTAGCGTCAAAAAGTATAAATACGGGCACATATTTATACTCCCATGCAAAAATGGTGCAAGGGAGGGAGGAGGGGTCAAAAAATGGGGCAAAGCTTGCTTTGCCCCATTTTTTAAAGCCTGGGTCAGGAGAGGCGTTAGGGGACCTGTGCAGCAATTTGGGTTACACAGCAGCAGATTCCTTATGCTGCTCAGGTAGCCTCCAGTCAAAGACAGCAGATTCCACACTCTGCACAAGTGTGTATAAACAAGTGAAACTCACTGCTCACGGCACCTAGAACTTTACCATGTGCTGATACAGACAAGGCAGTTCAGTGCCCGGGCACTGTTATTTCTTCCTGGCACAGTAGCAAGCATAAAAAAATAAATTCTAAAAACTAAAAAGGAAGGGGTTACACAGCTCAACCAGAGTCCCCTGCAGCCACCTTTACAGCACTGCTGCGCCACACATAGTAAAGGCACGCAAGGTCACACCGCGAATCTGCCAAGATGTCCAACATTCCCCCAGTTTAACTGTTTGTTGTGGAGGGTGCCCCGTGGGCACAAGTGTCCAGATGGAAGGACTGGGTGGAACGGGTCCTACTCTTCTTCGAGGTCCCCAGAGTAGAGAATGCCCAGAAGACAGGCATACTATTACACTTCGGGGGGGAAGAAATCTACAAAATCTCAAAGAATCTTACAGAAGCCGCCCCCAGGACGCACCTGACTCTCATAGGAGCCTTCAACATGCACTTCGAGCCCTTGGCCTACACGGATTATGAACGGTTAATTTTCCAGCAAGCTGAAGAATCGATTGACTCGTTTTACATGTGTTTAAAAGAATTGGCTAACATCTGCGACTTTGTGGATGAGACCAAAGAAATAAGAGATCAGATTATCCAGGGGTGTGCATCAGTGAAGCTGAGAGAAAAATGTCTCCAAGAGTATGGGAAGTCATTACCAGACATCCTCACGATGGGGCGCACTGAGGTCCATATTTATATTTTTTGACACAAAACTGCACCAACCAGTTTTGCGTAATTTTTTTTAACGCTGGCTAGCACCATTTCATTGCGCCACCTGGGCGTCAAATTTATACTTTGGCGCACAGAGGCGCAAATCACTGGTGAGAGTCATTTTTTTTACTCAAACCAATGCGCCACGTCGTAAAGAAAAATGACGCTAACGCAGCGCAAATGACTTTTATCCGGTTTACGATTTTGCAAACCGGATACGCGCCATTTTTTGATGCAATAGCATCAAAAAGTGGCACAAACACTGCAAAATGTGCAAAGGAGCCCCAAAATGGATTCCAGAAGCTATGAGAGATCCCAGGAAGATGACAACTGATTAGGAACCAGCCAGGAGGACCCACACAAGACCCAGGAGAGGGGAAAAGAAGAAAAGGAAGTGTAGGTTCAGTGCAGAGGAGCATGAACTACTGGTGAAAGAAGTGACGGAACACCAGCAGCAACTATTTGTCATCTCCAAATTGCCAATTGGGAGGAGAGAGGCAATTTGGCAACAAATTGTCCATAAGATCAACAGTGTGGCAGAAGTATGGAGAACAGTCACCGAGTGCAAGAAACGCTGGCATGACTGCAAGCACAGGACCAAGGAAAAGATGGCAAGGAACAGGAAGGCAGCACTGCAGACTGGAGGTTGGAGTCCAGCACCGCAGGAGGCCCCGGACCACATGGAGGATGTGGTGGCAACTGTCATCCTTGAGGAGATCGTCACAGGTATTCAAGGACAGGACAGCGCAGACTACCAGGATACAACACAGATGCAGGATAAGAGGCATGGGGAACTAAAATGCCTAATAGTAAACTGCAACCGGGGAGGGGGACATACCTATTACACAATGCATGTAAACCATGATAATCAGGTAGTGGAAAGGGCAAAGGGTCATGGCACGGGGGCATGGGCTGTGCTGGGCAAACCTGGGGCACAGCACAACACTACACCAACAACCTTTGCATGGGGGTATGCTGCCATGCCAAGGATGTTGGAAACGCAAAGCCAGTCCAGGAGGGTAGGGTACAACATAAAACTGGCATGCTGTCACACGACAGCTGGTATTGTCGCTTTTTTGAACTAGGCCTCAATTTCCCATCTCAGGCCATATCCGCAAGTGGAATTTAACATTGACAGCAGTTGCCACTACCACCTCTGCTGTGTGTGCAGGTCAAGTAGCTAATGGCAGTTACGTGCCCATGGATCAAACACACCTAAATTAGAGGGTTCAGTGCTGACACCCGTATTGTGCCATGCCAATGCTATACATAGTATATGCTAGGTATCAGCAACATATAGCTGGATGTGAAATACCTGAGACTGGGTCAGTTCCAGATTGTTAAGTGTGGTGCAAGTGCCATCAGAACACCCATAGCCATTGCAAGGCCACACCATGATAATGGAAGTAGACGGAGGGTTGAGTAGTACAATAAGGTGGCAACATACAATTTGGGCAGAACCTACACCTAGAGGATGTGACGCAGACAATTCCCCAAACTTCCCACACTACATGTGACATACAGGTGGGGCATAGGCCTGGGAGAATGCTAATCTTATTGACAGGAACAATGAACAGGAACCAAGATCACAATGTGCAACTAATAGGAACTCAGGAAATTCACATTACAAATGCCACAACACAGACACACTAATTGTACAATATCTCATTGCAGAGGACGAAGGCTCTCCTGGGGATATGCCTGTCCTGGACTTCCCTGATGACATGGATGACGAGCTGACAAACATCAGCCAGTAGACCCTCCAAGATGTCCTTGGAACCCTCCAGACCCCACCTTCAGTCGCAAGGAGGAGCACAGAAGTAGCAGCCATCATAGAGGACCCACCCACCACCCAAATTGTACGATCTGCCAGCTCCAACCCCACTGAGGACTCTGATGACACTGGCACCAGCTTTGAGAGGACTGTAGTTGGATTACAGCGGGAGCTGGCCATGGAGGTGCGGGTGGGGATGCAAAATATGGCAGCCAGCCTTGAGGGTATGTGTTCATGCATGATGTAATCTGCAGAACAGGCAGCAGCCATGCAAGAGCGAACATCTATCTTGCAAGAACTTCAACAAAGTGTGAAGGAAATTAGCACAGCAGTAAGGGAGTTGCCACAACACCTCTCACACCAAACCTTTCACTGCATGCACAAATGCAATATTGACCCCCTCAGGGCCGACCTGGCTGCCTACCACAGTGATGTAGCTGCTCTACTTCAGAACCAGCAGCTCTTCTTTGCTGCAGTAATGCCCTTAATAGCCACACAGTTGGCAGCTACCGGGATCTCTGACTCCACGTCTTCAAACACTGAAGTGTGTGTTGCCCCTTCAAACCCACCACCACCAAGGGCAGAGGAGACGACTCACACATCAGAAGATGAAGACGTGGAACAGATCACCTTCACCTGTAAGAGTACCTGGTAGCACAAGTCCTTGCCATATGGGCACTGATATCCTAGGTCCTGTGCTTCATAACATGCCAGTCTTGCAACAGCAGCCTACATGCACTGTTCTCCAGCCCACTGTTTACCTTAATACTATGCTCTGTGATTGTCTCTCACTACCTCATTGGCAATTCATGTTCCTCTGCACTGTATGACACTTTAACCCAGCATTTAGAATGACATGACCTTTTGCACTTGTGTAGTATCACAATAGAAGGCGTCACACTAATGGACTCACAACCCTGGACTATGTAAATATAGCACTCTAGCACTTTAAAATAAATAGCACTTACACAATCACTTTGTCTCTGTGTAATGTGACACATCAACCGTGTAGGAGATTAGTGATGTTTGCCTCATGTCAATGGCCACAGAATGTCAATACAACTGCCTTGAAAGATTGTGGGCTGATATCCATGCACTGGGGTCTGGATTGTACCATCATCTGCCCTTCCTGAGGGTTATTTCCGAAGTACATAGAAAATTTACAGTATAATGCTGTGTGGACAGAATAAGCCTGCTTCAAGGGATGTCTAAGCAGAAAATCAATGTCTTCAAATTTGTCTTCTAGACAATATTTAGGTATGTGACATTTGACTCTAAAATTTAATCACACACACCATACAGCAGGAATGGATGTGTACGGGTGTACAGACAAATAAGTAACCTGACAGTACAATGTAAGAAATGATAGGTGTGAGTTATGTATACTGTACTACATAAGATTTTACCATCATTCACCTTATCAGGGTTCACATGAACATCAGGCTGCAGGCAGACGTACCATAGTGTCCCAGAGACAAAATCTGGTCTCAAAGTATGACAGATTGAAAACATACATCCAAACTTAACAACACACTGGGAACCATAGTAACCTTGAGTGGTGGGTGCAATGGATGGCAGATGCATAGAGAAGTAGCTTTGGTGTAGCTGCCAATGTGACAGCTCAATTGGGATTTGGATGCAGGATGTAACACAAATGCAAATACTAAATTGACACTGTTCACCCATGCCAAGGCCCTGATCCCCAAGCATATGACACATACTGTAAAGGAGTACCTAAATATTTATTTAACTGTAAAAAAGGATAATAAAACTAGGGGAAACACCTTAACTAACCTAACCTATTCTAACTACACATTATCCACAACTGGCTCTAACTATCCTAAGCTAAACTTACCTATCACATTTAACTAAACACTCTAAACATCAACCCCCCACCCCCGTTATATGACAGGACACATGGAGGACAACATATACTAACCTAAACACATACTATCTTATCCCAAACAATTATAGTTTTTTTTTTTTTAAATATATTTTTTGTATTTTTTATCTATTTTTTTGTATTATTTATTTTTAAAACACAAAAACCCCAACATCATCCTCCACCCACCCACCCACAAAAAAAACACATCATACCCTCCACCCCCAACCCACTTATACTAACTAAACTAACAGCCTATTCTAACCTAACACTAACCCCCTTAAAACCCACTAAATATGAGAACCAGGAAAGAGGAGGGAGGGGAGGGAATCATGGCTGAGGGTCTCAAAGTCACAAGTTTGCCCTCCGCAGATTTTTTTTTATCCCACGCACTCTCCTGTTAATCTGGGACACCTCCTGCTGCAGCCTGTCCATTCTGCGTAACATTTTCTGCCTGTCACTTTGCATGTTCTTAAAATCAACATTATCAACGACTGCAGCAGGGGTGGTCTGTGTGTCAGTTGTGGAGGGTTGTGCTGTTGCCGGTGCTATGCTTAGAGGGGGAGGTGCAGGGGCTGCTGTCAGTGGTCCAGGAGCTGAGGATGTTGAGGTACCTGCAGTGGTGGCTGTCATCTTTATTGCCACTTGGGATGGAGTGGTGGTGCTGGTGGTGGCTGCTGCTGTGGACAGGGATGGGCCCCCTTTTTGCAAATGCCCTCCAGACCCCTGTGGCTCTTTCATGGCGATAACGCCGTGCCATGTGGCGGAACCCAGACTCAACATCCAGAATGTGGCGGTAATGCATCGCCCTCCTCTGGAATTTGCAGATCTGATTGGCATCCATATTGGCTGCTGTTAAAAAAGATGAAGCCAAACATTAGTTACATCATTGTGTGATACAACTACTGATGATATTCAAACAATTACTCAAAATGAGCTTAAACAGGCCAAATCACAGTACAGATCCCAGATTTTCCTTGAGGAAATGCATGCCAACGCAGCCTACACATGTCCTATCTAACAGCACAGCAACGCTCAAAAAGATGTGTACCCACTTAAATGATCTAAGCATCATTGTTCTGCTATTAGTCACATAACAAATGTTTCAAGACCTCCACATATGACAGGCCAACTAATGACTATCTTCTGGATGACAATCAAGGGCCACAAGATCTGTGATTTGTAAATGAAATTGGCAGGATGCTATGCAGTTGCTAATCATGAGGGCGTATCCTAGGTTGGAACAAATGAATTGCTAAATAACATGTCTGTGTACTACACTTGGATTCTCACACCTAGGTACACATATTTCATAACCCTAAGCCTGTGCCTCAGGGGGGATGGACATGCAACACATACTTTCAAACATCAAGGACAGCCAGGAAGCTTTGGACAGCTGTCCATGGATTTAGTCAGTCCACCACAGGTAAGGAGGGTGTCCAACTAGGATAGACGCAAACATTGTACAATCACATCCACATGTATGTTCCTAGTTGCTGACAATTGTCAACATCATTTGATATCAACAATACCTGTCCTACAACAAGCACATAGATGCAAGCACCCATCTGGGCTTGAGCGGCATGCACACCTATGACATTCTACTCAAGTGCCACATAAACGTAGCACAACATGTGGAACTAGATGCTGCTAGGAAGTCAAACATACAGTCCTACATGTTCATTAGTTAACAGGGAGGCTCAAGTCTGTGGGTAATACTACAGCATCACTGCTCTGTGTGATTCAGGGTATGACTTGCTGAGTAAATCATGAAAATGGCTAACTCCAAATATTTAATTACAAGAAAAGTAACAACAAATGTCACCCTATTCACATGGCAATTCCTACAGCGCTGAACTACAATCCCAAAGGATGACTCTACACCACTTATTGTCCAACTCAAATCTGGCAAAAAAAAATCAAACTCCAGTCAACTCACATATCAGATCATGTGCCAGCACATCATACCTTGTTATGTGTCCAACACACAGGAGTCAATCACACAGCAGCTGCAAACACAACACAGAACTGAAATATCAACACTTGCTGGATATGTCTGGGTCCACAAATCGAGCCACTTCTCCAATTGTGTAGGGGGCAGGTCCACCTGTAAAGCATGGAAGGGTGAAATGTGCTCAATTTCTGTGCACTGTACAACACTGTGAAGAAAAAATTACTGTGTGTGACATTATATCTGATAGTCCAGCCCCTCAGGCATGATGACACTCCAACAGACATACCACTGCAAATATGTATTGACCTTGTCACTCCAGTGAGTGATACACACACATATGCACACATGCAATGGCCCTAACAATCATGTGGTGACAAACATGATTCCTCAATTGGTTGCAGATTCATTAATAGAGTGTACTCCATTTATTCATCTGTTATTATGAGAGACATGCAAAGCCACGTTCCTGGTGCACTGCAATACCAGTCACTCAGGTATTGTGCCTTGTGTATCGAGGGACAATCAGTTACTATGTGATGCTCATGTGGGTTGAGTTTAGCTCATGAATTATTATGCTTTCTATGGTTCATTACTTATGGACTTGTTTTGTTTGTAGGTTACATATGCTACATTGACAGTGTACTCTGAGCCAGATATGCCCCCTATGACACCACAATGCCAAGGATCCTGTGTGTTACTTGATGACAATCTGACGCTAAACATGGATTGGCAATTTATCTAAATTAATACAACAAAATAATATATGCTGACAATGTCTATTTTGGTCAACCGTGACAGAATGCATGGGCACAGGTGTAGTCATCGCACCTGAAATGTGTCACTCATTGCCCTGTGTACCCATACTGGGTATAGGAATTCACAGTTAGCAACATTCATCATCTTACATTAGCCAAGTTGGGTGATCTACAGGTATACAACAAATTGACACTGTTCCATTAAGAAAACATGGTTTAGCAAATGTCCTACGGTGGCAATCTTGATGATGTAGGTTTCAATCTGTATGCACAATGGGAATGGCAGCAGTCACAGGAATGCTAGTCTTCTGATCTTAGCATACACCAATGTCTGTGATAGCCTTCATACTGGGAAGTTAGCTATTGTACATATGCTGCACTAGATCAGCAGGGGTCTACCAAACGTAAAGTAGCAAAGTATTTGGGCACTTTATATGTATGATGGAATCAGTCAGGGGTCCCTTGCACAACATCATGCAAGTAATTAATTGTGACCATGCAATCACCAACTTCAGGTATCCCATTATGACCCAATAACTTATGAGAACTGCATGGCTATAAAGTGACACAGATGGCAAATGCATCAGCTCTGTTCCAGCTATTGTGCCCAAGGCCAATTAAAACACACAGGGACAATGAACGGAGGGCCAGAGATATTTTTTATTCCTCAATTTGTAGCATTTGCTTCATGTTTCACGCTACAGCAATAGAAAGTAGCACCAAGCATGTAGATATGAACCTGTGTGCATTACTTTGGCATCCATTTCTAATTTAATTGCAGTACACACCAAGTTAAAGTATCAGCCTAAGATATTACCAGAGGTTAGGAAGAACTTTGTACGTATGGCCAGGAATACAGTTCAGACATGTATTCCAAATAATTGGGGACTACATTAATTCCTTGCTTTAGCTTGTGACATACATCTCTTTCTTAGTACACTCACAGACCATGAATGAAATATATGTTTGAGCCGCATTCCCATCATCTATTGACGTCAAAGCAGCACTAATTTACAAGATCAAGTTGTGTTTTGTAAGTTTATGCAGCTGTTACGTCAACAAATGATGGTAATGTGTAGCAAATATTGTATAAATCAGGGCCACTGTATATTTAACTTCCACATGTCCAAAAACATTGCATGCAGCATATCAACAAATCTGATACTGTCACTACAGAGCATTTATATGTGCACATTAGTCTGAATTTTACTCACCAACAGGGCACCCAATCACCACACCCAGGTGGTCCAGCAGGTCTTGCTCTCTGGCAACAAGGTCAGCCCAGCAGTGCTTGAGTTGGTGGTCGTTGCGTGGTGTGTTGAAAATTCTCCTCAGATGGCAAAGCACCTTGGACAACCTGAGCCTCCTTGTCTCCGTGTGATACCCCTGTATCATCCTTCCACCAGCCTCAATCATCAGGGGGAGGAAGTGGCACACCAGCCAAATGAATGCTCCCAGCTCCTCCTCACCCATTCTCCCCAGACGTGGCCTACTCAACATGGCCAAAATAATATTGATAGGAAAGGGTACAGAGGAAAATACAGGAAAAGGAGGGACGAAAATGAAAGTAAAGTAACCCACAAACAGCCCAACAATCCCCAAACTAACAATATCCACTACACACTCCCAACAGTACAATTCAAAATTAGACACCAAATATGACAAAAACACACTTACAATGAACAACTGAGACAATTACTAAAACAACAGATGACAAATAGGATGGCACACAGGAGACAAAAGCACAATTTGGACAGACAAAACTCTCAGCACAGCCACACAGTCTAGAAAAATCACAGACTGCAAAGTGAAAGTGAAAGTACACCCACTGTACCATTTCTGTAAACAGGATATCCTATTATATCACTTCCTGTCTCAAATGCGGTGCATTTTTCTTATGATGCGTGAACATTTTATGACGCTTACGGGCTGTGCCTCAAATTATTTTGACGCAAATGCTTCAAAATTCCCCCGCATTCATAATATTTGTCGTTGGTAACCAATTTCATGGGGTACAGTGTAGGAATTAGTGCTCGGGCCCAATGGATGTATAATGGCTGTGGGTGTAATTTTTCAATGCATATGCGGCAAAATTTGACGCATATGCGTCTTTTTTGAGGTGTTTAATGACATATGGTAAGACAGTGTTGATGGTGACTAGAGTTAAAAGACGTTTTTTACAATGTGTTGTCTCCGACGCAGTCCTGCTGAAGTGTTTGGATGGTACCCCTCATGCTGATGGATAACATCCTCCTCTTCCTCCTCTTCAGGCATTTGTGGCTCTGGTTCATAGAGGGGAATGTTCCTCCTTACACATATGTTGTGCAGGATGGCACAGGTCAAAATGATCTTGCAGACCATTTCCGGTGAATATAAGAGGTTGCCTCCGGTGATGTCGAGGCACCTGAATCTTAACTTCAGGATGCCAAAAGCCCTCTCTACTATGATGCGTGTCCTCCGAGGTGCCTCATTATAGGCACGCTCTGCTGCTGTGCTTGGGTTTGCAAATGGGGTCATGATCCATGGCTGGATCCCATACCCCTGATCAGCTGAAAGAGAAAATGAGTGAAAATGTTTTGATGGAGCTTGCACCATGATTATTACTTTGCATGGCAATTATCTTGTGTTGTCTGTGACTCATCTGTGTTTGTTTTATTTTGTGGAATCCTAGGCTTCTAGGATGTTCTTTCAGCATTGGGTTGTTTCATTATCTAAAATGGTGTTTGGCTGATTGACCGGATATCAGCAGTATTTTTGTATACTTGCAGTACATTGTGTACTCCCATGCATTATGTCATGTGAAAGAGGTGTCCATGTATCTTCACTGTGGGTGACATGATACTTCCACACACAGAATCGATTCCACAGTGGTGGTAACACGATTGCAATATGTGGCCTGAAGATCCCATCCAATTCAACATATGGAATAGCATGTGAAAAACAACTGTGAGGACCTTTGATTTGGCTAGATGACAATGTACAACACATCTCCATCATTTGGCAGCACTGAAGTGTTGACAATTGACAATGCCAAATAAATCCATGTGTGACAAGTTCTATGCAAACCTATTTTTGTGCCCTCACTGAGTTGGCTCATGTGCAAACGTGTACCTACACTACTGAACCTGCTCCAGGTAAGCTGGCTAACTTGGTTGTGGGTTTGAAGGTTTAATTGTCAGAAGGTCCATATGCTTGTACATCTGTTGTGCATATGTGTAATTGTCTCAATCCGAATGTGTAGCAATGTGCCCTTTGCAATAATGTCACATCAATATGTGTTCTTAGCACAGTCCACTTGCTTATTGGTAGCAGGCAATGTCACCCCAGGAGTGATGTGAGATGTTGGTACTGCCTCAATGATTCCATGTCACCTTCATTAGAGTCATCATCATCATGCTATGTGTGTCATAGTGTTTGACCTGCAGCAAAACACATTACACACCCCTTACACAGTACGTACTGGTTGGAAGGGTGTGTGATTGAGTGTTATTGATGTGATATTGTAATATTCATCTTCCAAGTTGTACTGCCAGTTAAGGCAATGTCATTGTCACTGTGTGGTTTTAAATTGGTCCCTTGTGGCTCTGCAGTGGCATCTGTTGTTATTTGTACCTGTCATTTGTCCATAGCTGTGTATCCCATTGGGTCAGGATATCAAACATGACTGGCAGTGTCAAAACCTCAGTGTCTTCCTGGCCACGTGTCCATGTAGTGGTGTATGTGTTGTATGTCCTACAGGGTTGCTGTGCTGTGTGTATATAACTAGGTTTCTGTACTTACCAACAAGTAGGCCATTTCCACATCGTTCATCATTGAAGTGTTGATTGATGGTGCAGTGGCGGAAGACAAATGAATCATGTACACTCCCAGGATACTTTGCCACAATGTTGGTGATCAATTTCCGGTGATCCACAATGGCCTGCACATTGATGGAGTGTGTTTGCTTCCTGTTGTGGTATAGATGCTCAGTTGCAGCAGGTGGCACAATCCGTACATGTGTGCAGTTAATGGCACCAAGCACGTGTGGGAAGCCGTTGATTTGGTAGAAGCCCTGTTTGGTCTCCTGCTGCTTCAGCTGTGTGTTGAGGAAGCTGATGTGGTGGGGTGTGAGGGAGATGATGGCATCCAGTACCTTGGGTTGGAAGGCAGAGAATGAGGGCTGTGAGATTCCGGCAACTAGGGCACCAGTGGTTTGAAAAGAGCCACTTGCCAACATGTGGAGGACAGCTAGCAGCTTGGTCTCTGGTTGAATGGTGTGTGGTGTCTGCAAGCTGGGTGCCAATTGTGGCTCAATGTTGCACAGCAGCTTGCCAGTTTAGTCTGTACCTCTGGATGATGTCATGTTCCCTGAGGCCCAGAAGGGTTGTCCTGGTCCTGAATATCCTCTCCTGCCTTATGCGTTGCCTTTGGGTTCCCTGCTGGTGTGGTGGAAGCTGCTGCTGTAGGTCCTGTGCTCTGCGTCTTCGTGCATGCTGGATGAATAGCACCTCCATGTCTTGAGCTCTGATGTTGCTTCTGTGTGTTTTCCTTAGGTACTGGTGTGTTTGCACCATTTTAACACCTGCCCTGACCCAGGCCTTTTATTTTTTTACGCAAATCGGGCTGTGTGTCATTTTCCGCCTCCGCCTCCCAGCCGTGCGGCATTTTTGCACGGTTGGATAAATATGGCGCATGGGTGTTTAAGTCATTTTTTGGACGAGGACACCTACCTTGCATGTCATTAACGCAAGGCGGTTTCATGCATCCAGAAAATAACGCACACAGTGGAATTTTGGCGTTCGCGGGGTCGGGCGTCAAGGTATAAATATGGTGTTAGGTGTGCGCCAAATTTGCGAAAAAAAAAAAATGACGCAAATCCGGCGCAAGCAGAGTATAAATATGCCCTGTGGAACTCTCCGAAGCCAGAACGTCCCACAAGAAACCAGCACTCCAAAGACTGGAGAAGGAAGAGCCATTCAACCCTGTAATATCATCCCCCAACAATACAAGACCAAAGAACACCAAGACTCTGCAGATACTGTGGGGGGCCCCAACACAAACCCTCTGACTGCCCGTTGCGAGGGAAAAGATGTGTAGGGTGCGGGAAAGTCAATCACTTTGTAAAAGTGTGTAGATCCAGCAAACCACGACTGGAAAGCACCACTGTCAATGCAGACGTAAGCTAGCTACATGGAAGCAGTGATATAGATGACGACGATGCTGAAGAACACATAATCCACTTTTCACAGTGGGTGCATCTAGCTAGCCCTCAAAACAGCTCCCATGATGCCAAATACGAGTTGGTGAACGTTCCACTCTTGCCGTCGTTGACACAGGAGCTTCGATCAACATATTAGCACCAGACATTTATCTCCAGATGAGTCCTGCCCCCAGCTTGAAATCTGCAAACATGAGAGTCTATGCCTATAGGGAGGGCACACCCCTTGCACTCAAAGGCCGATTTGAAATGTCGATCAGTTATGGACCCTTCTCAGTTCATTCTCTGGTGAATGTGGGACAAGGGATGCTGTTGGGATGCCAAACAGCCGAAGTCCTAGGCTGTGTCACTGTTGCATTCAGAATACATCAAGAATCCATGGCTAACATCTTACAACAATTCAAAGAACTGTTCAATGGCATAGGCTGCCTCTGTCACAAAGAAGTACGGCTGCATACCGATGAGTGCATTCAGCCAGTGGCTCTCCGACATCAACGCATTGCTTTCCACCTTAGACCGTAGGTGGAGAAAGAACTGGATCAACTTGAACCTGCAGGCATCATCGAAAGGGTCTCTGGACCCACACCATGGGTGTCGCCGATTGTAGTTGCGCAGAAGCAATCAGGGGCAGTGCGAATATGTGTGGACAAGCGCCTCCCCAATGTCGCCATCAAGCGCGAGCGGCACCTGACCCTTACCACTGACGATTTGATCAGTGAACTAAGCGGGGCCTGCTGGTTCTCCAAGTTAGACCTACGCTCTGGGTACCACCAACTAGTTATTGTGGAGGAATCGCGATATATCACAACATTTTCAACTCATGTTGGGCTCAGATGCTATAAGAGACTCAACTTCAGCATATCCAGTGCTGCCAAAGTGTTTCAAAATGTAATTCATTAACTCCTAGCAGACCTTCCCGGAATCATAAATGCCAGTGACTATATTTTAGTTCACGTAAAAACTATTTCAGAACATCACACCCAGCTCAGAGGAGCGCTCCAACGGATAAAGGATTCAGGTTTGACTCTCTACTGCCGAAAGTGTGAATTTCTCACACAGAAGATCCAATTCTTTGGATATGTATTCTCTTCAGAAGGGGTAGCACCAGACCCTAGCAAGGTACAAGACATTAAGGCAGCTCCTCCTCCCACAACTGTCACCGAAGTCCGAAGCTTCTCGGAATGGTCAACTACTGTGGTTGTTTCAACAGTGACCTTTTGTCATTGACTCAACCCCTCTGAGTTTTGACAAAGTCAGCAGAGCCCTGGGCCTGGGGGCCTGCTCAACAAGCAGCCTTCATAGCCACCAAAGATGCCTTGTTGGGAGACACCATTCTTCGATACTTTGACCCTCGAAAAGAAACCAAGATCGCCATTGATGCTGGTTCAAAGGGGTCAGGAGCAGTGTTGCTCCAGAGACAAGATAAACAGGAGTGGTCGCCAGTAGCTTTTGCGAGTAGATTCCTAACAGACACAGAACAAAGGTACCCGAAATTGAAAAAGAGGCTATTGCAGTGCACTGGGGATTCAAACACTTTCATCTCTATGTGTAAGGACAACCATTTGTATTGACCACGGATCACAAGCCCCTCATTCCCCTGTTTAATGGGACTGCCTCCAAGCCCCCTCCAAGAATCGAAAAATGGTTACTCCAGCTGCAAGACTATCGGTGTCGTCTTGAGTACCGGCCGGGCTCCAACAACCCAGCGGATTACCGATCCCATCACCCTCGGGAAGATACCCCGGAGGAACAGCATGACGGTCACGAAGTTGAGGAATATGTGTGGTATATATCCGACAGGTCACGACCGCTGACCGTTTCAGCAGAAGCTATCATTCAAGCCACCAAACACGAGGATTGCCTTCAAACGGCCATATAAGCGACAGAAAACAACCAGTGGCATGTTGTAAGGAAACACCTGTCTGCACTTACGTCTGAATTGAAGCAGATACTAGAGAGCTTGTATCATGTTAGACGCGAGCTGCCAGTTGATCCTGACAGATTTCTATTGAGAGGTCATCGCCTGGTTGTTCCGTCTTCCCTTGCAGACAAAGTGGTCCAAATTGCTCATCATGGACACCAATGGATGGTCAAGACTAAGGATAGATTGCGAACCAAAGTCTGGTTCCCCCTGTTGGATGGAAAAGTCGAGCAGGTTATACGCTCATGCGAATGGTGTCAGGCGTCAGGAAAATCCAGCAGACCTGCACCGATAGAGACTAAGGCTGTGCCCCAACAACCCTGGGTGTCTGCGAGTTTACACTTTGGGAGCCTTCCTGACGTTAGGCACACCTTAGTGATGACTAGTTTAAGTACACCGAAGTCGAGATCATCTCTCCCCTGACGGCTGAGGCTGTGATTCCCAAGATCAAGAAGATTCTTGCTACTCATGGTGTCATCCCTGAGCTGTGGACAGATAACGGCCCTCTATTCCAGAGCCAGGAAATAGCCTTGTATCTTGAGTCCATCGGCATCCGACACAGAAAAATTACACCCTGCTGGCAGCAGATGAATTGAGAAGTTGAATGCTTTATGAGGACATTGAACAAAGTCATCTGCATCGCCTCTGCTGATGGACAACCTGCAGAATATGCCATATATTCTTTCCTGAGAAATCATCGGCAGACTCCTCATTCCACCACTGGGCAAGCCCCAGCTCATGTGTAGCTAGGGACAGTCGTGGTTGACTCCATACCTCTTCATCGTAACTGGAAACCCAGGGCCATAGATGATCTCCATGTGCACAACAAACAAATAAAGGGGAACGGACACGTCAGTCGCCGTCGTGGTGCGAAGTTTTCGGATCTAGGGGTAGGAGACACGGTGCTATTGAAGGTGCAGTCACACGGAGCAAGTTTTGTTTGCCATTTGACCAGAGCCCGTGGGTCATTGTGCAGAGGAGTGGGAGTATGGTCGTCGCCCAAAGAGGAAACTCCACAGTCACAAGGAATGTTTCCATGTTCAAGAGATTTTACCCTCCACCATCCTTAGATGGAGTTTCTGAACAGGAACTGGTATTGGTGATCAAGACTCTACTCATGGCTCCAGTGGTTGCCCGTTGGTCTCCCCTGGTACTCCTGTGTCAGCCTTCAACCCCTCTGAAAATGATCCGGACAATGAGACATCCCCCAGTGATCTGAGAGCTGAGGTCAACACTGACAGATCCACGAGCACCAGATATTCTTTGAGGAGCAATCCAGCTTGGTCCGAGAAGCTACGAGACCATCTAGTGTGAACTAACATTTGAAGTATTACGCTCTTTGTCTAACAGTTACTTGATTCGCCTCTTTATCATTTTTCTTTGTTGGGGAGGAATGTAGTGTTATGCCAGTGATGCAACTGGTCGCAGGCACTACCATTGTTTGGTGTCCAGCTAGAGGGGAGGTCAGCCCGACTCCCCTCGTGTATGAGAATAGTGGAGTGATCCCGTTGGTCACGTGGGCGAATGCATAAATAAAGAGAGGTCAGTGGGCGGAGGGGGAAGAAACGAAAGATGGCAATGGGCAAGGAACTCCGCCGCTGACCAGTGTTAGAAAACAAGCCTGGTGTGCTGTGGTTATTTAGCGACACGCAACATGCATAGCAGTAATCGGTAACACCGCACAACACCACAGCATACATGTTGTTAATTGGAGCGGTGACGTGCTAACTTGGGTGGATTCTACACCCAACATCTCTTCTTGTACTTTTTTTGCACATTGTCCGGCATCAGTCCGGGTTCCTGGACATGGCTCGCCATCTAGTTAAGGCGTTATTGTGTGCCTGTCTCCAGTATGTTCTGGTAATTCCCTAAGCAATAAGCCCTCATATGATGGCAATATTGTGTGTGTGAGTACGGGGCTCTGTTACATACTTGGGCCAGATTTAATAGAAAAAGAGGGTGCGCGGGGCTGTGCCATAGTGCAAGGATGGCTGCGTTCAGGAGGAGATTGTTTATGTGCAGAAAGGAACACAAAAACAATCTTCAATGGCGATTTGCTCTTTCCATGTGTGCTAGGAAAAGCAAAAAAACTAGGAGAAATGAAAGCATTTCTCCTCATTGTACCGCTCTAACGCCACCTCAGGAATGACATTACATTTTGGCACTGCCCAAGGTTTAGGGTGAGGCAGCGTCAAAATGCAATGGGTGTTGCTGTGACAATCCACAACAACACCTATTGCACGCCCCTTCCATACAAAGTGCTGCATGTGAAGGGGCTGTATTTACAAGTTGGCGTTAAGCCACAAAAAGTAACTTATGGCCACCTTGTAAATACAACGCAGGGCACTGTGCCGCCGGAGTGTCACAAAAAGTGAGTTAATTCCCCATGGTCTGATTCTTATTTTGAGAATTGATACTATGGAATCTAAACTTATGTTTTATTACACGGCTATGAAATACATCTTAGTTTCTGAGGACTACAGCGGGGGTAAGCGTTTCTCCATGCGACTTTGATTTCTAGTTACTGGGGCTCCCACATTGATTGGCTGTTTTTGTTTCACATTTGTATAGTGTCAAGACCCCTGTGAGTATCACACATGTGTTGTTTTCACCTGGGTGTTGGTTTCTACCATATTGGGTTGGTGTTCTCTTTGGTTTCTTGAACCCTTACTTTATATGGTGTATAATTGGTGGACATTCTCCTATTATTCATTAACCTTTATTTATTTATTATAGGTCTCCACTTATTGCTTGGTCCTGATGAGATCCCTTATCTGTGAGTGGGTTGAAACTTCGTTGACTGTTACTGGTGAACCTTATGAAATAACCCTTTGATATCAAATTGGGTTATAAATAAAAAAAATGAACAATTGATGCTTTTTAGGTCACTTATGTTGAGGATATTGGAAACCTTTTAAATTAAATTGGGGTGTACAAAATTGATTGTTTTAAATATGATTTTTGTGTTGGGTTTCTGGTTTTCTACACCATTCTGAATGTTGGAAGAGTTTTACACTAAAGTGTCTTTTTGATGAATTTCAATTGCATGGTATTTATCAGACGCAATACATTGCACCTATTATGAGTTTGTGGAGAATAAGATGCATATTTTAGTGTTCAACACACCAAAATGAGCATGATACATTAAATACTGCATGCTTTTTCTCCTGTTAAATTTTGACAGGTCTGACCTGCTAAAATTATTGGATGTGTTAAGTAAAATTATACTCGTAATACCAACCTGTGCATAAACAGGGGTCATGTGTGGTAAATACCCAGCCCATTTGCAACAAACTTGTAATGAGGGTCACCACTGGTTTTGATGTGAAGTAACTCTGAATAGCAAGAAGTTTTTACTGCTGCATTCCATAAATACCATAACCACAGTAAATGGTGCATACTGAGTGGAATAAATACCTTCTATTTCAAACTTTTCACTTGAAAATGAGGCCTAATATACAGAATCGGTAAATAGTGCGCAGATTCTAGATGATTTCCCTTTTTCTCTGATAAATTTTAGCAGTCTTGACCTAACAAAATCTGTCAGTGGAAAACAACAGGGCTACAAACTTATTGCACAGGTCATGAAACCGATCCATGAACAAACTCCTACTTCTTATGTGTTGTAAACACCCCTATTTGGATGGTGGCCCCCCACTTTTTGCTTGTTGATGCTGTAGCTTTTGACTTGGAAGTGTATTGAGGCCTGCTAACCAGAACCCAGTAGTAGTGCACTTTCCCTTAAACTGTATTTTTTACACACCCAATTGGCAAGGACTTTACCACCCCTGTAGGGCGCTAGTAAATGGTACCAGTGGTACCCAGGGCAGGGATGGTAAAGGGGTCACCAGGGCTGCAGCACTGATAGTGCCACCCTGCTTTACCTGAGTAAAGGTAAACTTTCATGAACAGCCTGTCTGCTCAAGTTCGACACTGCCCACACCAAGTGCATGCAGAGTTCATTCACTGCTATAGCACAGACCAGTCACTTCTAAGGCAGGCCTCCAGTAGAACAGGAGGCTGCGCACACTTTGTTATGAAGGTGGATGTATGTGCAAGAGCATATATGCCCTTGTGGCAGCATTCAAAACCCAATGCTACTGCAATTGACAAGCGGTCCATAGGAAAACATGGGCTGACAACCAGGCAGACCCCAGATGCCCAGCTCCGTGATTATCTGAACAATTTTCTTCATGTTTGGAGTCAAACACCGTGCTCTCTAACCCTGAGCTTGATTCTCACTATCAGGTACCCTGGTGGCATCTTTAGAAAATGCCAATCAAGGTACCAGCTTTCCCCTGCATTGGCGGGCTCTACAGAGCCATTTGCAGCCAAGACAGGAGTCTGCCCTCCTGCTGGTCGTGCTAACACTTTCCCAGGACGGAGACAAAGAACCTGGGCAGGAAGGAGGTCATATCTCCGCCCTCCCAGGATGACTAGTTTTTACCGTGATCAAGGCTGCGAGCCTCAAAACTTCTCTTGGGCCTATATTTATACTTTTTGACGCAAAACTGCGCCGCCGCCGTTTTGCGTAAAATTTTTTAACGCCGGTTGACGCCATTTCATTGCACCACCCGGGCGTCAAATTTATACTTTGACGCACGGCCGCGCAAACTACTGTTTAGAGTAATTTTTTTTTTACTCAAACCAATGCGCCACATCGTTACGAAAAACAACGTTAACGTGGCGAAAATGACTTTAATCCGGTTTGTGAAGTCGCAAACCGGATACGCGCCATTTTTTAACACAATAGCGTCAAAAAGCGGCACAAACACTGCAAAATGTGTAAAGGAGCTCGAAAATGGATTCCAGAAGCTATGAGAGACCCCAGGAAGATGACAACCGACCAGGAACCAGCCAGGAGGACTCAGACAAGACCCAGGAGAGGGAGAAGAGAAAAGGAAGTCTCGGTTCAGTGCAGAGGAGCATGAAATACTGGTGAAAGAGGTGACGGAATACCAGCACCAACTTTTTGTCATCTCTAAATTGCCAATTGGAAGGAGAGAGGCAATTTGGCAACAAATGGTCAATAAGATCAACAGTGTGGCAGAAGTACGGAGAACAGTCACCGAGTGCAAGAAACGCTGGCATGATTGCAAGCGCAGGACCAAGGAAAAGATGGCCAGGAACAGGAAGGCAGCACTGCAGACTGGAGGTGGGAGTCCAGCACCGCAGGAGGCCCTGGACCACATGGAGGAGATGGTGGCAGCCATAATCCCAGAGGAGATTGTCACAGGGATTCGAGGACAGGACAGCGCAGACTACCAGGAAACAACACAGATGCAGGGTAAGTGGCACGGGGAACAAAAATGCCTAATTGTTAACTGCAAGCAGGTTGGGGGACATACCTACTACACAATGCATGTCAGCCATGATAATCAGGTAGTGGAAAGGGCAAAGGGGCATGGCACGGGGGCATGGGATGTGCAGGGGAAACCTGGGGCACAGCACAACACTACACAAACAACCTTTGCATGGGGGTACTCTGCCATGCCAAGGATGTTTGAAAAGCAAAGCCAGTTCAGGAGGATAGGGTAGAACGTAAAACTGGCCTGCTGTCACACGACAGCTGTTATTGTCACAACATGAACTAGGGCTCAATTTCCTGTCTCAGGCCATATCCGCAAGTGGCATGTACCATTGACAACAGTTGCCACTACCACCTGTGCTGTAAGTGCCGGTCAAGTAGCAAATGG
Organism: Pleurodeles waltl; assembly: GCF_031143425.1. Taxonomy (NCBI): domain Eukaryota; kingdom Metazoa; phylum Chordata; class Amphibia; order Caudata; family Salamandridae; genus Pleurodeles; species Pleurodeles waltl. The sequence continues at coordinate 1,193,906,087 of NC_090444.1, forward strand.
CAGTTAGGTGCCCATGGATCAAACACACCCAAAATAGAGGGTTCAGCATGACAACTTGATCAATCCCCTGTAATTACTAACAATGTGCAAATCCTGTCAAATACTCATGTCTATAGGTGCTATAAACATCAGGTATTGTTATTAACATAATGAGGTACACAGCATGTCATACCCATGTTGCACATGTCAGGGCCTACCCTGTGCCTGGGTCACAGTATCTGCAATGCCACCATGCAACATCTCAAGTGTCAGAGTGCTAAGACAACTGCATTGAGGGGGAGGACATATGTGTGTAGGAATTCGAACACACCCGCACAGTTATAAGAGGAAATGGAACACTGCTAGGACCATCAGTGCAATCCAATGTAGCACACATTCCCCAACATCAGCAGTACACACTACCAGTGCTGACACGTGTACTGTGCCATGCCAATGCAATGCATAGTATATGCTAGATCTCAGCAACATATAAGTGGATGTGAAATATCGGAGACTGGGTCAGTTCGAGATTGTTAAGTGTGGTGCAAGTGCCATCAGAACACCCACAGCCAGTGCAAGGCCACACCATGATAATGGAAGTAGAGGGAGTGTTGAGTAGGACAATAAGGTGGCAGCATACAATTTGTGCAGAACCTACTCCTAGAGGATGTGACACTGACATTTCCCCAAACTGCCCGAACTACATGTGACATGCAGGTGGGGCATAGGCCTGGGAGAATGCTAATATCAATAACAGTAACAATGAACAGGAAATAAGATCACAATGTGCAACTAATAGGAAGTCAGGCATGTCACATTACAAATGCCACAACACAGACACACTAATTGTACAATATCTCATTGCAGAGGACGATGGCTCTCCTGCGGATATGCCTGTCCTGGACTTCCCTGATGACATGGATGACGAGCTGACAAAAATCAGCCAGCAGACCCTGTAAGATGTCCTTGGAACACTCCAAACCCCACCTTCAGTCACAAGGAGGAGCACAGAAGTAGCAGCCATCACAGAGGACCCACCCACCACCCCAATTGTATGACCTGCCAGCTCCAACCCAGCTGATGACTCTGACGACACTGGAACCAGCTTTGAGAGGACTGTAGTTGGAGTACAGCGGGAGCTGGCCAAGGATGTGCGGGTGGGGATGCAAAATATGGCAGTCAGCCTAGAGGGGGGTGCGTTCGTGCATGATGTCATCTGCAGAATAGGCAGCAGCCATGCAAGGGCGAACATCTATCTTGCAAGAACTTCAACAAAGTGTGAAGGAAATCCGCACAGCAGTAAGGGAGTTGCTGCAACACCTCGCACACCAAATCTTTCACTGTGTGCACAAATGCAATATTGACCCCCTCAGGGCCGACCTGGCTGCCTACCACAGTGATGTAGCTGCTATACTTAAGAACCAGCAGCTCCTCCTTACAGCATTACTGCCCTTAATAGCCCCAGAGTTGGCAGCTACCGGGATTTCTGACTCCATGTCTTCAAACACTGAAGTGTGTGTTGCCCCTTTAAACCCACCACCACCAAGGGCAGAGGAGCCGACACACACATCAGAAGATGAAGACGTGGAACAGATCACCTTCACCCGTAAGAGTACCCGGTAGCACAAGTTCATGCCAAATGGGCACTTATATCTAAGGTCCTGTGCTTTGTAACATGCCAGTCTTGCAACAGCTGCTTACATGCACTGTTCTCCAGCCCACTGTTTACCTTGACATTGTGCTCTGTGATTGTCTCCCATTACCTCATTGGCAATTCATGTTCCTCTGCACTGTATGACACTTCACCCCAGCATGTCCAATGACATGTCCCTTTGCACTTGTGTAGTATCACAATAGAATGCGTCACACTTATGGACTCACAATCCTGGAATATGCAAATAAAGCACTACAGCACTTTAAAATAAATAGCACTTAAACAACCACTTTGTCTCTGTGTAATGTGACACATCATCCGTGTAGGAGATTAGTGATGTATGTCTCATGTCAGTGGCCATAGAATGTCAATACAACTGCCTCGAAAGATTGTGGGCTGATAACTATGCCCTGGGGTCTGGATTGTACCATTATCTGCCCTTCCTGAGGGTTATTTCTGAAGTAAATAGAAAAATTACAGTATAATGCTGTGTTGGACAGAATAAGTCTGCTTCAAGGGATGTCTAAGCAGAAAATCAATGTGTTCAAATTTTTCTTCTAGACAATCTTTAGATATGTCACATCTGACTCTAAAATTTCATCACACACACACCATACAGCAGGAATGGATGTGTACGAGTGTATGGACAAATATGTAACCTGGCAGTACAATGTAAGAAATGATAGGTGTGAGTTATGTATACTATACTACATAAGATTATACAATCACTCACCTTATCAGGGTTCACATGAACATCAGGCTGCAGCCAGACGTACCACAGTGCCCAAGATTCAAAATCTGTTCTCAAATTATGACAGATTGAAAACATACATCCAAACTTAACAACACGTTTGGAGCCATAGTAACCTTGAGTGGTGGGTGCAATGGATGGCAGATGCATAGACAAGTAGTGTTGGTGTAGCTGCCAATGTGACAGCTCAATTGGGATTTGGATGCAGGATGGAACACAAATGCAAATACTAAATTTACATTGTTCACCCATGCCAAGGACCTGATCCCCCACCATATGACACATACTGTAAAGAAGTACCCAAATGTTTATTTAACTATAAAAAAGGATAATAAAATTAGGGGAAACACCTTAACTAACCTAACCTATTCTAACTACACATTACCCACAACTGGCCCTAACTACCCTAAGCTAAACTTACTTATCACATTCAACTAAACACTCTAAACATCACCCCTCTGCCCCCCTTATATGACGGGACACATGGAGGACAACATATACTAACCTAAACACATACTATCTTATCCTAAACAATTATATATATATATATATATATATATTCTTTTTTAATATATTTTATTGTATTTTCTTATTTTTTTATACACAAAAACCCCAGCATCATCCCCCACCCACACACCCACAAAAAAAACACATGTACAAATATCATACCCTCCACCGCCAACCCACTTATACTAACTAAACTAACAGCCAATTCTAACCTAACACTAAGCCCCCTAAACCCACTAAATAAGAGAACCAGGAAAGAGGAGGGAGGGGAAGGAATAATGGCTGGGGGTCCAACAGTCACAAGTTTGCCCTCTGCAGGATCTTTTTTATCCCACGCACTCTCCTGCTAATGTGGGACACCTCCTGCTGCAGCCTGTCCATTCTGCGCAACATCCGTTGCGTGTCACATTGCATGTTCCTAAATTAACCATTGTCAATGACTGCAGCAGGGGTGGTCTGTGTGCCACTTGTGGAGGGTTGTGCTGGTGCCGGTGCCATGCTTGGAGGGGGAGGTGCAGGGGCTGCTGTCAGTGGTCCAGGAGCGGATGATGTTGAGGGACCTGCAGTGGTGGATGACATCCTTGGTGCCACTTGGGTCGGAGTGGTGTTGCTGGTGGTGGCAGCTGTTTTGGACAGGGATGGGCCCTCTTGGGCAAATGCCCTCCAGACCCCTGTGGCTCTCTCATGGCGATAACGCCGTACCATGTGGCGGAACCCAGACTCAACATCCAGAATGTGGCGGTAACGCATCGCCCTCCTCTGGAATTCTCGGATCTCATTGGCATCCATATTGGCTGCTGTAAAAAAAGATAAAGCCAAACATTAGTTACATCATTGTGTGATACAGCTACTGATGCTATTCAACAAATTCCTCAAAATTAGCTTAAACAGGCCAAATCACAGTACAGATCACAGATTGTCCATAAGGAAGTACATGCCAACGCAGACTACACATGTCCTATCTAACAGCACAGCAGTGCTCAAAAAGATGTGTACCTACTTAAATGATCTATGCATCATTGTTCTGCCATTAGTCACATAACAAATATTGCAAGTCCTCCACATGTGACAGGCTAACTAATGACTAACTTCTGGATGACAATCAAGGGCCACAAGATCTGTGATTTGTAAATGGAATTGGCAGGATGGTATGCAGTTGCTAATCATGAGGGGGTATCCTAGGTTGGAACAAATTAATTTTTGAAACCCATGGCTGTGTTCTTCACTGGTATCCTCACACCTAGGTGCACGTATTTCATAACCATAAGCCTGTGCCTCAGGGGGGGATGGACATGCATCACATACTTTCAAACATCAAGGACAGCCAGGAAGCTTTGGACAGCTGTTCATGGTTTTAGTCAATCCACCACAGGCAAGGAGGGTGTCCAACTAGGATAGACACAAACATTGTACAATCACATCCACATTTATGTTTCTAATTGCGGACATTTGTCCACATCATTTGATATCACTAATACCTTTCCTAAAACAAGCGCATAGATGCAAGTACCCATCTGGCCCTGAGCTGCATGCACACCTATGATATTGTACTCAAGTGCCACATAAATGTAGCAGAACGCTAGATGCTGCTAGGAAATCAAACATACAGTCCTACATGTTCATTAGTTAACAGGGAGGCTCAAGTCTGTGGGTAATACTTTGGCATCCCTGCTCTGTGTGATTCAGGGTATGACTTGCTGACTAAATCATGAAAATGGCTACCTCCAAAATTTTCATTACAATAAATGTAACAACAAATGTCACTCTGTTCACCTGCCCATGCCTACAGCCCTGCACTACAATCCCAAATTATGACTCTACGCCACTGATTGTCCAACTCAAATATGGAAAAACAAGTCAAACTCCAGTCAATTCACATATCAGATCATGTGCCAGCACATCATACCTTGCTATGTGTCCGACACACAGGAGTCAATCACACAACTGCTGCAAACACAACACAGAACTAACATATCAACACTTACTGGAAGTGTCTGGGTCCGCAAATCAAGCCACTTCTCCAATTGTGTATGGGGCAGGTCCACCGGTAAGACATGGAAGAGTGAAACGTGCTCAATGTCTGCACACTGTACAACACTTGGAAGAAAAAATTACTGTGCGTGAGATTATATCTGATAGTCCAGCCCCTCAGGCATGATGACACTCCAACAGACATACCACTGCAAACATGTTTTGACCCTGTCACTCCAGTGAGTGATACATACACATATGCCCACATGCAGTGGCCCTAACAATCATGTGGTGACAAACATGATTACTCAAGTGGTTGTAGATTCATTTATAGAGTGTACTCCATTTATTCATTTATTGTTATGAGAGACATGCAAAGCCATGTTCCTCTTGCACTGCAATGCCAGTCACTCAGGTATTGCGGCTTGTGCATCAAGGGACAATCAGTAACTGTGTGATGCCCATGTGGGTTGAGTTTAGCTCATGAATTATTATGCTTTCTATGGTCCATTAAATGTGTGCCTGTGTTGTCTGTAGGTTACATATGCCACATTGCCAGTGTACCCAGAGCCAGATATGCCCACTATGACACCATAATGGCAGGGATCCTGCGTGTTATTTAATGACATACTTACGCTAAACATGGATTGGCCATTTATCTAAACTAATACAACAAAGAAATATATGCTGACAGTGTCTATTTTGGTCATCTGTGACAGATGCAGGGGCACATGTGTAGTCATTGCACCTGAAATGTGTCACTCATTGCCCTGTATGCCTATATCGGGTATTGGAATTCACAGATAGCCACATTCATCATCTTACATTAGTCAGGTTGGGTGATCTGCGGGTATACAACAAACAGACACTGCCCCATAATTGAAACATGGTTTAGCAAAAGTCCTACTGTGGCAATCTTGATGATGCAGGTTTCAATTTGTATGCACCTTGGGAATGGCAGCAGTCACAGGAATGCTGGTCTGCTGATCTTAGCATGCACCCATGTCTGTGATAGCCTTCATACTGGGAAGTTAGCTATTGTACATATGCTGCACTAGATCAGCAGGGGTGTACCAAACGTAAACTAGCAAACTATTTTGGCACTTCATATTATGATGGAACCGGTCAGGGGTCCCTTGCACAACATCATGCAAGTAATAAATTGTGACCATGCATTCACCAACTTCAGGTATCCCATGATGACCCAGTAACTTATGAGAATTGTATGCCTATAAAGTGACACAGATGGCAAATGCATCAGCTCTGTTTCAGCAATTGTGCCCAAGGCAAATTAAAACACACAGGAACAATGAACAGAGGGCCAGATATATTTTTTATCCTCAATTTGTAGCATTTGCTTCATGTTTAACGTTACAGCTATGGAAAGTAGCACCAAACATTTAGATATGAACCCATGTGCATTACTTTGCCATCAATTTCTAATTTAAATGCTGCACAAACCAAGTCAAAGTATCAGCCTAAGATATTACCAGAGGTTAGGAAGAACTTTGTACGTATGGCCAGGAATGCAGTTCAGACATGTATTCCAAATAATTGGGGACTACATTAATTCCTTGCTTTAGCTTGTGAAATACATCTCTTTCATGGTACACACACAGACCATGAATGAAACATAAGTTAGAGCAGCATCACCATCATCTATTGAGGTCAAAGCAGCCATAATTGACAAGATCAAGTTATTTTGTAAGTTTTGTAGCTGTTGCTTCAACAAATGATGGTAATGTGTAGCAAATATTGCATAAATCAGGGCCACTGTATATTTAACTTGCATTCCACATGTCCACAAAATTGCATGGAGCATGTCAACAAATCTGCTACTGTCACTACAGAGCATTTAAATGTGCACGTTAGTCTAAATTGTACTCACCAGCAGGGCCCCCAATCACCACACCCAGGTGGTCTAGCAGGTCTTGCTCTCTGGCAACAAGGTCAGCCCAGTGATGCTTGAGTTGGTCGTTGCGTAGTGTGTTGAAAATTCTCCTCAGATGGTACAGCACCTTGGACCACCTGTGCCTCCTCGCCTCTGAGTGATACCCCTCTATCACCCTGCCACCAGCCTCTAACCTCAGGGGGAGGAAGTGGCACACCACCCAAATAAATGCCCCCAGCTCCTCCTCACCCATTCTCCCCTGATGTGGCCTACCTAACATGACAGAAATAATAGGGATAGGAAAGGGTACAGAGGAAAATACAGGGAAAGGAGGGAGGAAAATGAAAGTTAAGTAACCCACAAACAGCCCAACAATCCCCAAACTAACAATACCCACTACACACTCCCAACAGTACAAAGACAAAATTAGACACCAAATATGACAAAAACACACTTACACTGAATAACTGAGACAATTACAAAAACAACAGATGACAAATAGGATGGCACACAGGAGACAAAAGCACAATTTGGACAGGCAAAACTCTCAGCAAAGCCACACAGTGTAGAAGAATCACAAACTGCAAAGGCAAAGTGAAAGTACACCCACTGTACCATTTCTGTAAACAGGATATACTATTACATCACTTTCTGTCTCAAATGCGCTGCGTTTTTATTATGATGCATGACAAATTTATGATGCTTACGGGCTGTGCATCAATTTTATTTTACACAAATGGTTCAAAATTCCCCCGCATTCATAGTTTCATATATTTTTCATTGATAACCAATTTCATGGGGTACAGTGTAGGAATTACCGCTAGGGCCCAATGGATGTATAATGGCTGTGAGTGTCATTTTTCAACGCGTATGGGGCAAAATTTGATGCATATGCGTCTTTTTTTACGCGTTTGCGTCAAAATATCTGGATTTAACTGTGTTTGTGTCATTTCTCTCATTTTTAAAGTACATGAAAGCTGTAACTGTACAGAGATAGTCTGTTTGCACCTGCATTGTGTGTTCCAGTGTTTGGGCACATGTGGCAGACCACGCTACTGCGGACCATAATACTCATGTTATTGTACCGGATGAGCACACTTAACTGATACAACAGCAACCCAAACATTTGGAATATAAATTGGTATTCCCAAATTTGAGCAGGTGATGCGTCAATAGACGATAGCAAAGCTACGCAACTTAATACATTCACTCATGGCCTGTGTGTTTATGTCTATGAAATGGCTCTTTCAATTGTTGTTGTGCCTCTGTGTGAACGTCACAAAACGTGCTTTCATTAATGTGCTTGTATGCATGTGTTATAAATGTGGATAACCATCAGATGACATTCAGTGTGGTACATCAGTCAGGATATGTGTTTGTCATACCCGTAGCATCTAATGCTGTGTGAACTTCACTGACTTTTGGGACCAAACATCTCCCATGACAAACTATGCCCAGGATAGATAGAGGATGGTTAATAATGTCAATGCTAGAAGGGTAAGCCATCACATGTACTGGAATGTTGGATACCACTTCCTGGTCACTTGTTTGTATACTACCCATGAGTCAGGCATTTGAACATGCTAGGTAGGTACAGTGTTTGTGGCACAGAGTCCCAAAACCAATCCAAAAATGTAATGTTACACCACAGTTTCAGTCATATAAATTACCTATGTTTCTCCTGTGGCAGTGGAGGATCAGCAGACCATGCTGCATATGTTCACATATTTCCAGTCGTTCATTGCACAAAGGTGTCCAGGTCAAGTGTGTGGCCATGTGTACCCTGTGTCACTATTGGGGTCCATGTTGTCACAGTTACATGCAGGTCTAGTCATGAGTCTGTGGAGCAATTCCCTGAATCAACAGAGTATCCTTCAAAGCAGATTTTACCGAAAGCCATAGAGAATTTGACGACACACATGGGGATATTCCAGCTATGGCACTCCAGAACTTTTATGAGGCTGACAACAGGGCAACCTTGGTGTGCTCACAAACTTTATGGATCAGTAATATGAAACAGGCAGGTTTCAACCCAACATTTGTACACAGGGTGGCCTCTAAAATTCCCACTGCAACAGGGAACATCAGTGCCTCTGTGCTGATTAATCTCACAGCTAGTCACCACGCAAACACCATCACTAGGTTGCAGCCAATGTGAATTTGTGTGTGGACTGTCAGGGCACAAACATGTTTTGTCCTTTCATACACATTAGCAACCCTTGTTTGTTGTGCTGGAAGCACCCTACAAAATCCATGGATACAGCCATAGTACACTGTCACTGTTTGACACTCATAAATACATGACACCCAGACAAGGGATGTGGGCTGGATTAGGCTATTTGAATACATGTCCCAGACCATGATACAATAAGTAAACTGATTACACTATACAATCTATTTTCAGATTCATCGTAGACCTACCAGACACAATACCCCGTGAGGAAAGAGAAGGCATGGAAAGCAACTATGAAACAAATGTAGCCACAGGGAACCTCTATGGTAACACAAAAACAGGAACCAGTCAGGCTAACAGGATGCAGGCTTTGTCAGGAACAAACATGAACAAGGCAAATACACAGTGAGCAGACTCCGACTGGGAAAAGCTGGGATAACACTGTGTGAACTAAAAACTGTATTTGTGCTCTGGGCTGCAACGTTACACAATACCCCAATGGCTCGGTTACACAAGTGATTTATACAGCAATGCACAACAAAGATATTCATTAAATGGCAGCTTCTAAGCAGTTCCAGGCAGCAGTAATGGCAGTTCAGGTTTGAATGGCTGGTCTGCATGGTAGTGCTCACAGGTGTGTGCAACTTCAGTCTCTCACAACTTCTGTAGGTGTGAATCAAGTTCAAAGGGCCATCAGTACATTTCACATGGGAAGCAATGGACAGGTGATTACAGGTCCTACCGACTACCAGGCAGTGCATTATCGGACCTGAAGTCCATGCAGACAGATTAACTATGACTATGGCATGCCATTCTAAAGTGGAAAGCACACAGGAGTCAGATTGGGAGTCTGGGTGTGTTAAGATGAAGGTTTTCAGAGTACCTATAGTCCATTTACAGGCCCCCCTAGAGAAGGGTGGGGAGAGACTGAAAACTTGGCAGTGGCAGGACTTATAACCTGGGATGGCATGTGCAGGGCATGTCTTGTAAGCAATGCTTGTCGTACCTGGGACACTCGTGCTATCCATTTTCAGCTTAGATGGACTTCTTGTCACACATGCTCCTTGCAGAGATAGCTAATGTCACACTTACTGCTGTCAAGGGTGTGGTCATACATTCCTGTTACCTATGCAATAGCACATCCACTGGCTCATGTATGAAACACTATTTAACCTTATGATTAATGGTGTCTTAGTTGTGTGTCATATGCTGCCATGGCCCATGTTGGCAACATGGATGTGTCTCAGAGATGTAGGACTCTGATTTTGCCCTTCACATGTAAAATATACTGGACATATGTCATTTCCACTGTGTGTGATGTTGGTTGTACATTCATACCCATCAAATGTGATGTGGCTTTTTCTGTATCCTAATCTGTATTTCTGCAATGCTCCATGAGGCTAAACTCTGATTATGATTCCTAGGGATCATGTGATGCATAAATAATCACCCAGAGCATGATTGAGTGATGAAGTGAGGTGTTTAATGACATATGGTAAGAAAGTGGCGATGGTGACTATAGTTTTGTACAATGTGTTGTCTCCAACGCATTCCTGCTGCAGTGTTTGGATGGTCCCCCTCATGTTGTTGAAGAGCATCCTCCTCTTCCTCCTCTTCAGGCATTTGTCGGTCTGGTTCATAGAGGGGAATGTTCCTCCTTACACAAATGTTGTGCATGATTGCACATGTCAAAATGATCTTGCACACTATTTCAGGGAATTATAGGAGGCTGCCTCCGGTGATGTCCAGGCACCTGAATCTTGACTTCAGGATGCCAAAAGTCCTCTCTACTATGGTGCGTGTCCTCCGATGTGCCTCATTATAGGCACGCTCTGCTGCAGTGCTTGGGTTTGCAAATGGGGTCATGATCCATGGCTGGATCCCATACCCCTGATCAGCTGAAAGAGAAAATGGGTGTAAATATTTGGATGTTGCTTGCACCTTGATTATCACTTTGCATGGCAGTTGTTATCTTGTGTCATCTGTGACTCATTTGTGTTTGTGTTATTGTGTGGGATCCTCGGCTTCTAGGATGTTCTGTCAGCATTGGGTCGTTACTTTATCTCAACTGTTTTTTGGCTGATTGACCGGATATCAGCGGTATATTTGTAAACTTGCAGTAAATTGTGTATCTCCCATGCATTATGTCATGTGAAAGAAGTGTCCATGTGTCTTCACTGGAGGTGACATGATACTTCCACACAAAGAATTGATTCCACTGTGGTGGTAACACGGTTACACTGTGTGGCCTGAACATCCCATCCAATTCAACATATGTAATAGCATGTGAAAAACAACAGTGAGGCCCTTTGATTTGGCTAGGTGACAATGTACAACACATCTCCATAAGTTTGCAACACTTAAGTGTTGACAATTGACAATGCATAAATATCCCCTGTGTGACAAGTTCTATGCAAACCTATTTTTATGCCCTCACCGCGTTGGCTCATGTGCAAACGTGTACCTACACTACTGAACCTGGTCCAGGTGAGCTGGCTAACTTGGCTGTGGGGTGAACGTTTAAGTGTCAGAAGGTCCATATACCTGTACATCTTTTGTGTATATGAGTAATTGCCTCAATCTGTATGTGTCACAATGTGCACTTTGAAATGATGCCACATCAATGTGTTCTTAGCACAGTCCGCTTCCTTATTGGTAGCAGGCAATGTCACCCAGAAGTGATGTGAGATGTTGGTACTGCCTCAATGATACCATGTCACCTTCATTAGAGTCATCATCATCATCATGCCATGTGTCTTATGGTGTTTGCCATGCAGCAAACCACATTACACACCCGTCACACAGTACATATTGGTTGGAAGTGTGTGTGATTGAGTGTTATTGATGTGATATTGTAAGATTCATCTTCCAAGTTGTACTGCCAGTTAAGGTCATGTCATTGTCACTGTGTGGTTTTAAATTGGTCCCTTGTGGCTCGGGAGTGGCATCTGTTGTTGTTTGCATCTGTCATTTGTCCATAGGTGTGTATCCCATTGGGTCAGGATATCAAACATGACTAGCAGTGTCACAACCTCAGTGTCTTCCTGACCATGAGTCCATGTAGTGGTGTATGTGTTGTATGTCCTACAGGGTTGCTGTGCTGTGTGTAAATTACTGGGTTTCTGTACTTACCAACAAGTAGCCCATTTCTATATTGTCTATCCTGGAAGTGTTGATTGATGGTGCAGTGGCGGAAGATGAATGAATCATGTACACTCCCAGGATACTTTGCCACAATGTTGGTGATCAATCCCTGGTGATCCACAATGGCCTGCACATTGATGGAGTGTGTGTGCTTCCTGTTGCGGTATAAATGCTTGGTTGCAGCAGGTGGCACAATCCGTACATGTGTGCAGTCGATGGCACCAAGCACGTGTTGGAAGCCGTTGATTTGGTAGACGCCCTGTTGGTCTCCTGCTGCTTCAGCTGTGTGTTGGGGAAGCTGATGTGGAGGGATCTGAGGGAGATGATGGCATCCAGTACCTTGGGTAGGAAGGCAGAGAATGAGGACTGTGAGATCCTGGCAACCAGGCACCTGTGGTTTGCAAAGAGCCACTTGCCAACATGTGGAGGACAGCTAGCAGCTTGGTCTCTGGTGGAATGATGTGGGGTCTCTGCAATCTGGGTGCCAACTGTGGCTCAATATTGCGCAGCAGCTGCTGTATGGCTTGCCAGTTTGGTCTGTACCTCTGGATGATGTCATGTTCCCTGAGGCCCAGAAGGGTTGTCCTGGTCCGGAATATCCTGTACTGCCTTCTGCGTTGCCTTTGGGGCCCTGTTGGTGTTTTGGAAGCTGCTGGTTTTGGTGCTATGCTCTGCGTCTTCGTGCATGCTGGATGAATAGCACCTCCATGTCTTTCTTTTGGAGCTCTGATGTTGCTTCTGTGTGTTTTCCTTACATACTTGTGTGTTTGCCCCATTTTAATGCCTGCCCTGAGCCAGGCGTTAATTTTTTACACAAATCGGGCTGTGTGCCATTTTCCGACTCAGCCTCCCAGCCGTGCGTCATTTTTGCACGGTTGGACAAATATGGCACAAGGGTGTTTAAGTCATTTTTTGGGATGGGAACGCCTACCTTGCATGCCATTTACGCAAGGTGGTTTCACGCATTTAGAAAATGACACACAGCAAAAGTTTGACGTTCGCGGGGTCGGGCGTCAAAGTATAGATATGGTGTTAGGTTTGTGCCAAATTTACGTAAAAAAATATGACGCAAATCCGGCGTTAGCAGAGTATAAATATGCCCCTTGGTATGTAATCTCTTGTCCCCCACTCGAGGACAATGCCCTTCACACCCTGTCCAGGCTGACATGTAGGAAAATGAGTTATTGAGGAGCCGTACACCCTCCAAAAGGCTCTAAACCCCTTTAGAGTGGGCTAGGAGGTCTGAACATCAGAGGTAAGGTTCTGCTATGTTGGCAAACCCTGGAAAAGTGGGTTCTTGGTAGAAAAGTGAAGTACTCCCACAGGAAGTCATCACTTCAGTGGCGGACTAGCCGCAGGGACCAGTAGCCCATTGGCCACTGTCCCTCATACCCTTAATGCCCCCTAAACCAGGATTTAAAGGGGTCCCCTGGCACCAGAACCTCAGCTCTGACTTTGAATCTGAGAAGAGGCACAAAGAAGATGCCGTCACCGACAACAGGACTTGGAACTATTCTGCTGTGCAAAGAGAGGGCACTTAAGTGCCCTGAGGAGGCCATAGACTGGAACTGCGTGATTGATGTGTGCCTGTGTTTAAAACTCGTTGCTCCTAGCAAGACGGATTCCAGTGGAAGGCAGAAACTAAAACAGACTCCCCTGACTGTTGTACCAGTCACCTGCAACCTGCAGAAGAATTGTGCTGCATCACAAGAAGTGCAACCCGTCGGGCCCCTCATGAGCAAGCACAAAGAAAGTAAGTGACCTGCACCCCTGGGGTGGTGGTGAGGCTCTCGCCAATTTTTGAGCCACTACTCTATCCCGGATGACCTCCAGCCAATGAATTAAAGATGGACTACTTTTGCCCCTGCCAAGGCTTGGCGGTCGCCAGCTCGGTAACTGATCCCATCTCGGACATCACCAACTCCAGAGCAGTTCTCAGCATAGTGACCGATGTCGGCAACGATCCCACTCCTGAGATCCTGCACCCTGAAGGAGGCGACTTCGAGAGAAAGCATCTTTGGTGTGACCCTCCCATGATTGACAGCTTAAAGGCTAAGGCTGCACCTGGAGCCCCCAAACGTTGTACTGAGGATCCTGTTGTGTAAAATGTAGGTAGTATTTACCCCAAAGGCCTCTACTCTCTGAGGATAGAGAGTAGTTTGACCCCCAAATGAGTGTTTGTCAAGTGGTGCAATTTTGACAGTGCCTATGGATCCCAACAGCACCGAGGACAGCCAGAGCACCTCTGCATCTGGACTCCCTGGGCAAGGTAACAAAGTACGGTATGTTGAGTCTTGGTCTAGGGACCCTCTAAACCTTAACCCCAGGTAGGTTCCACAAGGAACTCACCCCACAAGTGTCTGGTTGCATGCTGTGCCTTTTCCCCATTGACTTCAATGAACTGTGTGACAACTAAAAGTGCATCTATTTTTCAAAGCTTCTAAAATCCACAAACTCAATTCTGTGTAAGATACAATGTTCATTTTGGGTGCCTAAATTAAGATAACATTTGGCTTTATTTTTTTTATTGAAATCAGATTTCTTTTGAGTCGTGTCATTTACTTATCATTCATGTGGGTGTTGTAAAATGCTTTACACATGTTCCTCTAAGTAGCCTGACTGCTCTTTGCCACACTACCAGGACTGACCTAAGATTTACTGATGTGAACCCGAGGTACACTTCTGGGTAACATGCTAGTATTATATGGTAAAACTCCCCAGTCCTACTACATAATACTGCCACCTTGCTACATTGGTGTTTCAGCAGTGCAGATCTTGAACTTTTGTTTCACTTCGCTACATAGACAGAAGTATATTTGTGGGTCCCCAAGAAATCCTGAGTTGTCTTCAGACCCAAATAGCATTGTTTAGATTTTCAAAAAAATAAATACATTTTAATTGGAATCGCTAGGGCCCTGTGTTACATCTCAATTACAATAGGTTTCAAAAAGTTTTAAAAGTTCAAAAGTATCTAGGTGGTTAGGTTAAAGCATTTTTAAACAGTTTTAAAAAGTACCCAACTCCACAGACAACGAGTGCACAATAGAGAATATTCTGCAACTTGAACATCCTATTCGCTCCATCCTGAAGATCAATGATCTGAAGGCTTTGTGCAAAAGTAGAGGCATTAGCTCTAGGGCCACTGCTAAAAAAGAGGGCCTTATAGGGGTCTTCACCTCATTTGAAGAAAACAGAGCTAGGAAAGAGGCTTCCCCCTCAGAAGAAAAACCTATAAACCTGGGAGGAGAAGCCTCGGCCCCAGTAAGTGAAGGGGAAGAAGCTGAGGACCATGATTCTCCACTTATCCCCAGACAACCTTCACCAGTGGGAAGAGACCACAGACACTCTACTAGCTCCCCTCCCCCCCACTAGAAGGATGGGTAGGACTCTTGAGAACAGGCTTCAGCAGCTCTCCCTGGAGAAGAGGAACTTGAGGTCAAAGAGAGGCGACTAGCCCTGGAGGAGAGAAGCGCTAGACTGGGACTAATTACCAATAATGGTGGCAACAAAATAACTAGGGAAAGTGAGGGTTCTTGTCACCCAAAAAGGTCCAGACCAAACTTGGGTAGACTTTGTTGACTCCTCAGTCAAGGCACTACTGCCCAGATTTAAGAAGGAACTATTACCACCTAGCGCCACATTATCACAATTTTCTTTATAGTAATGTGGCTTTAGATTGGCAAAAATGCCACACCAAATTTACAAAGTGGTGCAATGCATGCATTGAGGCACTTTATAAACCCTTGCGACACATTATGCCTGCGCCATGCATAATGTATGCTAGCAGGGGCGTTCCTCCATTAGGAGGCCCAGAAAAATAGCGCAGTGGAATCTATAAGAGTCGATTGCACCATTTTTCTTGTCATTTTTAACTCATGCTCAGAGCAGGTGTTAAATTGAGGGACTCCAATTTTTATAATTGGCCTCTATGTACTTAGGGCTTACCGCTAAGATTTTTTGAGCTAATGCTGCAAAGTACCACAATAGCATCAGAAATTAAAACACTATTGATCCTAACGTGCACCATGGTGCACTGTATCATTAGTACGGAACCCACATGGTAGCGCTAGGGGACGCAATGGGGCGCAAGAAAATTGGTGCTTCATGCAATGAAGCACCACGTTTCTTAAATCTGGGCCTAGAAGGCTGGATCAAGGGCAATATTGTAGATACTTGTGAAGGGCTGTATAATCTTTTTATGAAAGAGCACATCTTGGCCATTTGCGCTACAGAGAGCCTGTGACAGCATCTATTGGATTCTTCTTCTCCCAGAGAGCTGGGAAGATAGCTGACAGATGAGTCAGGTCCAGGGTTTCCCACAACAAAGGCACATAGTGGAAGTGGCTCTAAAAAGGGTGCTTATAGTTCCTAATGGGGAAAATGGGGTAGCATTGGGAAGGGTAGAAAGAAAGAGTCCTCTCCAGGGACCCTAAAGAACTCTAAGGAAGGTGGGCCTGAGACTTTTCCCAGTCCAAAGGAAAGGGGTATCGGGGGAAACACTTAGATCACAAGAAGGCTGGGTCATGCTTTGACTGTCAGCAGCCAGAGCACAAGAGGGGTGATGCAGTTTGCCCCAAGAAGTCCCACAAAGAGGGGCAGTCCAAGGGTGTTGTTGGCATTGGGATGGGAGTAGAAGTGTACTCTGGAGAGGCCAGAGGACACACTGAGGCTGCTTTGGTTTCCCTGGGAGGGGTGGGCATTGACCCATTGGCAGTCTTACCTTCAAGCCTGGAGAAGAACAGAATCAATGGGTCTGAGATTGCGGCTCTGAAGGATGCAGGTGCCAGTGTCACAATGGTGACAGCCAAACTGATTTCCCCAGACCAAATGATCCCTGGTACCTGTCACCTGATTACCAATGCTGACAACAAGACTAGGGCCCAGATTTATGAAAAATGACGCACAACTGTGCAAGCGCAGTTGTGCGTCAAAAAAATTATTGCGAGCTAATGCCATTCCCTAGCGCCATCTGTGCACCATATTTACAAAATGATGCACAAAGGTGCTAAGGACTGGTAAAAAAATGACGCTAACCACTGCAACATGCCATAACAAAACAATATGGTAATGCTGCAAAAGTGGCTTTCGAACGTTTTGCAGCATGTTTTTGATGCAAAAAGGGTTAGCGCCATATTTAACAGCGTTAGCGGTAAAAAGAAATGCGTGAGAAAGAAAAAAGCATTTGGGAAGACAAAATGGAGAATGGAGGCCAGGAGAGACCCCAGGGAAATCCCAAACAGCCAAGTGCCAGCCAGGAGGGTCCAGAAAAGTCCCAGGAGAAGAGGAAGCGTAAGTGTCACTTTAGTGAGGAGGAGCATGACATCTTGGTCAGAGAGGTGATGGAACACCAACACCAGCTCTTCGTCACCTCCAAATTGCCAATAGGTGGAAGAGAGGCTATATGGAAAGCAATAGTAGATAAATTCAACAGCATGGCAGAGGTGAAGACGACTGTCACTTATTGCAAGAAGCGCTGGCACGATTGCAAGCACAGAATGAAGCAGAAACTGGCCAGGAACCGAAAGGCAGCACTGCACCCCAGGAGGACCTGGATGAGTTGGAGGAGATGGTGGCAGCCGTCATTCCAGAGGAACTGGTCACTGGAATTGCAGGACAGGACAACGCAGACTACCAAGAACTACCACAAATGCAGGTAAGTAGCAGGGGGGGACTATCTGGAATCCCACAAATAGCAGAAGGTGGAGGCACCTAGGACGCACTCAATGCATGCTAAGGGGTCACGTCGGGACACAAAGGGCCTGATTACAACTTTGGAGGAGGGTGTTAATCCGTCCCAAATGTGACGGATATACCACCCGCTGTATTACGAGGCGATTATATCCTATGGAACTCGTAATACGGTGGGTAGGATATCCGTCACATTTGGGACGGATTAACACCCTCCTCCAAAGTTGTAATCAGGCCCATAGTGCCAGGATCAAAATGCCCTATCGCCACCCAAGCTTCACTTTTAGTGACCCTCTGGTGGCGCAATGCACTCCAACATATACACAACATAGGTGGTCATTATGTACATGGCGGTGTGGCCTGCCAAGCCGGCGGTGGCGGGTAAACCCACCAGCCGGCATAACGGGCCACACCGCCACATAAAGAACCCCATGAGGGCCGCCATCGGCAGCCCTTACTCACCCCCAGGCTGCCTCCGTCAGGCAGCCTGGCGGCGTTTGGAATCATTATCCGACAGGGCAGCGGTGCTGCCCCTCGGATAATGATTCCTCAGCCACCAACCTTTCCCTGGAGGGTTTCCCTGCAAAGAAAGGCTGGCGGAAGGGGTGCACCGGAGCACCCCTAGGGGCCCCTGCCCTGCCTATGCACTTGGCATGGGCAGTGCAGGGGCCCCGGTGCAGTGCCCCATCACGCAGGTCACTGCCCGATTTTCAGGCAGTGATCTGTGCGACGGGTGCAGCTGCCCCCCGGCCCACAGGAATGTTCTTTATGTGGCCGGCGGGGTTCCGGGGACGCTGGCGGTCAGTAGTTTGACCACCAGCATGAACACGGCGGTTTCGACCACCGTATTCATAATGAGGGCCATAGTCTTAAGCCACTTATTTTGGCTTTACACCTACTTGTAAATATGCAGCACATTGCCTGGAAGCGACGTGCAATTAGTGTGGCTGTGCCACAACAACAACCATTGCATATTGTTGTTGCCCCAGATCCAAGACAACATGTTCACCAGAGACTATGACTGAAGTCAGCACCACCCCAGGGGTGGTGTCAGGATGGAGCAACAAGGCAAAATGCTTTCCATCTTCCTCGTGTCATTGCCCTTCTCATGTGTGCTGCATCCTGCAGCACACATAGAAATGCCACCTAGCCATAATAGATTGTTTATGTGTAGGAAGGGACACCTTCCTGCATATAAACGATCCATTCCCTCAACACAGGCACCCCTTCACTTTTGTGCAGGCAGGACAAATCTGAGCAGGTGCTGGGGAAATGCAGGGGTGTGCCGTATTCCAGTAAACATGGCACATTGCTGCATTTCAAAAGTGGTGCAGTGCCATGAAACTAATACTGCCGCACCGAGCTGTGCCACTTGAGAAAAAAGCAGGGCCTAAGTGTGCAACCTGCGGAATGCAAACTGCACAGCGTGGACTAATAACAACTCTCACACAGCTCCATGAGCCATTTTGGAATGGGCACAAAAGTGAACTCATACAACACATGGGGCATGTCTGTGACCATCATTTGTGCTGCTGTACAAGTAGCTTCACTATGTAACACGGTTGTCTGTGTTGTGTTAATGGTTGGTGTTCTGTATAAGGGACATTTACATGTATAAGAACTGGCACAAGTAGCATAAATGCTGCACTACCGGCACAATGTCACTAGCCTGTAATGCAACTGTACCACAAAACAAATAGTTTCCCATGTGGATCCAAGCTGCACATTCCCCTTTTGCCACATCAACAAAGTCTCAAAATGCATGCATTGATCAACAGTCTACATCCGTACACCAACACATGCCTGTGGCAGATACGCTGTATGCTGAATGCAAGGAAATGTCCCAAATGTAGGGAGGGACAAACTAATGGGGCAGATAATCCATAATGGCTGCACTGCCCCATCCAATTAGCACATGTGTGGGGCCTGCTAAAAGCAGATGACAAAATAACACATTGTAAGCAATGGAGCTACTTGTGCTTTGCTGCACTAGTGTCATAATTCATGGTGCCAATGCATTATAGCACCAAAAGAGTGACAGCAACATTAGACCACTGTGGAAATGTCCACCACGTTGAATAGGAAGGTAAATGACGTGCTACCATGGTGTCAGTGGCAGGGGCAAAGGGCCTGCGAGGAAGATGGTGGTATGGGATCAATGCACAAAATATTGTGAAAGATTGTCCCATGTATGATGCAAAATGCAAAATATGATTTACAAGTACAACCTGGGATCAGTAACATGTCACTGAGGCTCCAGTAGCCAGTAAATGATGAGCCATGTCAATAGCCACTACAGTCAAAGATTGACACTTCACTAGCTCATTGCCTTGCCTCCTGCTGACCTAGATTGTACAGATGACATGGATGGCCAGCTGCCAACCTTCAATTAAGAGGCTCTCTAGGATGTCCTAGGTTCCCTCCAGACATGACCTCCAGTAGTAGGGAGGACACACAGCATTGTGGGGTCTCGACATGAACCACCCATCTACCAACACAGAGCACCAACCAGTCCTGCACTGCCCTGGACTCCGAGGACACAGACATCACCTTTCAGAAGACAGTGGTAGGAGTCCAGCAGGAGTTGGCCAAGCAGGTGCAAGTGGGGATGGAGACCATGGCAGGCAGCCTAGAGGGAGTGCACAGGTGCCTTTTTTCAAATAAGGACAACTCCGCTGCCATTAGAGGCACCAACTTCCTGCTATGTGGACTCCAGCAGTCTGTAGGCGAACTAGCTTCTGTCATGAGGCAGAGGCTTCAACAATTGCCCTCCCAAAGTGACAGCAGCATGATAGACAACAGGCTGAGGTCTATACAGAATACCTTGGAGTCCATACAGTGGGAAGTGGCCCCCCTATGGGAAAACATGGCTGCCTACCACTGTGATGTTACTGCGGTGTTGAGAAATCAGCAGTTCTTCCTTGCTGCAATGTTGCCTTATGTGTTCCCACAAATGGCAGCTGGGGGACCTTTGGCTCCACATCTCTGCCCCCTGATGTGTGTGTGGCCGCCTCAACTTCAAACAACAGCACCACCCATGGCACAGGAGGGACCACGCACATCAGGACAAAGATGTGGAAGTAACAGCATTCAAATGGAAAACCACCCGGTAGCACCAGTCTGTGCCACATGGACAGTATCTCCTTAGTTCTGTGCTGAAGATCAGGCCAGTGTTGTGGCAGCTGGCAATGTGCCTTCTTCACCTCTGTTGACTTTTCTGCTACGGACTGTCATTGTCTCAATTCCTACCTATTGCCTATTTGGACACCTCCTCACTAATGCAAACTACTCCTACCCATGCCCCTTACCCTTGGACTCTGAATGTACAACAAATGGCTCAGGATCTCTCATGGGATCTGTGAACTGGACATTGTATTGCATTGGAATATACACTTGCACTTGTACATACTTCTTCATATTCACATGTATCATGTCAACTTTTACTGTTATCCATTAACACATCTAAATGTATGCATTGTGTGAAGCTATGTCAATAAGAACATAACCTAATTACAAGTGTGGCCTACTGTCAGACACAAAGCCACACAATAGGACTGTAACATGAAAAAGCTGTCTGATGGTGTTGTGCTGAATGATGGTAAACCAACTTACAAAGCCTTAAAAACATGTATTTAACAGATATGCATGCAAGGTGACATTTGGCATGTATGGGTGAGAACCAAGAATCTGGAATTTTTCCAGATGAGAGCACCAGTACAACTAATACGTGTAGGACAGAAGAGGTACATTTCATCAGTGACGGGCAGCTGTCAGTGTGCTAGGATACATGCCCTAAATTAGTTGATGTAGTATGTGCCACACTTTCCAACATTATTTCTGACAGACCTCAGCAATGACTGTTAAAGTACCATACATACTTGTCAAAGATTCCGTATACATACACAATGTGAAAGTCTGGAACTAGGGATGACAAATGTTTTGAGTAGCTGATGTCATATTGCAGCCAATCTGGCAGCTACTTGGTCAGAGAAGATGCACATTGTCATACATGTAAATCAATACAGAACGCATACCCTAAGGATTCCTCTAACGTGGCCAGTGCACACATGAGAACACCCAGACACTCAATCAACATGGAGACACAATTGACTAAACCTAACTGGATTTATTTAAACATTAAAAGAACACCTTATTAAAACCTAACCTAGACACTACCTACAATAAACTAACCTTTATTAACTTATCTTAACTTAGCCCTACAGCTATCTATCCTAATCTAAACTTATCTTAAACATTTAACGCCACACACTAGACATTGTCCCCCCACCCCGTTTTAGAGAAAAGATATGAGTAGGACAATATGAACTAAGGCTGCACATATACTAAGTTTTTTTTTTTTTAAATCTGTTTATTAAACTTAACTCACAAACAGCAGTACATTTCTCTTGGGTTGGTAAGAGAGTAAACAGTTTCTCTTTTCATATAGAAATTCACATATTTGTAACTTCAATACAATACGGTTACATTTTAGCGTACTGACATACAACCTAACTTGGTACGATTTATAACAATAGGCATATCTTTATTTTTACTTAAATACGTTGCATGGTGTTCTAAGTAATAGCGATAACTTTCGGTTATGTGGGTGCAAAAGATGTTTATGCTTTACTTGCGTGTTATGCAATTAGTGGTAAGGCAGGGACAGGGCTGACGTGTTAGTAGCAGCCGCTACCTATTTCCATGTTTGTACTTGGGTGGACCTACACTTGTTGCCTACTTTTATATTTTGGATTAATACGGAGGAGTCAGCAAAGGTATTACGACAAGTATGATGTGGCCCTTGTCATGATTGCTAAATGTTCAATCGGAGGGCTTTTTGTTTGTGCCTCGTGATTCAAGGGGGATACACATCATCCCTAGACTCTATTTTTACCACAAAGTGGTCCCAGTGTTCAGCACCTTCTTGTATCTGGCCCTTATGTTGCAGCTGTCGAAGTGTGTGAGATTCTGCTAATGTGGAGCTGTGTAGATCTGTAAGCCAAGCAGAATAGTGGGGGCGTTAGCGGCCTTCCAGTGTATGGCGATTAAGCGCTTGTAAGTTACAAACACGAGGTCTATAATCCTGTCAGTGTGTTTTTCATTCTTGTTCCTATGTCGTATACCCAGCAAACAGGATTCCGGTGTCGGTGCGCGTGTTTTGTCTAGTATGTCCGCTACCGTCTCAGTAATGCGGCACCAGCCGGTGTTTATTGTGTGGCAGTCCCAGACCATGTGGTAGAAATTAGAAGCAGGGGTGGCGCATCTAGGGCATTCTGGTTTAGAATTTGGATATATTTTATTGATACGGGCCGGGGACAGGTATGCTTGGTGGATGTAATTAAATTGTGTGTATCTCAGACGCACATTGCGGGATACCGATTTAATCGTGGTGAGGGCAGCTTCCCAGGAATTCTGGGTGATTGGTGTGGGAAGGACGATATCCCAGAGGCTTTTGGCTTGTGTCAGAGCGGTACAGGTACCTGCTAGGAGTATTTTATATAGTTTAGTGACGATGCCCTTTGTGTTTCCTATAGTGAGTAATGAGGTAAGTAAAGGGGATTCAACAGGTTCGCTGGGGTTGCTCCTCCAGAGGTTTTTTAGAAGTTTAATAATGGCGCTGAATGTTAAGAAGGCCCCGGGTTGCAATACTCCAGTAGATACAAGTTCCACGAAAGTACTTGCTTTAGAACTCATGAACAGGTCGCCTGTGTACAATGTTTTATTTACCCATATATCATGATGAGAGGAGAGTGCTTGAACGCCTGGTAACTGAGCCAGTGGTATTATTGGTGAGTAAGGTGGGATTGGGGTTCTTCCCTGGACATATCTCCGCCAGCAGTATCTGGCTGTATCCAAAAGAGGTGTCTTATTAGGCGGGTATGGAGGTCCAGACATAAGAGATGTCAGTATCGTTTGTGGTGTCGTGTAAGCTGTTATCGCTATACCCTCTGGTGTAGACGGTTCGTTGAGCCACGTGGCTACCCATTGAAGCTGGG
This sequence comes from Pleurodeles waltl, assembly GCF_031143425.1. Lineage (NCBI taxonomy): Eukaryota > Metazoa > Chordata > Amphibia > Caudata > Salamandridae > Pleurodeles > Pleurodeles waltl. The sequence goes on from NC_090444.1 coordinate 1,193,929,841, forward strand.
CTGCCGCGTAGTACAATTCAAAGTTTGGCATGCCGAGCTCGCCCTCTTCTAGTGGGTATTGCGTGATGGCTAGCGCTACCCTGCGTCTGTCCCTGCCCCATAGCAGATCAGTTAGCAAGGAGTGCAGTTTATGAAAAAACGAGCGTGGCAGAGACAGCGGGAGCGCTGTGAAGTAGTATAAAAATCTCGGTAATATTAGCATTTTGGCTATGGCCATGCGGCCCATGGGTGATAGTGGAAGTGAACTCCAAAATGTCATGGACCCGCAGGTGGAGCACAGCAGCCTATCAAGGTTGCCCTCCCTTAGGTCCGTCATAGAGTGGTATACATGAACCCCTAGATATTTAAAAGTCTGAAATGCCCATGACAGTTGGTGCATTGGTAGTACTATTTGCCGCTCAGGAGGTATGCATATAAGAGGAAAAATACATGATTTTGCCCAATTAATGCGCAAGCCAGAGGAGAGGGTGAAGTTATCCAGTATTTGCATAACCCCTGGAAGGGAGGTGGTATAATTACGCAAGTATATTAAGGCATCATCCGCATATAAAGATATAATATGGTGTGTATTGAATTCTTGGATGCCCCATTTATAGTCACAGCTGCGGAGCTTAATTGCCAGTGGCTCCATAGCTATTGCAAATAATAAAGGAGATAAGTGGCATCCTTGTCTGGTGCCTCTACCAATGGGAAACATCTCCGATATCACTTGACCCGTTTTAACGCGGGCTGTTGGTTTGGAGTATAGGGTAGTGATCCAGTTGATGAAAACGTTTTGAAAGCCGAACGCTTTAAGAGTACGGAAGAGGTAATCCCATCCGAGCGTATCAAATGCCTTCTCTATGTCTAATGATACGGCCACTGCTTCTGCTTCTGTGGAACTGTGCATTATGCAGATTAAGGGGCATTTTTATACTCTGTTTGCGCCGGAATTGCGTCGGTTTTTTTGACGCAATTCCGACGCAAAACTAACTCCATATTTATACTTTGGCGTTAGACGCGTCTAGCGCCAAAGTCCATGGAGTTTGCGTCATTTTTTAGCGTGGACACCTACTTTGCGTTAATGATATGCAAGGTAGGTGTTCCCGTCTAAAAAATTGACTCCGAGGCCTGTGCGCCGTATTTACACTCCCGGGCAAAATTCACGCCCGGGAGTGGGCGGGTCAAAAAAAATGACATACGGCCGCTTTTGCGCCGTTTTTTTAGCGCCTGGAAAAGGCAGGCGTTAAGGGACCTGTGGGCTCGGATGGAGCCCAGAGGTGCCCTCCCATGCCCCCAGGGACACCCCCTGTCACCCTTGCCCACCCCAGGAGGACACCCAAGGCTGGAGGGACCCATCCCAGGGACATTAAGGTAAGTTCCGGTAAGTATTTAAAAAAAAAAAGAATTGTGGCATAGGGGGGCCTGATTTGTGCCCCCCTACATGCCACTATGCCCAATGACCATGCCCAGGGGACAGAAGTCCCCTGGGCATGGCCATTGGGCAAGGGGGCATGACTCCTGTCTTTGCTAAGACAGGAGTCATTTCTATGGGGGTTGGGAGTCGAAAAAAATGGCGCAAATCGGGTTGAGGCGAAAAATTTGCCTCAGCCTGACTTGCACCATTTTTTGACGCCCAAGCTCCATATCCCCCTACGCCGGCGCTGCCTGGTGTACGTCGTTTTTTTCCACGTACACCAGGCAGCGCCGGCGGCTAACGCCGGCTAACGTCATTGATTAAATACGGCGCCCGCATGGTGCTTCAGAATGGCGTTAGCCGGCGCAAATTTTTTTGACGCAAAACTGCGTTAGCGCAGTTTTGCGTCAAAAAGTATAAATATGGCCCTAAGCGTCTTATATTTAGGAAAGTATTCCTCCCAGGTATAAATCCAGATTGGTCATGGTGAATTAAGTTTGGTAGGTACGGGAGTAATCTGTTTGCTAGGATTTTCCCTAAAAGTTTAAAGTCAGTGTTTAAGAGAGAGAGTGGCCTGTAGGATTTAACATCAAGTGGGTCACGTCCTGGTTTTGGCAGTACCACTATCAGTGCTTTGCGCATGGAATCTGGCAACTGTTTTCTATTTAGCGTTTCGTTGAATACCTCAATCAGGGGCTGCAGGAGAAAGGCGGATAGTGAGTTATAATATTCCATTGGTAGTCCATCTGATCCAGGGGTTTTGCCATGTGCCATTTGAGATAGAGCTAAGCGGAGCTCTTCAATAGTGATAGGGCCGTCTAATATATCTGCATCCTCAATAATGTGTCTGTTTTGGGGAATCATCAATAGGAGCTCTGACAATTGTTGCTCCTTTGGGGAACTAAATGACTGATATAGAGAACGATAATACATATAAAAGGACATATTTATTTCAGCTTGAGTGTTAACCACTTCACCTGAGTGTGTTCTGATTGCGCCTATGGGTGAGGCTTGTTACGGTTGACGCACCAGCCATGCTAGTAGTTTCCCCGACCTATCACCTTCCGCATATTGTCGGGCTCTATAATGTCTGTATTCATGTCTGCTGAGTCTGGCGTCAGCCTCTTTACAGGGAGTGCAGAATTATTAGGCAAGTTGTATTTTTGAGGATTAATTTTATTATTGAACAACAACCATGTTCTCAATGAACCCAAAAAACTCATTAATATCAAAGCTGAATATTTTTGGAAGTAGTTTTTAGTTTGTTTTTAGTTTTAGCTATGTTAGGGGGATATCTGTGTGTGCAGGTGACTATTACTGTGCATAATTATTAGGCAACTTAACAAAAAAAAATATATACACATTTCAATTATTTATTATTACCAGTGAAACCAATATAACATCTCAACATTCACAAATATACATTTCTGACATTCAAAAACAAAACAAAAACAAATCAGTGACCAATATAGCCACCTTTCTTTGCAAGGACACTCAAAAGCCTGCCATCCATGGATTCTGTCAGTGTTTTGATCTGTTCACCATCAACATTGCGTGCAGCAGCAACCACAGCCTCCCAGACACTGTTCAGAGAGGTGTACTGTTTTCCCTCCTTGTAAATCTCACATTTGATGATGGACCACAGGTTCTCAATGGGGTTCAGATCAGGTGAACAAGGAGGCCATGTCATTAGATTTCCTTCTTTATACCCTTTCTTGCCAGCCACGCTGTGGAGTACTTGGACGCGTGTGATGGAGAATTGTCCTGCATGAAAATCATGTTTTTCTTGAAGGATGCAGACTTCTTCCTGTACCACTGCTTGAAGAAGGTGTCTTCCAGGAACTGGCAGTAGGACTGGGAGTTGAGCTTGACTCCATCCTCAACCCGAAAAGGCCCCACAAGCTCATCTTTGATGATACCAGCCCAAACCAGTACTCCACCTCCACCTTGCTGGCGTCTGAGTCGGACTGGAGCTCTCTGCCCTTTACCAATCCAGCCACGGGCCCATCCATCTGGCCCATCAAGACTCACTCTCATTTCATCAGTCCATAAAACCTTAGAAAAATCAGTCTTGAGATATTTTTTGGCCCAGTCTTGACGTTTCAGCTTGTGTGTCTTGTTCAGTGGTGGTCGTCTTTCAGCCTTCCTTACCTTGGCCATGTCTCTGAGTATTGCACACCTTGTGCTTTTGGGCACTCCAGTGATGTTGCAGCTCTGAAATATGGCCAAACTGGTGGCAAGTGGCATCGTGGCAGCTGCACGCTTGACTTTTCTCAGTTCATGGGCAGTTATTTTGCGCCTTGGTTTTTCCACACGCTTCTTGCGACCCTGTTGACTATTTTGAATGAAACGCTTGATTGTTCGATGATCACGCTTCAGAAGCTTTGCAATTTTAAGAGTGCTGCATCCCTCTGCAAGATATCTCACTATTTTGGACTTTTCTGAGCCTGTCAAGTCCTTCTTTTGACCCATTTTGCCAAAGGAAAGGAAGTTGCCTAATAATTATGCACACCTGATATAGGGTGTTGATGTCATTAGACCACACCCCTTCTCATTACAGAGATGCACATCACCTAATATGCTTAATTGGTAGTAGGCTTTCGAGCCTATACAGCTTGGAGTAAGACAACATGCATAAAGAGGATGATGTGGTCAAAATACTCATTTGCCTAATAATTCTGCACTCCCTGTATATTCAGACTTCAGCAAGTTTAATGTTTCGAGCGGGGACGCGTTTGTAGTGATCTCGGTCTATACCTTGCGCAGTTTAGACTCTAGCTCCAGTAGTTCCTTGTTAAGCATTTTTGTTATCCCTACAGAGGCTGCCAAACAGTGGCCACGTACTACTACTTTGTGAGCGTCCCATTCCATGGCATGTGTTGTTGTTGTGTTTTTATTCAAGGCAAAATAATCCGATAGGCATTTAGTTAGTTCAGTGTGGAAAGGGGGATCTATAAGGACATCTGGTTGTAGGTGCCACGTTGGGATACACGTGTGTGCGCAGCCTCTTCTCAAGGTGGCTTGGAGCGGGTTGTGATCTGATATGGTGCGAGCCAAGTAGCCTGATGTAGTTATTTTTGGGATAATGTCCATTGTAGCGAATATCATATCTATTCTAGTGTGTAGTTTATGCACTGGAGAATAGAAAGAGTATTCGCGAAGCGTGGGATGGCCGGTTCTCCAAATTTCACTTAGTCTGTTATTGGAGGCCCATTGTGCGAGTTCGAGTGAAGCGTGTTTAGCTGGAGTGTTGTCTAACGGGGGGTTGAGCGGTCTTTCTGGGTGTCTAATACACAATTAAAGTCGCCACCCCATATGGTGTCTGTCTCCGGATCATTTAATTTACTACTATTCCCCTTGATTTGAATTAGGGGTATATATTGCTGCCAATGCTATCGGATTACCATCTAGGGCACCTTCCAAGAGGACATATCGACCGTTTGGGTCGCATTGTACCCGGGACATGACGTAAGGGACCGCAGGGCTATCCATATCACAACCCCCCCGGGCGTATGTAGAAAAGGTGGTGCCGTATATTTGCCCCTTCCATTTTGCTTTTGTGTGCTCCAGAGAGGACTTAGATAGATGTGTCTCCTGCAACATGGCAAAGTGTATTTGATGTCTCCTGAGGTATGCGTGGATCTGTTGTCATTTATGGGGGGTTGCCATACCTCTTATGTTCCATGTGAGTATTTTATATTGTGGATTGTACTGTTGTCTCTGGGAAGCCGTGGAGTATTTGTGATTTTGTGTATGCTCTTTGTAGGTTTATGGGCTCGCCTCTGTTTGTATCAACTTTATACTTCCTACCCATTGTGCCTGGCCAGTTTGTATTGCAGTTACCTAGTGTGTACCTGTTGTTCACATTATAATGACAATTACTTCGAACATTGTGAGCTAAGATATGCCTCAGAGTTGTGACTCTTTTAATTAAAACAATAACATTAACTACATCTAACAATAACTGTGGTTGTGGCAAGGGCAGTATTGATAACATACTTGCCAACCATGCGAAACGGTCCATATGGTGCGGGGGTGCTTCAGGTTAGTAAGTTCAAGTCAATGTTGGTTCCGGCCCGCTGTTCTCTTGTTGATGTTGCTGCTGTCTGGGGGCAACCGTGGGCCAATTGCTGCGAGCAGGGGTATCAGTGTAGCAGAGGAAAAGCCGGTGGGATACAAGTAATTTAAGCAGGTGATTTGTGGTTTCTTCTGTAAGATGTGGAGTAATGCACCATTGTATCAAAGTCTAAGGGTCCCTATCAGACGTCATCTGCGGTCCGTGGTGTAAGTTTAGGGCCGCTGGTGGAGTCCGCCGAGTCAGAGATTACTCCTAGGTCGGGTTCCATTCCCGATTGTGTTGATCCGGACTCTGGAGATGTATTAACGAAGAGGGATGTAGACTGCAGTAGTAAAGAACGTTCCACGCGAGACTGCTCAGGAGTGGGTTTAGCGTCTTGGTGCCTGTGGGATCTACGTTTATTTCTAGGGGGTGAATTTTGTCAGTAGGGCTTCTTGCGTTTATCGGATCGGTGAGACCCTTTGCGTGTAGCCAGGTCCATGCATCTTCTGGTGAGGCAAAAAAGAGGGTGCGGGTGTCGTCCTGGATTCAGAGTTTGGCAGGAAACAGCAAAGCATACTTGATGTTATGGTCTCTTAAACGCTCTTTGACCCGAAAAAATGAGTTACGCTTTTTCTGTACCTCCGTTGTGAAGTCTGGGTAGGCAGTTATTACCGCATCTTCGAACCGCATTGGACCAGCTTTCCGGAACAATTGCAGTATGAGGTCCCTATCGCAATAATTAAGGAATCTTGGGCCAGATGTGCTAAAGAAGCATTTTGCGAGTTGCAAATAGCGAGTCTTAGCGACTCGCTATTTGCAACTCGCAAAATGTCATGCAGAACGGTGTCTCAGACACCGTCTGCGAGTCGGTATGGGGTTGCAATGACCCACCTCATTAATATTAATGAGGTGGGTCGCAAATTGCGGCCCCATACCGACTATGGGCACTCGCAAACATGGAGGCCTGCTGTAGTCAGCAGACCTCCGTGTTCGTGACTGCTTTAAATAAAGCCGTTTTTTTTTTTTTAAGTGTAGCCCTTTTTCCTTAAAGGAAAACGAGCTGCACTTAAAAAAAAAAACGAAACCTTTAGTTTCTGTATTTTTTCAGGGCAGGGAGTGGTCCCTTGGACCACTCCCTGCCCTGAAAAAATTTTTTTGGGTCCAGTCACAAACTGGAAGGGGTCCCATGGGGACCCCTTCCAATTTGCGAGTGGGTTACCATCCACTTGAAGTGGATGGTAACTGCAACACCATTTGCGACCGCATATGCGGTCGCAAATGGTATTGCATACCACTAGGAATCGCAAATAGGAAGGGAACACCCCTTCCTATTTGCGATTCTGAAATGCATTTTGCGAGTCGGTCCGACTCGCAGAATGCATTTCTGCATAGGAAAATGCGATTTGCAACTCGCAAACAGCAGTTTTTGCCGTTTGCGAGTTGCAAATCCTTTCCTACATCTGGCCCCTTGTTATTAGTGGACGAGGTTGAGCACCTGGTGGCATGGGTCTTCCGGGAACCCTAAGGGCACGTTCTACAGAAAAGATCTTCGGGATATTGTCTTTCAATACCCTTTCTGTTAACCATTGCTCGATAAACAGTTCTGCAGATGGGCCCTCTGCGCGCTCGGGAAATCCCACGAAGCGGATATTGTTGCAGCGGGATCTGCCTTCCGCGTCTTCAGCTCTGCACCTCAGCGCCTCCACTTCTGCCGTTATCGCCCCCATTTGTGACTGGAGTTTGGTTACTGCTGGTGAGAGGTGAGCCGTATCTTTTTCCAAGCCTGCGACCTTTTCAGCCAACGCGTGCTGGTCCATTCGCAGCAGATTAACATCTTCAATTACTGAGCCTATTTTCGCTTCCAGGGTGATTTTAGTATCTAATATAGCTTGGAGAATCTTTTCAAATTGTGTCGTGTGCGTTTGGAGTGTTATTTCCATTTTTTGTAGCGCTTGTGTGGTCGAGGTTTCCGCAGTTGGGGGTGGTGCTCCAGAGTACATATTCCCTGGGGGTGCGCGTGGAGTCTTCAGTTTGCCCATTGATTGTGTTTATAACGGTGTTACTGCTAATGATTGTAATTTAGTTCGGCCTGCAGAGGTTTAACCCTTTGAGGTGGGAAACTTGCTGTGCGTTGGTTGTAGAAATTTCTCCGCATTTAGGTTTTAGAGCGCGGTAACTAGCAGGGCCGCACGGCGTGGCGGGGGCTCACGGCACACAGATTGAGGACTGTTAGGGGGTCATTACAACCTTGGCGGTATAAGGCGCTTACTGCCGTGCAGAAGACCGCCAACACCGCCGCGGCGGCGGAAGACCGCCACAGCTATTATGACACACATCTCGGAATCCGCCGAAATTCAGACACCCACACAATCCCGCCACTCCAAAGGTCAGCGATAAACATGCGGAAACAAAACCTCCACTTCCACGCCAACAGAAACACGCCCATGCCATTACGACCCACGAATCCACGCAGCGGTCTTTCGACTGCGGTATTCCATTGGCGGTACACACCACCGCGCTCAAAATACACACACATCTACAAAACACTACCACATTGGACAATTACAAATACACACACCTGATACACATACACACACCACTCCCACACATCCAATACAATATAAAACACACACCCACATCACCCACAAACCCCTACAACCAAAAATTCAGAGAGAAGGCGAGAGAGAGAGCACAGAATAGACAACCCCATCACACAGAGGCACACAACACCATCACCCACACAACATCCACGCACAAAACACCACCTACAACTACACTCACCACACTCATCAACACATACACCACCCCACACATCACACACAACACCCCATGTCACGCCAAAGACACCCCCGCTTCTCCGAGGAGGAGCTCAGGGTCATGGTGGAGGAAATCCTACAGGTAGAGCCACAGCTATTTGGCTCACAGGTACAGCACACATCCAAAGCCAGGAAGATGGAGCTATGGCAAAGAATAGTGGACAGGGTCAACGCAGTGGGACAACACCCAAGAAATAGGGAGGACATCAGGAAGAGGTGGAACGACCTACGGGGAAAGGTGCGTTCCACGGTCTCCAGGCACCACATCGCGGTACAGCAGACTGGCGGCGGACCCCCACCTCCTCCCCCTCAACTAACAACATGGGAGGAGCAAGTCTTGTCCATCTTGCATCATGAGGGCCTCAGAGGAGTCGTTGGAGGAACGGACACTGGTAAGTCAAATCTTAACTATCAGATCCCCCACCCTACCTGCATGCTATCACACACCCCACCCTCACACCCTCCCCCATCACCCAAACTCCTCACTATTGTACCCATAACACCAACTACACATCCCAACCCCAAGACCTGCATGACACAACTAAGCACGGACACCCATCACTAAAGCATGCCCACTGCACATACCCAGAACACCCCCCAACCATCAGCACACAACCCCACACACAGGAATGCCTGCACTGGGGTTCACACACACCCAACCATTGCACACCATTACACACACACATGCAATAATCATGTACTTATACCCCCGCAGGAACCCGAAGGAACGTCACCACACCAGAAGGTCCAGACAACACCACTCCACCACCAGAAGAGGCCCACAGTGACGACAGCAGCTCTGCCCTACTGGATCTTGATGACCAGCCCGGATCATCGTGGGCCTCAGGACAGTCGGTTCCCCTTGCCCAGCCACAGCCCAACACCGAGCTTCCACACTCTGGTAACACCAGCACAGCACCCACCCAGCGGGCCCAAACCTCCGTACCCAGGACAGGTCAATCAGCGGTGTGTCCACCACTACAGGGCACCCAGGCTAACCCAACACCCCAACAACAACAGGGACCTGGGGGCAGTGGTAGTGGGCACACGGTCCAGGTGACGGAGGCACAGGAACACAGGGGAACTGGGAGGGCTGCTGTGCGACAGAGGGAGGACAGGCCAAGGGAACCAACTCTCCATGAGGCCCTATCCTCCATCATGGGAGCATACCACCACTCCCAGGAGACGATGGTGACGGTCCTGGACAAGTTGCAGTAGACCCTGCGTCTGCAGGAGGAGCAGTATTTGGGGTTCAGGGAGGAGCTCAGGACCATCGGCTCCGCCCTGGGCACCATCGTAGGGGTGCTGATGGACATTCAAAAGACCTTGAGGGACACCGTGGCACTCCAAGGGGCCCCTGACACTAGTCAGGACGACGAACTGCCCACCACCCCCGTGGCCGCTAGTGGACAGGACGCCCCACCACAGGACCACCACACCAGCACCCCATCCCGTGCAGACGGACAACCACCACGCAAGCGGGCCCTGAGATCCAGGAACAGGACAGAGCAAGATGGCAAGACCCCCGCCAGGAAATAAGACCACCCTGATTGTCCCCCCACTGTCCCACTTTGTTACCCTGTCCAAATCAGAACTGCCCCAGCTCCACTTCCAATGGCCAGATGTGCAATGTACCTGTGAGACTAATAGACTGGACTCTGCCATGGACATTCCTCCACCATCACCCATCCCCATTTCACAACCCCCTTCATGTTTTAGCACTTAAATAAACACCCTTGAAACACTAAATAAAATGGAGTCAGTCTATGATTTGTAATTTTGTATTATCAATGACAGTGTCATAATGGGTTACCCAGTGGAAGGCTAACATACCAATGTCACACATCACAAGCCCTTCAAGGATGCAAGCAGTTGACACGTAGGTTACCACATTTGTGAAACTGAAATGGAAGGGGACAACTCAGTTAACAAATAGTGAGTGAAATGTCGGTACAGGATAGAGGTAGACGTGTGAAAGTTAATATAATGTTAAACCTGAAAATGTACTCACCTGTGTTTCACTGGAAATATTGCTGTATGACTGACTCCCTGTTGTCGTTTTCTTCTTCCTCAGCTTCATCCTCATCACTGTCCACAGGCTCCACAGGCTCCACAGCTGCTACAACACCGTCATCTGGATCATCCTCCTTTAGAAAAGGCACCTGGCGTCGCAATGCCAAATTATGGAGCATGGAGCAGGCGATGATGATGTCGCACACCTTCTTCGGTGAGTAGAATAGGGACCCACCTGTCATATGGAGGCACCTGAACCTGGCCTTCAGGAGGCCGAAGGTGCGTTCGATCACCCTCCTAGTCCGCCCATGGGCCTCATTGTGGCGTTCCTCTGCCCTGGTCCTGGGATTCCTCACTGGGGTCAGTAGCCAGGAAAGGTTGGGGTAACCAGAGTCCCCCAACAGCCATACACAGTGCCTCTGGAGTTGACCCATCATATCAGGGATGCTGCTATTGCGCAGGATGTAGGCGTTATGCACAGAGCCAGGGAACATAGCATTTACCTGCGAGATGTACTGGCCAAACAGACCATCTGGACATTCATCGAATGATAACTCTTCCGGTTTCTGTACACCTGTTCACTCCTGCGGGGGGGACCAGAGCTACATGGGTCCCATCAATGGCACCTATGACGTTGGGGATGTGTCCAAGAGCATAGAAGTCACCTTTCACTGTAGGCAAATCCTCCACCTCAGGGAAAATGATGTATCTCCTTACGTGTTTCAGCAGGGCAGCCAACACTCTGGACAAGACGTTGTAAAACATAGGCTGGGACATCCCTGATGCCATGGCCACAGTTGTCTGAAAAGACCCACTTGCAAGGAAATGGAGCACTGACAGCACCTGCACGTCAGGGGGGATTCCGGTGGGATGGCGGATTGGTGACATCAGGTCTGGCTCCAACTGGGTACATAGTTCATGGATAGTGGCATGGTCAAACCTGTAGGTGACGATTAAATGTCTCTCTTCCATTGTCAACAGGTCCACCAGCGGTCGGTACATCGGAGGATTCCGCCATCTTCTCATATGCCCCAGCTGACGGTGCCTAAGAAGGACAACAGCGAATAAACAGTCACTATTCCTCCAGGTATGTACCCACAGTCACAAACAAGACTACACCAGACAATAAACCCTTCCTGGATGTGTGTTGAGTGTAGGCCTTGGTATGTGTGACGCAGTAGTAAATGAAGCCATGTGGTCCCCTGAAATGGCGGCTGCCTGACCTCTAAACTGGGACAATGGGATTGTGGGGTAACAGCGCTGGCGTTGCACACCGTCGCGGTAGGCGGTCGTAGATTGCGGCGCAATGCTGCATTGGTTAACGTTGGACCCTAGGGGTCCCAGGAGCCAATTAACAGGTGCGCCGGCGGCGATGATGCGCACCGCCGCGCACGTCACCGCCGTGGACGTCACTGCCATTTTCTATCTCTTCAATCACTAGATACCTGACCTTCGACAGGACAGGACCTACACTGCTAGTGCTGCTGTGACCTCGGTCTGGAAGCGACGATGGCTGCTGCGTCTGGGGAAAGGGCCCCTGCCTTCACTGCACAGGAGTTGGAGAAACTTGTGGATGGGGTCCTCCCCCAGTACATGCTACTCTATGGTCCTCCAGACAAACAGGTTAGTACACAGGGAGCACGTTGTAAGGGCTAGGCCGGGGTGGACAGGGCTGAGTGGAAGAGGGAAGGGGGCAGAGTAGATACTACAGTAAAGCATGGGAATAAAAGGCCCACATGGCCAGAGTAGGGAGGGGGCCACTCACAACGACGGTGCAGTTGGTAATGACTGTTCCTCTTTCCTTGTGCATGTCATGTAGGTCAGCACCCACCAGAAGAGGGACATTTGGCGTGCCATCGCCAAGGAGGTCCGACCCTGGGGGCCCACCAGAGACGGGGCACCCACTGCCGGAAGAGATGGGAGGACATTCGCCGCTGCAGCAAGAAGATGGCGGAGGCTCAGCTGGGGATGGCCTCCCAACGTGGGAGGGGTGCCCGTCGCACCATGACCCCCCTGATGTTCCGGATCCTGGCGGTGGCCTACCCGGAGTTGGATGGGCGCTTAAGGACATCACAGCAGACACAAGGGGGTGAGTACAACCTCATTCTGCGGACTTTACGTGCAGTGGAGGGGTCTGAGTGGGGGAGGTGGGCTGTGTGTGTCCCTAGGCCAGGGCGAGTTAGGTAGGCAAGGCCCCTCCGTAACGTGTGCCATGTGGCACTCTACCCCACCTGAGAAGAGTGCCAAGTTGAGGTATAGTTGCCCTTGTGGCATCCATGTGCGCAGATTTCCAGCATTGCCATGTAGGCCACATCCCAGAAATTGCATGTGCAGAGGCCAGGAGCACGGCGTAATGCATGGGGCTGCTGCGTCTGTCTTGTCCGCCAACGTTAGCGGTATGCCATGCACTAAAACTCTCTTTCTTCTGTCTCCTCCCCCCCCTTTTCCTGCTCTCCCTGTCCTTTGTACATCAGCATCATCAGGCGGAGGTACGGTGGCACCGGAGCACGAGGGAGCTGCATCCCACATGGCCATGGAGGGCCACACCACAGACTCTGAATGCACCAGTGGGACGGACGGTGAGGGGAGCTTCACGTCGGCCACCGGATCACCAAGCAGCGACACGAACTTGTCTGCCAATGGGAGCTCCCTTGTGGTGGTGGCACCATCTGTGTGCCCCAATTCTACAGGTACAGCCGCAACCTCCCCTACCAGCACCGCCCTCCCAGCAGCCCGTCAGCGTTCACCCCGTGCCCGCTCACCCAGGAGGGTGGGCATCCCCTTCGCCCCAGGCACCTCAGGCCCGGCCCCAGTCACCCCTGCACCCCTCAGTGAGGAGGCCATTGACCTCCTCAGGTCACTCACTGTTGGGCAGTCTACCATTGTGAATGCCATCCAGGGTGTAGAAAGGGAGTTGCAACACGGTAATGCATTCCTGGAGGGCATTCATTCTGGTCAGGCTGCCCTTCAGCGAACCCTGCAATCTCTGGCCTCAGCACTGACAGCCATTGTCCCTGTGTCCAGCCTCCCCCCTCCAACTTCCTCCACCCAGACCCAATCCTCTGTACCCCAGCCCATCCCAAGCACACCTACAGACCAGCATGCACACAAGTCAACACACACAAGTAGCTCAAGCAAACATAGACACCACACACACCACAGGCACTCACGCAAGCCTCACCCACATACAGACACAGCAACATCCACTGTCTCCACTGTGTCCCCCTCCTCCTCTTCTCCCTCCTCCCTCCCAGTCTCGTCTACACACACACCTGCATGCACCACATCTACAGGCACTAGGACTCGCACCAGGACACCCAGCACCACAAGCCGCTCACCTGCACTCACCACCCCCACTACCATTTACACGTCCCCTGTGTCCTCTCCCAGTGTGTCTGTGACGCCCCCTCTCAAAGTACACAAACGCCGGCAATCACTCACCCAACATCCATCCATCTCACGACAGCCTTCAGTACCTGCACCTGCACCGAAAACACCTAAAGTGACACCTCCTACAACCACTTCCTCTTCCTCCACTCCCAGGGCCCCTCCAGCTTCCCATCCCAGTGTCCGTCAGAAACTGTCCCTATGTCAAATTGACCTTTTTGCCCCCCCCCCCTCCAATTCATCAGTCCCGTCGTAGCACCTCAGCCAAAAAGCCTCCAGTACCAATGGTGCGTGTTCCAGGTTTTTGGAGTGCACCGTCCACCAGGGCAGGCAGTAGGACCCGGAGCCAAGGCACTGGCAGCCCACCCCCTGTAAAGGCTCTGAAATTTGGTGAGTGGACGACGGGACCGTGTCAAGACTCCTGGTGGGACAACAAGTGAAATGGGATCCAAGGCGATTGGTGAGTCAGCTGTAACTCCAAAGAAGGTGGGTAAGGTCCAGAGGAAGTCTCCCCAGCCTGTTGTGAGTGTCACAGCGGAGAAGTGCGCCATCACTTCCGTCGGTCCAGACACAACTGCCAGCACCGTCGTCACTGGTCCAGAGACCACCGCCGGAGTCACAGCCCAGGAGGGCCCAAGTATCGTCACTGGTCAGGAGACCACCGCCACCGCCGGAGTCACAGCCCAGGAGGGCCCAAGTATCGTCACTGGTCAGGAGACCACCGCCACCGCCGGAGTCACAGCCCAGGAGGGCCCAAGTATCGTCACTGGTCCAGAGACCACCGCCGGAGTCACAGCCCAGGAGGGCCCAAGTATCGTCACTGGTCAGGAGACCACCGCTGGAGTCACAGCCCAGGAGGGGACAGGATGCCACAGCCCCGCTGGCCAATGATGGAACGTCATGCCACACACCAATGTCCAGTGTGGAGATCGTCATGCCACACACCAATGTCCAGTGTGGAGATCGTCATGCCACACACCAATGCCCAGTGTGGAGATCGTCATGCCACACACCAATGTCCAGTGTGGAGATCGTCATGCCACACACCAATGACCAGTGTGGAGATCGTCATGCCACACACCAATGTCCAGTATCAGAACCGCCATTGCAAAGCACCACTGAACAGGGCAAAGACCGCCATGGCAAAGCACCGCTGAACAGGGCAAAGACCGCCATGTCAAAGCACCACTGAACAGGGCAAAGTCCTCCATGGCAAAGCACAGCAGAACAGGGCAGAGACCGCCATGGCAAAGTACCGCTGAACAGTCCTGAACCGCCATGGCAAAGCACCTCTGAACAGGGCAAAGACTGCCATGTCAAAGCACCACTGAACAGGGCAAAGACTGCCATGGCAAAGCACCGCTGAACAGGGCAAAGACCGCCATGGCAAAGCACCGCTGAACAGGGCATGCACCGTGTAGGAATGAATGGACCGCCACATCAGGCATCCTTCTCCCATGTGCAGCTGGGACAGTGACAGGACATGAACTTTCACGGGGAGACTCATCCAGTCTGGGCACCAGTCCCCCTCCAGAACCAGTGGAGACCTGCATCTACATGAGAGACTGTGGCTTTGCACTCCCCAGGATGGTACAGTGGGCAACCCACCCACTGTAGAGACTTGAGAGACTGTGGCTTTGCACTCTCCAGGATTGAACAGTGGGCACCTCACCCACTGTAGAGACTTGAGAGACTGTGGCTTTGCACTTCCCAGGATTGAACAGTGGGCAAACCACCCACTGTAGAGACTTGAGAGATTGTGGCTTTGCACTCCCCAGGATTGAACAGTGGGCAAACCACCCACTGTAGAGACTTGAGAGACTGTGGCTTTGCACTCCCCAGGATGGCACAGTGGGCAAACCACCCACTGTAGAGACTTGAGAGACTGTGGCTTTGCACTCCCCAGGATGGCACATTGGCAAACCACCCACTGTAGAGACTTGAGAGACTGTAGCTTTGCACTCCTCAGGATACATCAATGGGCATGGAGCCCCGTCGTGGATGTGGCTTTGCAGTCACCCGGCTGAGGTGCCCCCCCTTCAATTCCCCCTGAGGTGCCTGTAGTATTTCTATCTGATGCCCCGGCAGTGTTCTCTCGGATTTTGGTCAGGTATCTATTGTGGGCCTTGTCCATGCATTTTTGGACTGTTGGTGCACGGACATTGTTGTGTACATATCTGCACTACTTCTTGTATTGTATATATAATTATGAGTGATTTAGAGATATGTATCTGTATATTTTTGTATGACATGTATATTGGCACATTACAATGTTTGACTGAAATTCGCATTGTCTTTGCATTCTTCCGGGGGGATTGTGGGTTGTTAACGTGATAGTTTTGACTGCATTGGTGTGTATGTTGTAATATGCGAGGGTGGGCGTGGGGGTGTTGCGTGTGGGTCCCCCTGACTTTTGCCTCCCCCCTCCCCCGTGTCGTAGATGCAGTACTCAGAGGTATCTTCTGCACCTACGTCACTGTTGGTCGTAAAGGAGCAGAAAGACAAGGGCAGGTAGTATTTGGAGTTCCGGATCCATTGAGTCGTCGTTCCTCGTGGGATGTGTTGAGGTGAGCGTTTTCCCATAGCAAAAGCTGTTTCCGCCGTGTTTTTATCCACAGTGAATCCGCCCCGGAAAAGGTGGCAGATTGGCCTGTTGTAATACTGTGGGCGGTACATTGTCTCCTGCATGTCTGTTGGCGGTAACCGCCGCGCTGCTTGTCTGTACCGCCGTGGCGGATGGTGTGTTAAAGTGGCTGTCTTTGTTGGCGGTTTCCGCCAGGGTCATGATTCTATTTTTTTGTCTGCCGGCCTGTTTGCGGTATTACCGCACCTTTTCTACCGTCCGCCAGGGTTGTAATGACCCCCTTAGTGCTATTTGTGGTAGAGAAGTCTGGGTAGGGGTACACAGTTTGCGCAGTGTACACCCCACTTAAAGTACATGGTAAGTGTCCAAAAACTCGGTCCGTTGAGTAGAATTAGCGGTTTAAGTTAAGCAAAACTGTTTTTAGGTAGCTTTTTGTCTAATGTTTACCTATGTATTCTTTGTGATGAAGAGCCTCAAGTCTTTTGAGTGTGCTGCGACTCGGTTAGTGTCGCCGATAAAGCGCAAAAGGAGGGTGCAGAGTTGCTCTTTTTTGTATAATTTGTTGCTTGAGGAGCGTGCTCCACTATTATTATTCTGCCTGGAAACTGAGATTAGTGCATTCCCAGTTCCTGTGTCCTTTGGGTTCCTTGTTCTGCATAGTTTCTGCTTTCCCCTTTGTGTCTGTTTCACCCCCTTCTCTTTACTTTCCTTTTTATTTCCTACTTACAAAGCTACCACTTTACTTTTTTCTCTTTCTGTTCCTTTTTTTCTCTCTCTTTTCCCTGTATCTCCCGTTCTTCTCCCTTTTTTAAATTTTTTTTTTATTAGACTGCTCTTTTATCAGGCGCCCAGGTTGGGCACAATCCGCGTTGTATGGGGCTGCCGCCCTGATGTGTCTGCAGCCTCAGCCCAAACGTGGGCCGAGACTCAATGGGGGCAGGCAATCCAGCCTTGAACACGCCACCAGGCCGGCTGAGCTCCCCAGTGGGAGCCGCCTCTGTGTCAGCGGGTTCCCAGGGCAGGGGCGGTAATACAGCCTTACCTGCTCCGGTGTCGAAGTCTTCTCCCCGACGGCCGGGTCGTCTGACTGGCTCCCGGGCAACGCGGCTCCAAGCCCCGTCGCGGCCGCAGCGGCGGAGGAAAGCACCGCGGCCCGGCAGTGAGGGCAGCAGGCCGCACCCTCCCACGTCGGGCTCGGTCTAATTCGGTAACATAGCTCCACCGGGAGCGTCGTCCACAAACCTGATGCAGGCAATAATGTGCCCCGTACAGAGCGTTCGGCGCCCCGCACCTGGAGTGGTGTGGGCGCCTGGAGGAGGATAAATTACTCGCGCCGGGGACTGAGCTGGAGGCTTATGCGGCCATCTCCGACATCATGTTGGCCACGCCCCCCTGCACATATACTAAGTTAACATTTATTCTAAGCAAATATATATATTTTTTATGGAAATGTTTTTTTTTTTTTTAATAAACAGAGGAACCCATACATATCCCCCACCCAACCCCCCAAAACAATTACTAAAAGCCACCCACTAACTATACTTATTATGTCCTACAACTAACCTATTCTATATAACTAACCTATCACTACCCACCTAAAACCTACTAGAAACCATAACAATATAAAACGGGATAAGGGAAGGAACTGGGAGGTTGTGCAACAACACTTTTAAATCTTCTTCATTTTTTTCTTGCATTACTTCAACAACTTGTAGTTTCTGGCATTGTGCTTCTCAAGGTGGTCTGACCTTGACATTATGGCTACCATGTCCCTCCTCATGGCCTCATCAAAGGTTGATGATGTGGCTGCTGCAGGTGGCTGTTGAAGTGACTGAGTACCAATAGGGGCAGAGAAAGTGGAGGGGGTTGGACCAGCGCAGGCCCCTGACTACAGATGTTGTGCCCAATGTGGCCTGCACAGTTGCAGCTGTAGCGGAGGTCCTCCATGTTAGAAGGCAGTCCATGCCCCTGAAGATTTCACCCAGAGATACTTCCTGCCCATCTTATGGTATCTAGCCTGTACCTCCGTTATGTGGTGGAAATGTTCCCCCCTTTTTTCAAAAGCACATTTCTGTGCTGTGGCAGCTAAAACATGAGGAGAACATGGCATCAAATACAGCATTGGGTAGAGTTTGAAGAAACATGTAATTTGCACAGCATCCTCAGATGACACATGCTGGCCACCGGACATACCACAACAATGTCAATCTCCAAATCAAGACTAAACATCTTAGCAGCCACCTACGGCATCATGTACATATCTCTGGGTCAACGGCTATTCATTGTTCACCATTAGGGCTCAGAGGTAAGTGGACTATTGCGTCCTTGTGCAACATTTGTGTCATCATACTAGTGAGGATCAAGTGGCCCAACAAGTCCCAAATCCCTGTGCAATAGTCAAAAAGCAGCGCAATGTGTGCAAGCCACCACTTTGACACCCCTATCGCTACATAAAGCCTCGGCCAGGCAACATGGATGCAAGGTGGGGTTCATCCGTTAGGGGGAGAGGAAAACTGGCACCTGGAATTCTAAGGAATCCCAATGCATCATTTATGTGTCCTTGGGTTAACACCCACTCAGAGAATGTGTTACAAGGGGGCACACCATTGCTAACTATCGGCTCCTATGTACACTTCAGGGTTAGTGCCCATATAGTTTTCCTTAAGCCTGGACAGTACATCTATATTATCTACAGATTTTGCACCTATTGCCCCCTCCCCTGTGGTATGGTGTGCAACATGTCTAATGCGGCACACACATGGTGGCTGTATGGGTGCCCTAAGGGGCACAGGAGGAGTGGCACTGCCCTGGGTGCAGCTACAGTATTCCTTCTTATTGAACAACCTGTGCACATGCCTGACTAACATCTCCTAAGTACCAGGTATACACTCAGCATTCAGATTCTATGCACACATGATTTGACCAAGCTCACTCTTATTATCATGATGGGTAGATCATGTTGGTAAATATGGAAACATCTAGTTTGCTACAATCCATAGCAGAGTTGTATTATTATAGGGTACTCAACTGACTGTTGCCCAGGACAATAAGGCTCCTTGCACGGCCGCTGCTTCACTTAAATTCTGAAGAGTAGTGAGGCACCAGTGGTGCAAGTGTCTTCTACATAAGCCCCCTAGAGACCTCAACACATGTACAATTATGTCCATTTCCTGAGTAACTGAAAGCAGCGTGTGGCACACAATGCTGTAAAAAGTGCTGTGACAAATATGTTGGCAACAGGCATGCTATTCTGATTAACAACACCTCTGACACATATCTTGTCTGACATCACTGTGTATGTGGGCATGCTTTGCTTTTTGTAACACCCACAATTCCATAGCAGCACACGTTGGCACTTGTGCAACAATCAACTTATTCTCCATCCTCAGCATTGCATTAGACATGATATCCACATCCTAACTCAGATAATGTCATCTTGTTGGCCACACGTTACATTTCAACATTGCATTCCACACATCATACCCTCCCACACCAAACCCTCGAATGACACATGACACACAAGGTGACACTTACTGGCTGCATCGGGGTATTGAAATTGGGACACTTCTCCAACAGTGTAAGGTGGATGCCCAACTGCACGACATGACAGAAACACATAGCTTAGTGATGTTGGAACATTTATATGCATGGACAACTGTTACACATTCAACTTGTTAAGCTGAGCAAGCAAGTCAACTTCGAGGTAGGACTGAACAACTGCCAAACATTACAAATCTGTCAGTAAGACAAAGGGCCAGATAATAGAGGCCCTGGCACCACCAAAGTGTCACTTTCCCTGATGCTCCAGTGGTGCTTTTCACTACACCATATGTAGAATAATTTTCATGCAGCTTTTTGTAGTGTTACACCTCCATGTACATATGGGGCAGCATGACACAGTATTCTGCATGGTTGTTGCAGTGGACGTCCCATTGTACCACCCATTTGTTATGATGCTGCTCCAGATGTTGAAGACTTCTTCCTTATTATCAGAGCCACAAGACTAACAACTGCCCAGGGGCGGTGTAAGCATAGCATAGTATTGAGGAATGCATTGATACCACCTTGTTTCTTGCTTCGTATATGTGTGTGCCATTTGAAGGTACACACAGTAGAGCTAAAATGCCAAGGATGTTTGCTTATGTGCACATTGATGTCCCTTCCTGCACATTAACAAAAAACATGACGGATGCCTTGGCACTACTATGGGGTAGCCATTGTCACCATTCTAGACTGTTTATGTCCTGGAAGGGATACCAACCTGCACATACACACTCCTCTCAACACAGATACACTTGCGCTGTGGTCAAGTATGCCTGTGTTGGCGCAGGCTGCTGAGTTATATGCTGGTGCAGGCGCAGACACTGGCTTGTCCCATACTCTTGATAATACGGAGATGGCCTGTGTTACAAATTCAGCACGTGTGTCTGATCTTTGACACTTTATGGGGTGTATGTGATACACAATGTATACAAAGAGGAATGTGCATGTAGTCTACACCCGGTGCATAGCTAATCTCACTTAAATGTTGTTTGCTTAAGACACAAAAGGGCAAATTTAAGAAAAGTGGTGCTGCACCTAGTGCAGAGCTACTTTCCTTGTGCCCCTAAGCGCCCCCCTACCGCCACCATTTGTACGCTGTAATAACAAAAAGGCGCACCATGGCAGAGGGTAGGGGGCAATAGCGTCATTCTTTTTTCACGCTATTGATGTACTCTGCAGGAGTAGCACCATAAATTTGCTGCTACTCCTGCAGAGTGAATAGAGGCCCATTATACATAATGATATGCCCCCTTTTAATGCCTGCTCTGAGCAGGCGTTAAAAGTGCTGAAAAACATGGCACAAGAAAATCTCTTAGATTTACTTGCACCATTTTTCTGGCCCCCTTTGCATACATAAAGGCTGGCGCAGGCATGAAGTCGCGCAAGTGTTCACAAAGTGGCGCAATCCATGGATTGCACCACTTTGGAAATATGGTACGGGGGAAATGCCATTTTAGCATAAAAAATAATTACGTTATGGCAGTGCTAAGATGGTGCTAGAGGCTCTTAAATCAGCCCCAGAACTTCCTATCCTGACCCTTGACAGAACATGCTGCAGTTAACCTTATGTCCCCTGGCCATGCACATGCAAATGAGGATGTTGCAATGCAAACAGGGTACTTACCAACTGGTCCACCAATCTGAATCTCCAGGTGATCCAGTAAATCTTGCTCTTGTGCATTCAGGTCTGCCCAACAGTGTTTTATATGGTGGTCGGGGCACACTACTCCAAATAATTGGATAGCCCTGTATGACCCGGCCACCCAAGGGAACATCATGGAGAGGTAGTGGCTCACAAGCCAGATGAACCCTCCCAGTTCATCAGCACTCATCCACCGTGCTCTCCCTTTCCCAGACATTTTGTGGTTTTCTCTCAAGGCAAATCAAATAGCTCTCAAATCAAATAATAAACTACCCCACCTAACCCCAAACACCCCAACAGACAACGCTACCCCTAGAAAAACACCCAACAATGCAATAACAATAACAGGACAAATACACTACACAAAACTCAGTAAAATGACAAAATGCACAGGACAGCAACAGGACACAGCACAAAATTCTCAATAACCACCACTCATTGACCAGCACCAGCTCCACACACTCTCTCACAATCACAGGCAAAAAGGCTGTAAAGTAAATGTAAAACTGAAATCACTGTACCATGTATGCAGTAAGAAAGTCCTATTCATTCCTTCCTGGGCGTGTGCATCATGTTTTCTGAAATTAGTCGTTTTTTTCACACATGATGGTATGCATTCTTTTCCCATTAAGGCTGACAAGGCCTGTCGACTTGTGATTGACATGCTGTTGCATCGGTACATCAGTCTTCACATGTATTACTGGATTAGCTGTGGGCATATGTCAAGACAGCACAACTGTGTGACATGGTTATTAGAATGTACATAGGAAGTGCTACAGACTCTGCCTGCATTCCACCCACACGTTCATGTGGCGGTGCATTCTCCCATTTTATTGATCATTCCTGGCTAGGGGGCATATGTAAGGAGAGTGGATCATCACCAATTGCTTCTTCACTTGTCTAGCGACCCTTAGTACACTCCACAGCCAAAATGTGTGTGCTATATTTGAGGTATAGAACACCATGTGGCACGGTTGGGGCAAATAGCGCTCATGGTACATAACACCATTTATATACGGTGCAGGGTTAGGCTCAAACCTTTGTCCCTAACCCTGTAGAGTCAATGAAGGTCCATTGATACCAATAATGTTACCCCCTTGTCACACGTGCTCAGTGCTGGCGTTACAGCAACCCGCCTGAGATGTGACGCTGTTTATTTCCTTATTTTCAAATACACCATTTGGAAACAGCCCATAGCGTATGTACGACCCACCTGCATACATCTTGCCTAGCATATCATTGATGTGGTGAAAAGGATAGGAATTTGCACTATGCCTACATAACACCATTTACTTTTTCTGGTGCGTGGATCTAGGCCTTCAAGAGCCACATGAGTGCGAGCTATATGACGCTGATGTGTGGCATGGAGGCGCTAGACCCTCTTACATCACAACCTATGTTCTAACAATATTTGTAACTGTTGTGTTTTTTTCCTGCTCCCTGACGTATGAGCAACATTCCAATGGTATATGTTGTAGAGAATGAGTACACCATGGACAATCAGGTGCAAAGTGATTTAATGATGATATGTACACGTGATATTCGTTGTACAGTGTCTAGGTGTAGAAGTGCTGTACAATTTGTTGTCTCCTTCAAACTCCAACAGCAGTGTTTTGTTGTTCCTCCTCCACCTGTGCTGTACCATTATCATCCTTCTCCTCATTAGGGACATCTAACAGTTCATCCCAGGGGACATTAGTCAGAATACATATGTTGTGTAAGATTGCATGTACTAGGATCATCTTGCATATCAGGGTGCTGCATACAACAGACGTCCTCCTGTCAAGACCAGGCACCAATAACTCCAAAATAGCAAGAGCCTCAAATTGTGCGGTTCTCGAAGGAGGCTTTAATTCACACAATATTCTCCTCAAATTTTCTAGAATCCTCAAATCAAAAGTTCAGTAGCATGGAAAAGCTAATGAACCTTCTTTCAAAGTAGTTTTGCATCATTGCTTAATCCAAACGCATGCCAAAACTCATCTCTCTTGCATCATCTTATATGCTGGAGATCCCTTGGGCGGTGTTGGCTCACCTTCCCTAACTGGAATGAGCACATCTCCTTTCAGCGCACTTCTTAAAACTTTGAAAATTTTCATTTTTACACTGATTTCAATTCACAAATAAGAATTCTTAGAGAACCAGGAAGTAATTTCAACATCACAATCCTTTTCGCGAGCTGTCCTCAACCAATACCAACAGGGTACTGTCTACCAATACATGACCGGCTTTCCCACTAGCCAACCAATCCCAGTGCTCACCAAATGACATCACACTCAGTCCACACAGCAGCTGCAAATCACTTTGCAACTGTCTCTTACACTACTACACAAACACACTCTAAATGCAAAATATTGCGAGCACAAAAATCAAAACCTGTCTGCTCACTAAGAGCAGGATTCAAACACTTTGAAAGTTGTATGGGTTACATTTCTGACTATGGCTTTCACATTTACACAAGTGAAACTGGACCAGCAAATCTCACCCTGATTCTCCATGGGCACTCAAGATTCACCTAATACCAATCAACAACTCACACTCACTGAAGGAAAACTACTGGTACCATCAATAATACCACATGGTCAATATCTCACTGAAGACAATAAATTAACCAAGTGTCTCCATGCACTTGTGCGTCACTCTGGAGTCTTAGGCCACGATAGACCCATAATCAACAACCATGTGCGCAATTTGGAGCACAAAGTGCCACAATCATGCTGACAATGAGACTGAAATTAATCCAATGGCTTTGGTGAACTTAGAGTGTGGAGGAGTTACTGGCCTGAGGAAGCTGGTTGTGTCTCCTGCCATTCCAGTAGGCTATCTATTGGGCACTGATTTGGAAAATGCTACATGGGCAGTGCTAGAAAAGAGGGCTCATGCAGAAATTCTGGGTCTCCCTGGGTTGGTCTGACAACAAGGGCACAGGCTGCACGTCAGGGTAAAGGTAAGGAGTTGGAGCCTGACACTATGGCCAAGCACCTTAAGACCAAGAGAAATGGCAAGAGGGCTGCTGGCCTAGCCTCTACTTCCACACAGGATCAGGCGGAGAACTTATCCCAGGGTGAGGCCCTGATGCCTTAGGAGGGAACTGCATCTGAGGAAGCCTGGTCTGACTTGGCAGAGCTTCTCAGTGCAGGAGGGACCTCCAGGGAAGAGTTTTGCCAGGAGCAAAGAGGGTGCCCAACACTTGAGAGCCTTAGGCAGCATGCTGTCAGGCAAGTGGAAGGAGATGCCAGTGATACTCATACCGTCCATTGGAAGGATGGACTGCTGTACACTGAGGCCAGGGACCCAACCCAGTGGCAGCCAGGGGAGTGGTGGTCCTCCAGGTGTACAGAGAATTCATCCTTACTTTGGCACATGATATTCCACTGGCTGGGCATCTGGGAAGGTCTAAGTCTTGAGAACAGTTAGTGGCCCATTTGTGTTAGCCCAAATGTCTGAAAAGGTTAAGGAGTTTTGTTGCCCCTGTGTGACCTGCCAAGCCAGTGGCAAGACAGGCACACAACCAAAGGCTCCCTTAATTCCACTACCTGTGGTTGGGACTCCCTTTGAGAGGGTAGACAACAGCTTGGTTGGTCCCCTTGCCCTCCCACTTCATCTGGGAGCAGATAAATTCTGGTGGGAGTGGAGCATGCCATTAGGTACCACAGGCAATCAATCTTAGGACTGCAACTGCTCCTGCAGTGGCAAAATCCCCCCTGGGTAACTTTACCAGAGTGAGTGTCACTAAGGAGGTGATCTCCGACAGAGAGTCAAATTTCATATATGTATATCTGAAGGCTATGTGGAGTGATTGTGGTGTAATCTATAAATTCATCATCCCCTATTACCCCCAGTCTAATGGGTTTGTTGAGAGTTTCAACAAGGCCATTAAGGGCATGATCATGGGACTCCCAGGCAAACGCAGAAAGAGATGGGATGTCCTGCTGCCATGCCTCCTGTTTGCATACAGGGAAGTTCCTCAGATGGGGGTGGATTCAGCCCCTTTGAAATTCTGTTTGGACGAGATAAACCTCTCAAACAACCCAAGCAGAATATAGTAGACTATGTACTTGGCCTACACTCACGTATGGCTGAATACATGAAGAAGGGCCCTCCTGGACAAATTAACTGAGCCCTATGCCATTGTGAAAAGAAAGGAGGAGGTCACCTTCTTGATTGACTGAGGCACTTCCAGGAATCCTCAGAGAGTGATTAATGTAAATTGCCTAAATCCACATCAGGACAGGGCTGACATTGACCATGCTCATGGTCACAGATGGAGGGCAGGAAGAAGAGAATAAAACCTCTCCCTGATCTCCTGTCAGCCAATCTTAAAGACGGTACAGTGGACGGTGTTGAGCTTTCTGACACACTCACTGCACAGCAGCAGGCTGACTGCAGACAGGTCCTCAGTCAGTTTGCAGGACTCTTCTCTTTGACCCCTGGTCAGACAACTTGCTGTACCCATGATGTGGACACCAGTGACTCCCTTGTTGTCAAACGTAATCTGTATAGACTGTCTGATCAAGTCAAGGAATGCATTAAGTCTGAAGTCAAAAAGATGCTAGAGCTAGCAGTGATTGGACCCTCAGACAGTCACTGGGCCATCCCAGGATATAGTGGACTAGTAGTGACACTTTTCAAAGGCTGGTGTATAGAGTTTGGTCCGTTTGGAAGACTCCAGTGCAGCATATCTGGATGATACAGCTGTCGTTAGCTCCACCTAGGTGGAGTACTGGTGCACCTGAGTGAATTTTTATAGACTCTGCCTCACTATCAAGGCCAGTAAGTGCCAGATAGGGCAGAATACTGTAGTCTACTAGGGCCACGTGGTAGGTAGAGGGCAAGTGAGTCATCTCCAAGCCAAAATCCAGACCATTCTGGATTGTGGGCCTCCCAAGACCGGGCCCAAATCAGACATTTCTTGGTTTGACAGTGTACTATATGATGATTATGAAGAGGAATGGTACCATTGTGGCCACTCTCACTGAGCTAACCTCAAAGAAACAGCTAAGGAAGGTAATTTGAACAGAAGCTTGTCAAAATGCTTTTGATATCTTGAAATGCAGCCATATGTTCAGTACCTGTCTCTTATAGGATCAGACTTTGGGAAACAGTTCATTGTCCAGACAGATGCTCTTGAACCTGGGATTGGGACAGTGCTGTCACAAACCAACAATGAGGGTCAGGATCAGCCAGTAGCTTATATTAGCAGATGACATCTCCCCATTGAACAGTGTTGGAGTGTTATTGAGAGGGAAGCCTTTCCTGTGGTTTGGTCCCTGAGGAAGCTGAGACCCTACCTGTTTGAGACTCACCTTAAAATTCAAACTGGCCACAGGCCTCTCAGGGGGCTGATGCAGATGAGAGGAGAGAGCTACAAATTGTTGAGGTGGTCCATTTTCCTACATGGTATGAACTTTGTAGAGGAACATAGACTGGGACCTGACCATGCCAATGCAGATGGCCTTTCCAGAATCTTCCATTTAGAAGATAAGGGCTACCAGAAAGGAGGTCACTGCTCAACCCCTTTCATGGGGAGGGGGGTCATGTTGTAAAGCTCCCTTTTTGGATTGTCACCCCCCACATTTTGCTGCTTGATGCTGTTGTTTTAGATGTGGAACTGTTCTGAAGCCTGCTAACCAGACCCCAATCCCAGTGCTCCTTCCAAGAAATTGTACTGGGATTTTAAAAACCTAGCTGCCAAGGGGTCACCTATGGCCTAGTGATTAAGGTCTCAGACTGTCACACTGAGGGTTCCAGTCTAGGTGTGGCTGTGGTCATTTCCTCTTTTAAATTTATTTTCAACTGAGATAACTATGCCATTCCACCCACAGATTGTGATGGGAAAAAACATCAACGTTCAATCAATAGGAAGAGTGAGGGCTTGAGGGAGAAAGAGACATTTAGAGAAAGATGTTGACAAAGAGAATTTGAGAGAGAGAGAGGTTTTGTAGGCTTTGATGAATGATATGCTTAGAAGGAGATATTTTCAGACAAATTGAAAAGAAAAAAGCATTTGTCAAGTAAGGCGAGTGAGATCACCTTTCGGTATGTACCTTAAAAATTTGAAGTTGAAAAGAAATTGAAATGTTCCATCTCTAGGAATGCTTAACTTTCATCACACTAATAAATAACCAGACAAACTACCATGAAATAACAGGATTTGAACTTTCAACCTACTGAGTGGAAGTTGAAGATCTTTACCAGTGGGCCAGACGAGGCTCTCTTCTGCTGTGTATCAAAACATAGCTGTAACATTTGCAACCAAACATCCTGCTAGTGTGTCACTTTGAAGTTACAGCATGAAGAGACCATAGAAACAACAATCTCTCTTCCATCCCATTATAGAATGGAAGAAAGAGAGAGAGAAAAAGTGAGAGACTGACATTCTCAGAATTAACTAGCAGGTGCCCAGGTGGCACTCTTTGAGGGTGCCCACTGAGTTACCAAGCTCTCTGCTGTTTTGGCGGGCTCTCTCAAGCCTCTGCCACCACAGACATGAGTTTGCACTCATGCTGGTTGTAATAGTACTTCCACAGGACAGAGACAAAGGGCCTTGGCAGCAGGAGGTCAGACCTCCTCCCTCCTTGGCTAGTGTGAAAAGGTAATCAAGGCGTGAGCCTCAAATGCTGGTACCAGTCCCATGTAAACTGCAGGAATAAACGCAGTGCTGAAGTCAAAGAACTGCAACCTGACAGACTCTCTGTGAGTGAACCTTAAGAAACTTGGGCCCTTATTTATACTTTTTGACGCAAAACTGCGCAAACACAGATTTGCGTCAAAATGTTTAGCGCTGACTAGCGCCATTTCTCAACGCCACCTGGGTGTCATATTTGTACCATGACGCTGGGTGGCGCTAAGAATAGGTTAGAGTCCTTTGTCCTGACACTAACCATTGCACCTTGTTGTAAGGCAAAATGACGTTAATGCAGGAAAAATTACTCTAATCCGGTTTACGACATGTAAACACGTTGCAAAACGGAAATGCGCCACTTTTGCCCGCAATAGCTTCAAAAGTGACGCTAATGGAGCAAACAGTACAAAGGAGAGGCAAGATGGACCCACAAAGCCAGGAGAGACCCTAGGGAGACCCAAGGCAACCAGGAACCAGCCAGGAGGACATTGACAAGGCACAGGGAAGAGACAAGAAAAATAGGAAGTGTCGTATCAGTGAAGAGGAGCATGAAATATTGGTGAGAGAGGTGACGGAGCACCAACATCAACTCTTCATCACCTCTAAATTGCTAATTGGAAGGGGAGAGGCAATATTCCAGCAGATAGTGGACAAGATTAACAGTGTGGCAGAGGTCAGGAGAACTGTCACTGAGTGCAAGAAATGCGGCATGACTGCAAGCGGAGGACAAAGAAAAAATGGCAAGGAACAGGAAGGCAGCACTGCTGACTCGAGGTGGGAGTCCAGCACCACAAGAGGACCTGGACGAAATGGAGGAGATGGTTGCAGCGGCCATCCCGGAAGAAATCATCTCTGGTATTGCAGGGCACAACAGCGCAGACTACCAAGAAACAACACATATGCAGGGTAAGTTGCATGGTGGACAAATATGCCAAAATGTCAAGAAGAGGGAGGCACATAGCTTCTACACAATGCATTTTAGCCCTGCAAATCAGGCAGTGGAAAGGGAAAAGAGGCAGGACATGGAACCTCATGCACTGCCCATGCCAGGTGCATGGTCTGTGCAGGGGCATCCAGGGGCTTAGCACAACAGAACACCAACAACCTTTGCATGCGGGTACACCGCCATGCCAAGGCTGGTGGAAATGCTGAAGCAGACCAGGTGGGTAGCGTTGAACGTAAAACTGGTCTGGTGTCACAGGACAGCTGGTATTGCCAGAATGTAAACTGCAGGAAACTGTCCAGTGCTAGGCCACTGACCCAAGGGGCATTCCCCATTGACAACAGTTGCCACTACCACCTGTGCTGTTGGTGCAGGTCATTTAGGAAATGGCAGTTAGGTGCCCATAAAACAAATACACTCGAAATGAGGGTTCAGTATGACTATGTGATCAATCCCCATCAATCCCTATCCAAGTACAACTCCTGTCAACTGGTCATGTCCATAGACTCCATAACCATCAGGCACTGTCACATACATAATGATGTACACAGCAGTAATCTCATACCCATGGTGGCCGTCCCTGGGTTTACCCCTATGCTTTTGTCACATTAGCTGCAATGCCACCATGCAGCATCTCACTTATGATAGTGCAAAGATGACTGCATTGAGGGGGAGGACATATGTGTTTAGGAAGGCGAACACACCTGCACTGTCACAAGAGGAAATGGAACTGCCAGGTCCATCAGTGCAATGCAATGTAGCACACATACACAAACATCAACATGAGGAACTACAAATAGTAACAAGTGCATTGTCTCCTGGCAATGCCATGCATGGGGTGGTGCTAAGTCTCAGCACCGCATAGGTGTATGTGAAACATGAAAGACTGGGACAGGGCCATATTGTCATATGTGGTGCTATGGCATCATCACAGCAACAACCTTTGCAAGACCTCACCATGCAAATGAAAGAATAGGGAGGGCTGATGAGGATAAGAAGGTGCCAAGCCACAAATTGGACAGAACCCACACTAGAAGATGTGACGCAGACAATTGCGCAAACTGCCCTTCCCTACATGTGACATGCAGGTAGGGCATAGGGCTGAGAAACTGCAAACATTAAGTACAGAAACAATGTATGGGAACCAAGATGACAATGTGCAACCAATAGGAAGTCAGTGACATCACATATTAACTGCCACAACACAGACACACTAATTGTACAATATCCCATTGCAGAGGATGATGGCTCTTCTGTGGATCTGCCTGTTCTGGACTACCCTGATGACCTGGATGACCAGTTGACAACCATCAGCCAGGAAACCCTCCAAGATGTCCTGGGAACCCTCCAGACACCACCTCCAGTTGCAAGGAGGAGCATTCATGTAGCAGCCATCCCAGGGGCCCCACTCACCACCCCAATAGTACAACCTGCCAGCTCAAACACAGCAGAGGACTCTGAGGACAGAGACCACCTTTGAGAGTACAGTAGTGGGAGTCCAGCGAGAGCTGGTCAAGGAGGTCCGGGTGGGGATGCAAAGTATGGCAGCTAGCCTTGAGGGCATGCGCATGTGCATCATAACGTCTACTGAACAGACAGCAGACAAACAAGGCACACAATCCCCACTGCATGGAGTCCAACAGTGTGTGAGGGACCTAACCACTGCTGTGAGGGAGTTGACACAACACCCGCCCTCCTAATCTTGCTGCTGCATGCATGACAACAAGCAGGACTCCACGCACCGGGAACTGGCCTCCCTCAGGGCAGACATGGCTGCCTATCACAGGGATGTTGCTGCCATACTAAAAAATCAGCAGCTCCTCCTTGCTGCCGTGATAGCCATATGTAGTTCCACAGATGGCAGCTGCCAGGAATTTGGTGCCCCTTCTCCAACCACTGAAGTGTGTGTGGCCCCCTCTACCCCACCACCACCATCAAGGGCAGAGGAGACAACACACACATCAGAGGATGAAGATGAGGAACAGATCATCTTCACCTGTAGGAGTACCCGGTAGCACCAGCCCATGCCACATGGGCAGTGATTTCCCTTTGTCCTGTGCTTGACATCATGCCAGTGTTGCTACAGTTGGTGACATGAACTCTTTACCGACACACTGTTAACCTTTCCACTATGGACTGCAATTGTCTCTCACTACTCCATTGGCAATTCATGTTTCCCTGCCCTGAACAACACTTTACCCCAGCATGTCCAATGACATGTCCTTCAACCCTGGACTTGTGTTGTGTTACAATAGGATGGTTTTCACTAATGGGGTCACAGACCCGGATAAAGTAAATATTGCACTACAGCACTTTGAAATAAACAGCAACTACACAACCACATTGTCTCTGTGTAATGTGACACATCTACTTTGCTGTTAATTTGTGATGCATGTAACATGTCTATAGTCAGAGACCATCAGTACAAGAGTGCAGAAATATTGTGGGCACATATCTACGCACAAGGTACCTACATGATGAACGTCAATGCTGGCCACATTCCCTATGAGCAAGTCACTGTGTATGTGACATTTGTTTAACACATGTATGCCTCACCCACTACATACAGCAGGAATGGCTGTGTAAGAGTGCTCAGACAATAACGTCAGCTGGGAGTATCAGTGAAACACATTGGTGTGAAATAGTTATACTTGACCTCATCTGAAATTGGCACTGCTCAGTTTAGCAGTGTTGACATGAACTTCAGGCTGCAACAGGCGTCCCACAGTGCCCAACATTCTGACACAGGACCCAAACAATGACAGCTTAAAAACCACACTGACCTGTCCAATACATGGGTACCATAGTCACCTTGAGTGGTGG
Organism: Pleurodeles waltl; assembly: GCF_031143425.1. Classification (NCBI taxonomy): domain Eukaryota; kingdom Metazoa; phylum Chordata; class Amphibia; order Caudata; family Salamandridae; genus Pleurodeles; species Pleurodeles waltl. Next base: position 1,193,961,673 of record NC_090444.1, read on the forward strand.
GTAAATTGGATGGCGGATACATTGAGAAGTAGATGTGTTGTAGCTGCCAATGTGACAGCTCAGTTGGAAGTGGGGATGAGCATGTCAAGAGAGGGATATGGATGCAGGATGGAATCCCCAGGCCAACAGACAATTGGCACTGTACACTTATGAAAAGACCCTGAGACTCAAGCATATGACACACGCAGTAAAGGAGTACTCAAAGTTTTATTATTATATGTAGAAAACTGAACTGAAAACTATGTTAAACACCTATTCTAACCCGATCTATCCTACCTATACATTACCCACAACTGGCCCTAACTACCCTATGCTAAGCTTATTTACCACATTTAACAACACACAACATTGGCCCCCCACCCTTCTTATATCACGAGACACATGCAGCACATCATATACTAACCTAAACATATACTATGTAATCCTAAACAAATATATATTTTTTTGTATAATTTATCATATTTTAATTTTTTTAAACAAAAATGCCCCAACATTACGACCCACAAACTAAAATGTAATACTATGAAAACCCACCCCCTAAATCTACTTATCCTATCTAAACAACTAACCTAATCTAACCTATCACTAACCCCTTAAAACCCAGTCCAAAATATGATAAGGAATGAGGAGAGAGGGGACTGAACTGGGGGTGAAGGGAGGCATCATTTCAGAGGTTGGCCCTCTTGAGTGTCCTCTTGATGGCCTTCAGTCTCTTTGTATTGTGGTCCACCTCCTTCTTTAGGCTGTCCAGTTTCTTGAGGACCTGTTTCATGTCCCTCTGTAGGTCCTTTATTGCTAACATGTCCATTGCAGCAGGCGTGGTGGACTGTGGTGCCGATGTAGGGTGTTGCAGGTGGGGCAGAAGCAACAGTGGGGGCATTGTCCCCTATGTAGCTGTGGTGCTCAGTCCACTCCTTGTGGGCAATGCAGGTCCCCCCTGGCTGAATGCCTGCCATTCCCCAGTGGCTCGCTCCTTTCGATAGCTATGTGCCATCTTGCGGTACCCAGAATCCACATCCAATATGTGGCGATAGCGCACTGCCCTTTTCTGGAACGTCCTGAGTACCGCACTGTTCATGTTGGCAGCTGTTAAATTGAGACAGGCAACCATTGGTGTCAGCATTGTGTGATGTATGTACAGATGATACTCTAACACTCTGCCTCGATGTGAATATGCACTCTGAATCACATTCCAGATAATACAATGTCCCTGATGAATGTAACAGCAACACTGCCTAGCCATCATGTCATTGACACCAAAGCGATGCACAACAAGAGTTGGAACACATGTGAGGAGGGCTGCCATCTAGGAAACAGGTATCCATAGGTCATTCACATCTACACTCATGTGTCCAGGTGTGGATACCCATCAGCGCCTGACCTGCCAACACAATTGCCTAAACACCCACATTGATGCCAGCACACGTCTGGCCTTGACCTGCATGCATGCATATTACATACCACATAAGTGTCACGTAAATGGAGTACTACTTATGGGACAACACGCTGGGGGACAGTTGCCCACCCAGTCCTACATGTACATTACAATACAGGGATGCACCAATTTGTGTGGAAAACTGGTGCATCACTGTGTTGTGAGAATGACGGTATGACGCAGTGCCGATATACTGACACTGGTGCACTTCCAAGTCACATGTGGGCCTACATGTGGCTACTAATCACCTTGTTTACACGCTGCTGCCTATTGCGCACCACAAGACTCCCAAGAGATGACTCTCTGCTTGTGAATGGGTAACCCTTGCATGGGACACAATGTCACAGTCCAACCTACTTTGACATCTGATCACATGCCAGCTCATCACATCTAGCACTGAGTGCAACACATAAGAGTCACTCACACAGCAGCCGCATTCCCTACATGGGACAGACATTATCACACTTACTGGGGACATCTGGGTCCTGAAATCTTGCCACTTCTCCAATGGTGTAGGGGGCAGGTCCACCTGTAAGACAAGGATAGAAATATATGTTCAGTGTCATATCACTGTCACTACAAGTGGACAACATATCAAAGTGTGTAACATTTTAGATGAGTGAGCTAGATATCCTGCTTGAAGACAGTACAACAGACTGCAAACTCACATTGACTGCTTTGATGATTGGGAGCCACACTACTGCACACATGCACTGGGCCTGAGACTCATGTTGTGCTATACCGTACAACAACCATATGTGGCCAGTCCATTTGAGATGGCACCCCATGGCATGATTTGTATTTGGGTGAAAAATCCATGGCACTTCCCTGGTGCACTGCAATACAAGTGACTCAGGTATTGTGGCTTGTGCATCAAGGGGCACTGAGTAACTGTTTGATGGACATGGGGCTCAATTTTCAGTCTTCAATTATCATGTGTTCAATAGTCTATGACTGATGTGGCACAGATGTATGTTGGTAACAAATGCCCCATTGCCAGTGTCCCCTAAGGCGAGTATGCCCCCTTTGCCAACATAATGGCAGGGATCATGTGTGTGTAATGATGACAACGTAGTGCTGAACATGGATTGCCCACTTTGTTGTTAGGATCCAGTGAAATATGGTATGCTGCTGGTGTGTTGTTTTATCATCATTGACAGAATGCATGGTCACAGGTGTTGCCATGGCCCCTGAAATATTACTCTAAGTGATAGTTGTACATGACTCAACAAACCTCTGACCTGCATTGTTAACATGCATAGACATGTGGACTCCATCTCAGTTCTGGGACACTAAAACTTCGTTCTGGTTGCATTCAACCTGTCCACAAGCATTGCATGTTGCACATCAACACATCTGCTACTATCCCTCAGGAGCATTCTACTGTGCACAAATGTCAATGGGATACTCACCAACAGGGCCACTGATCACCATACCCAGGTGGTCCAGCAGATCCTGCTCGCTGGCCACCATGTCGGCCCAGCGATGCTTTAGCTGGAGCTCATTACGGCTGGTATGGTACATCCTCTTCAGGTGGTGTAGCACCTTGTCCCACCGCAGCTGCCTCGCCTCTGTCTGATATCCCTGTATCACCCTGCCACCCATCTCGAGCATAATAGGTAGGAAGTGGCACACCAGCCACATGAAGCCCCCAAGCTCCTCCTCCCCCATCCATGTCAGCCTCGCCCTTCCTGAAATGTCCCTTAATCACAATTTCAAACAGTAAATAGTGAAAAAATTAAATGACAATAAAGGAAACTTACAGCCCAAACTTAAGAACCTCAACTAACCCAACTAATCTAATACCCAGACAGACACCCCACAGTACAAATACAAAGTGAAATACAGTAAACTATACAAAATCACAGACACTGGTACAAGTAACAATCTGATTTCACAACAGACACAATAAGAGAGACACCACAAGATACAATATTCCCCTACAACACACCAGAAACACAGAGACACAGCCACACAAGTGAAAGTACACCTACTGTACCATGCCTGGATTTCCTATTACATCACTGCCTGTCCCCTTGCAACACGTTTTACGTCATGCGTGTATTTTTTGATGCAAAAGATGTTTGCGTGACTATTTTTGCCGCATTACCTACTTGTGTGGCAATATACGACACATAACCTGTGGACTTCGATTTCACAGGATATCTGCATGAGTGTAGTGCGAGGGTGGAGTTCATGCTAAGGGCCCATGTATCAGTAGTTTGCGTTTGCGGGTATTTTCGACGCACTAGCGTCAACATTTTTTACTCTATCTGTGATTGTGTGATTTTGTTCTATTTACCATGGATGCACCATGTATCAACATGCAAATAGGATGGTATGGGCTGCAGTGTGTAATATTGTGTATGGCCACATATGGTAGAGCCTGCGACTTTGCGAGTTGGGTGTGTATGGTCTGTTACAGCGATGTGCGTGTTTTCTGAATGAATGGCATTTAATACTTTGGAAGTCATGCATACGTATGAATGTGTGACAACTGTGTATCCACATTTGATGGCAGTCAGTGATCTACAACAGTCATGGTATGTGCTCATGAAATGTGTTGACTCATGTGATGTGTGTAGTTGTTTGACTTAGAGGACATTACATTTCAGACGACAAACACACATCAGGCATTATTGATGATGGTTGATGAGTGCGATGTAGGATAAGTTACCCCTCATATGTCTCTAATTGTTCGTTATGAGTTCATGGTGACTTGTGTGTGGACTACACAAATGTCTGACATGTGTACATGTTTGGTACGTACCGTGTTTGACACACTCATAAAATGTTTTGCCCACATCAGTTTGACTCATTACAATTAGCTATGTTCCTTGTGTTGCTGTGGTGGACCTGCTACCCTAGCTGCATGTGTCACATAATTTCAGATGTGCATTACACAGAAGTGTCCAGCCAAAGTGTGTGGGCATGTGTACCCTATGTCAGGATTGGGCTTCATGGCACTGGCAGGACTGATTTCCAGGGATGGACTGTGCAGGCAAGTGTTGTGAACATTGCTTGTCATACCTGGGACAATCATGCTATCCATTGTCACAAATGATGCCCCTCCTTGTCACACAAGCTCCTTGCAGACATTGCAAGTGTCACACTTAGTAATGTCAGGGGTCTGTTCATACATTCCTATACTTCTGATATTTCACATCCACTGCCTCATTTATGGGGCCCTTTTTTACCTTATGATTGGAGATGTCATAGTTGTGTGTCATGAGCTACGGTTGAACATGTTGGCAACATGGATGTGATTCATATGTTGTGGTCCATTGATTGTGCCCTTCATTTGTGACATTCAAGTGATGAATCTATTTGTTATGTGTTTGATAGTTGCTGTACAACCATACGCATCACATGTGATGTTGCATCAGAAGTTGTCAGATTTCTATTTGTGTTATGCTCCCTGACGCAATACTCACATTCCTAAGATACATGTGAGGAAGAATGAAGACAACAGAGCAGGATTGTGTGATCAAGTAAGGTGCTTATTTACATATCTTAACAAGGTGTGTAGAGTGACTATAAAGTAAAAAAGTTGTGTACGATTTGCTGTCTGTGGAACATTCCTGCAGCTGTGTTCTTCTGTTCCCCCTCATTTTCCCTGCCACCATACTCCTCCTCCTCCTCCTCAGGCAGTTCTTGGTCCGACTCATATGATGGGATGTTCATCCTCAGACAAATGTTGTGCAGGTTACCTCAGATCAGTATAATTTTACACACAATGTGTGGGGCATATAGGAGGCTGCCTCATGTGATGTTCAGGCACCTGAATCTGGACTTCATGCGTATCCTCCGATGTGCCTCATTATAGGATCGATTTGCTGCTGTGCTTGGGTTGGGGAATGGGGCCATGGTCCATGGCTGGATCCCATAACCCTGATCTGCTGCAAAAGATAATAGGAGCGAGTATTTTGTTAGTGCTTGCAACAGGAATGTCATGTAGCATGGCAGTTGATATCTTGTGTTGTCTGTGACTCATATGTGTTTGTGGTATGGTGTAAGTTCCTGGGCATTCTGTGAGGTCTTCTCAGCACTGGGTTGTTGGACATGACAACTTGTGTTTGGCTCATGGAGCTGGGATATATAATTTGGTTTCCTAACTGTTGGTCAGTATGTGTACCATGCGTTCTGTAGTGTCCCATAGGCATCAGTGTATTTCACTGGAGGGGACATGATACATCCACACACACAATGGGTTCAGATGTGGTGGTAATATGGTTGAACTACATGGCCTGGACATCGTATCCATTTAGACATGTGTTGTTGCAGATGAAATGCGACACTGAGGCCCTTTGAATTGGGTAGGTGACAACGCACAAAACATTTCCATAAGTTGCCAGCACTGGGCTGCTCAGTATTGACAATGCACTATTGTCCCATGTGTGACTTGTTTCTAGGCAACCCTTTGTTGTTCCCTCTGCCAGTTTCTCATGTGCAACCGTGCACCTACAATACCAACTTTGCTCCAGGGAACCTAGCTAACTGCCTTGTGGAGGTGGATGTATCTGTGCAGGAAGGGCCATCTCCCTGTACATATGCTGATTTGATGGACAATTGGCTCTTTCCGTGTGTGCAGCAGTGTGCAGCAGTGTGCAGTTTGCATTGGTGGCACATCAATATGTGTTCATAGCACAGTCCACTTCCTTATTGCAACATGCAAACGGCACCCCAAGAGTGGTGTTTGATGTTGGCACTGCCTCAGTATTTCCATGTCAGCTACATCTGAGTCAGCATCATCATGCTATGTGTCTCATGGTGTTAGATCTGCTGCAGCACACTTTGCACACCCCTTCCACGCTACATACTACTTGGGAGGGTGGACAATTGACTATGTGGCCTAAAGTAATTGTAAATAGTTCATCTTCCAAGTTATGCTTACAGTGCAGGCCATGTCATTGTCACTGTGGGCTTTAACATTTGTCCCTTGGTGCTCTACAGTGGCAGCTAATGTTTGTGGCAGCAGTCAGTTGTCCAGAGGTGTGTATCCCATTGTGTCAAGGTGTACAACATAACTACCAGTGTCACACCTCAGTGTCACCCTACACATGTCAATGTAGTGGTGCATGTCTTGTGTGTCCTACAGGGTTGTTGTGCTGCGTGTATATTGCTAGGTTTGTTGACTTACCAACAAGAAGGCCATTGCCATATTGTCCATCCTGGAAGTGCTCATTGATCCTGCTGTGCCAGAATATGAAGGAGTCATAGACACTCCCAGGATACTTGGCCAAGATGTTTGTGAACAGTCCCTGATGGTCAACTGTGGCCTGCACATTGATAGAATGCGTGTGCTTTCTGTTCTTGAATAGGTGCTCTGTTGCTGCAGTTGGGACGATCAGGACATCCATGCAGTCAATTGCACAGATCACATGTGGGAAGCCATGGATTTGATAAAACCCCTGTTTTATCTCCCACTGCTTCTGCTGGGGAAACTGATGTGGCGGGGTGTGAGGGAGATTATGGCATCTAACACCTTGGGCAGGAAAGCTGCGATTGAGGGCTGTGATACCCCAGTGACCAGGGCACACGTTGTCTGGAAGGAGCCACTTGCCGATATATGTAGGACAGCTAGCAGCTTGGTCACAGGTTATATGTTGTGTGGTGTTTGCAGGCTAGCTGTTAGTTGTAGCTCAATATGCCACAGCAGCTGTGGTATGGCTTGCCAGTTGAGTCAATAGCTCTGAATGATTTCCTGTTCCCTGGAGGGTTGTCCTGTTTCTGAAAAGTCTCTCCTGCCTTCTGCGTTGCCTTTGCAGGCTGCATTGGGTGGTGGTGGTTGCTGCCGTTGGTCCTGTGCTTGGCGTTGTCTTGCAAGCTGCATCTGTAGAACTCCATGTTTTCCTGTTGGTCTGTAATGTTGCTTGCGTGTGTTTTCCTCAAGTAGTGGTGTGCTTGCCTCATTTTAACGCCTGCCATGACCCAGGCATTAAACTTTGACGCAAATCGGAGTTAGTGTCATTTTTTGGGTCTGCCTCCCACCCGTGCATCATTTTTGCCCTGTTGGATGTATATGGCGCTAGGGAGTTTGAGTCATTTTTTGGACGGGCCGCCTACCTTGCATCTTATTGGGGCAAGGTGGTTTCGCACATCCTTAAAATGACGTTAACTCCATATTTTTTATGCTAGATGGGTCTAGGGTCAAACTATAAATATGGAGTCAAGTTTGCGCTGGATTTGCGTTAAAAAAATAATACAAATTCAGCACAAACAGAGTATAAATATGCCCCTTGGTGTCCACCTACTCCCCGATGGACGAACTCCAGCCATTGAAGTACTAGCGGACCACCTTTGCAGCTACCAAGGCTTATTTGTCGCCGGTCCAGAAACAAATGGCCACTAGGACATCACCAATTCCAGAGCAGATCCCCAGCATAGAGAACGATGTCGGTAAGAACCCCTCTCCTATGGTTCGCATTCTGAATAGAATTACCTTGACAGGAGCAGCAAAGCAGCATTGGTGCATCCAGCTCCCGTGATTGATAGCTAGAAGCCACCTCTGTACCCGGAGTCACCTGGCGTGATGTCAAAGTTCGAACTGTTGATTCCTGGTCCTGGCCCCCCAAAGACTCTACAACCATAGGGTATAGCAGGTGTACACCCCCAAGTACCCATTTGTCATGCGATGCAAACACACCAGCAGCCGTGGACCCATTAGCACTAAGGACAGCCAAAGAACCTCTGTACCTGGACCCCCCTTAGCAAGGTAATAAGAAACTGACTGTTGACTCCTAGTCTAGGGCCCACAGAACCTTACCTCCAAGTGGGTTCTCTGGAGTTCACCCTACAAGTGCCCGAGTGCACACTTTGATTTTCACCATTGACTTCAATGGGAGCCATTTAAGCAGAACCCTATTTTCCAAAGCTTCTAAAATTCATAACTGGTTGTGTGGAACGTAAAGAATTTGTTATGGTGTCTAGATTTAATATCAAATCTGCTTTATTTTTCTAAATTGGTGTCAGATTTCTTTCGAGTCATGTCATTTACTTATCGTCCACGTTGGTTTTGTGAAATGCTTTACACATGTTCCTCTAAGCAGCCTGACTGCTCTTTGCCACCCTACCAAGATTGAGCTAAGATTTGCTAGTGTGAACCCGAGGTCCACTACTGGGTAATGTGCTAGTATCACATCCAGTTAACCATATATAACTGCCACCTTGTCCAGGTTTTTTCATGAATGATATACTTAGAAAAAATGTTTTCAGACAATTTGAAAAGAAAAATGCATTTGTCAAGTAAGAAGAGTGAGATCACCTTTCGATATGTACCTCAAATATTTGAAGTTGAAAAGGAATTGAAATAGGTAAATGACTACAGCCATACCTAGACTGGAGCCCTTCACCTTAAGTGCAACATTCTGAGACCCTAACCACAAGGCCACAAGTGACTGCTTCCACTTCACTCTTCAGATGTATGCCCATTATGGGATGGAAGAGTGAAAGAGAAAATGAGAGACTGATAGAGAGATTTTCAGAAAGAAATTGACAGAAACAAACTGAGAGAGAGAAAGGGTTTTTTAGGCCTTGATGAATGATATTCTTAGAATGAGATATGTTTAAACAAATTAATAAGAAAAATGAATTTGTCAAGTAAGAAGAGTGATATAACTTTTCGATATGTACCTTAAATATTTGAAGTTGAAAAGAAATTGAAATAGGGATATGACGAGATACACACCGTAACATGAACCCACAACCTTCATTGTGACAGTCTGTGTAGCAAGCTGGACTTCTTTGCAAATGCCCTCCACTTTTTCCCTTCATTTGGACTGCTCGATGCTGTTGTTTTTGTCCTGTTAGTGTAGTGAGACCTGCTAACCAGTTCTCATTACTTTCCCTTAAATTGCATGTTGAATTACGCAGGGCAATTTGCAAGGACTTTACCACCCCTGTAAGTCCCTAGTAATTTGTACCAGTGGTACCCAGGGCAAGGCTGGTAGAGGGCCACTGGGGATGCAGCACTGATTGTACCACACTGTGTAACCAGAGTAAAAGTGAGATTGCAGACCTGCCATGTCAGTCTGCACGAGAATACTGCTGCTTTAGCGTGACTCTGCCCACACCAGGTGCAGGCAGAGTCCCTTTACTGCCCATAGTACAAGTCAGTCACCCTTAAGGCAGGCCTCCTATAACTCAGGAGGCAGGGTGCACTGTACTATGAGTGAGGATATATATGCATGAGGATATATGACCCCTCAATAGCATTAAAAACTTAATGCTACCACAAGTAACTCACGGTGCATACAATAACATGGACTGGAATTAGGGCAGTTCCCAGATTTCCAGCTCCGCGATGGCCCAGCTAATTCACCCCTTGTTTGGTACCAAACATTTTGCTTTTAAACCCTGGGCATGATGTCCATGTTCAGGACTAATTAACATGTGCCAGGTGGCACCCTTAGAGGGTGCCCACCAAGTTACTAAGCTTTCTGCTGTTTTGGTGGGCTCTCTCGAGCCTCTGCCACCTCAGACAAGAGTCTGCTCTCCTGCTCGTTGTGGTAGAATGTCCACAGGATGCAGACAAAGGGCCTGGGCAGGCAGGAGGTCACAACTCCTCCCTTCCACACTAGATAGTGTGAAAAGGTAATCAAGTTGGTGAGGTTCAAAGGCTTCACCAGCCCTTGAAATGTACTTGTCCCCCAGTGGAGGACAATGCCCTTCCCACCCTGTCCAGCCTGACAGTCGGGAAAATTAGCTATGCAAGAGGCATACATCCCCAAAAGGCTAGCCTCGGGGGTCTGTACAGCCAAGGAAGGGTTATTCTGTCTTGGTAACCCCTAGGTTTAGTGAATTCTGGGTAGGAAAGTGAACCACTCCCACAGGAAGTGGTCACTACAGGGGTGAGCTAGCCGTGGGGACCAGTAGCCCATTGGCCACTGTTCCCCTCACCCTCAATGCCCTGTAAAACTTGGTTTTAAGGGGCTCCCCTGGCTCCAGAAAGTTAGTTCTAGCTTGAAAAGAAGAAGAGGCACAAAGCAGACATTGTCACCAACAACAGGACTTGGACTTCAGCAGCACCACGAAGGGAGGACACAGAAGTGACCTAAGGAGACCACTATTGGAACTGCGTGTCCTCTAAGTACACCACTAGGGTATATGCTCGATAATCCTTGGCATGAGAATTGTGTTCAGGGTAAAAAGTGTAGTGTTTGATACCAAGCACAGGGGGAATTGGCTGTGCCATTATGGAGTTGGACATCTGGGGACTGCCCAGGTGCCAGCCCATGTCATCCTATGGACCGCCGGTAACTTGCAGTTGCATTACGTTTTAAATGCTGCCACAGACCCATATATGCTCAAGTATATATGTCCACATTCATAACAGAGTGCATTCTTCCTCCTAGGCTATAGGAGACCCGCCTTAAGGGTGACTGATCTGTGCTATGGACAGTGAAGAGACTCTTCCTGCATTTGGTGTGGTCAGAGTCGAACTGAATCAGACAAGCTGCTCAAGCAGGCTAACATGGCAGCTCTGAAGGCTTTGCTTTTACTTGGGTCACACACTGTGGCACAATCAGTGCTGCAGCCCTAGTGACCCCTTTACCATCCCAGCCCTGGGTACCACTAGTACCATTTACTCGGGCCTTATGGGAGAGTAAAGTCCTTGCCAATAGGGTTTGCAAATGTCTCAGTACAATTTAGGGAAAAGAGCACTGGTACTGAGGTCTTGTTAAAAGGCCTCTGTACACTTTCAGTGTAAAAGCAACAACATCAAGCAACAAGAGGTGGGGGGTGACCCAACCAGAACCTCCCCCGACGAAAGGGGATGAGCACTAACCTCCTTTCTGGTAGTCCTAATCTTTTAAGTGGATGAACCTGAAAAGCCCACATGCATTGGCATGTCAACTCTCTGGTCTGTGTTCCACTACAAAGTCCATCCCCTGTAGGGGAACTGATCACCTCAACAATTTGGGGTTCTCTTGTCTCATCTACATCAACCACCTGAGAGGCTTGTGATCGGTTTGAACCTTGAAACGAAACCTTGAAATGAGTCCCAAACAGGTAGGGCCTTAGCTTCATCAGGGACCAAACCACAGCACCGGCTTCCCTCTCAATGGCACTCCTATGCTGCGCTCTGAGGAGAAGTTGATTGCTAATGTAAGCAACTGGCTGATCTTTGCCCTCATCATTGGTTTGTGAGAACACTGCCCCAATTGCATGCACAGAAACAGCTGTCTGGACAATGAACTGAATCCCAAAGTCAGGTGCTTAAATGACAGATGCATGGCTGCTTTCAAGATATCAAAGGCATTTTGACAAGCGTCTGTCCAAATTACCTTCCTTGGCTGCTTCTTTGATGTTAATTCAGTGAGAGGGGCCACCTTAGTACCATATCCTTTCACAAACCTCTTATACTACCCCATCAGTCAGAGAAAGGCCCTAACTTCGGGCTATGTCTTGGGAGGCTCCAAATCCAGAACAGCCTGGATTGTGGCTTGGAGAAGCTTCACTTGGTCTTCACCTACCAAGTTGCCCATGTAAACTGCAGTACTGTGCCCTGACTGGCACTTTTTGGCCTTGATAGTGAGGCCAACCTGCTGCAAGGCAAGCACAACATCTCTCAGGTGACCAGGTGGTCCTCCCAGCTGGAGCTATAGACAGCTATATCGTCCAGATATGCTGCACTGAAGTCTTCCAAACCTGACAAAACTCTATTCACCAGCCTTTGAAAAGTAGTGGGTGTTTTCCTAAGCTAAAGGGCATCACATTAAAATGAAAGTGGGCATCTGGTGTGGAAAATGTAGATCTCTCCTTTGCTCCCTGGGTCAGGCCAATTTGCCAGTACCCTGGTGTCAAATCAAAGGTACTGAGGAACTTGGCTGCCCACAGCTTATCAATAAGCTCATCTGTTCTTGGTATGTGGTGTGTATCTGTCTTAGTGACTGCTTTCAACCCATATAATTCACCTAAAATCTCACCTCAAGTTTCCCACCTTTTAAGAGAGGTTTTGGAACCAGTAACACTGGGCTGTCCCTGGGACCATTAGAGGGTTTAATCACTCATAGCTCTAGCATCTTTTTGGCTTCCACCTTCATGCATTCTTTAACTTGATCAGACAGTCTATAGAGTTTGCTTTTGACATGGAGATTGTCACAGGTGTCCACATCATGGGTACACCAAGTTGTCTGACCAGGGGTCAAAGTAAAGAGGCCTGCAAGCTGACTGAGGACCTGCCTGCAGTCAGCCTGCTGCTTTGCAGTGCGGGTGTCAGAAAGATCAACACACTCCACTGTACCATCTTTGAGATTGGGTGACAGGAGATCAAGGAGAGGGAGAGGCTCACTCTCTTCCTCCTGCCCTCCATCTGTGACCATGAATCAGGTCATGTAACCCCTATCCTGGTGTGGTTTGAGATGGTACACATGAATCACTCTTTGAGGATTCCTGGGAAGGCCTAGGTCAACCCTAAAGGTGACCTCCCTTTTTATTTCAACTTGTGCTGGAGGGCCCTGGGAACCACAGGCTCCAACACTCATGCCAGCTGACCAGGTTGATACTCAACCAAGGCTGCCTTCTGGTCATACCAATGTTTGACAAGCTCCTGGCTGGCCTGCAAATTCTTATTTGACTATGTCATGTACTCAGCCATGCGTGAGCGAAAGCCAAGTATATGGTCCATTGTATCCTGTTTGGGTTGTTTGAGAGGCTTCTCCCATCCTTCCCTCACTAGACAAAGGGGACCTCTTACCGGGCGCCAAAACAGAAGTTCAAAGGAGCTGAGGCCAACCCCCTTCTGAGGGACCTTGCCTGTACGCAAACAGGAGGCACGGCAGTAGGACATCCCATCTGCTTCTGAGTTGATCTGGGAGTCCCATGATCATGCCTTAATGGTCTTGTTAAATCTCTCCACCAAGCCATTAGTCTAAGAGTGATAGGGGTTGGTGAACTTGTAAGTCACACCACATTCATCCCACATACCTTTCAGTTATGCAGACATGGAATTTGTCCCTCTATCAGAGACCACTTCATTAGGAACCTCCACTCTGGTAAAAATACCAAGGCGGGCCTTTGTGGATGCAGGAGCAGTTGCAGTCCTAAGAGCGATTGACTTGGGGTGAATAGTATCATGATCCACTAGTACTAGGATAAATCTGTTCCCAGATGCAGTAGGTGGATCCAGGGAACCAACTATGTTGACCCCTACCCTTTTAAAGGGAGTCGCAACCACAGTAGTGGCATTGAAGGAGCCATTGGTTGTGTACCTGTCTAGCCAATGGCCTGCAAAGTGACACAGAAATGACAAACGTCTTCACTCTCTCAGGTAGCTGGGGCCAGTAGAAATGAACCACTAGCCAATACCAAGTCTTGGATTGTCTTAGAAGCCCACAAGGGAAATGTTATCGGCCAACATTTGGATGAACTCCCCGTACACTAGGGAGAGCACCTCTTTCTTGGCTACCCCTAGTTTGGGTGGTCCATGGCCTCAGTGTACAGTAAGCCATCCTCTCAGTAAACCATTTGAGTGCCACTGGCATATCCGCCTTCCTGCATCACAGCTTGCTGCCTGAGGCTTTCAAGAGTAGGGCACCTTCTTTGCTCCTGGCAAAGTTCCTCTCTGGAGGGTCCCCCTGCACTGGGAAGTTCTGCCAGGTCAGGCCAGGCTTGTTTAGTTGCCGCTTCCTACTCAGTCAGCATGGCCTCACCCTGGGGTGAGTTGTCCCCTGAGCCTGGTTAGTCTAAGAGACTGGGGCAGCAGTCCTCTTTCCCTTTCTCTTGTTAAGTGCTTGGCAACAGTTTCAGGCTCTAGCTTTTTATCTTTACCCTGTTGTGCAGCCTGTGCCCTAGTTGTCACACACAATCACCAAGGGAGACCCAGCATCTCTGCATGAGCCTTCTTTTCTACTTCCACCCATGCAGACGTCTCCAGATCATTGCGTAAAAGACAATCCACTGGTATGGCAGGAGACACAACCACTTTCTTTGGGCTAGGAATTTCTCCCCACTCTAAGTTCACCAAAGCTATTGGATGACGATAAAGGGCTCATTTACAAGCCCCTTGCACCACAGTAGCATCATTATTTTTACACTACTGTGGTGCAGAGCAGTCCCCCACCCAGCGCCATATTTACAAACTAGAGCAATGGGACCATTGTACAGTTTGTAAACCATTGCACTACATTATACCTGCGCCAGATATAATGTATGCAAGGGAGGCATTCCCCAGCTAGAAGGCCCATAGGAATGACACAGTGATATCCACAAGATTTCACTGCGCCATTCTAGTGTCATTTTTTAACGCCTGCTCAGGGCATGCGTTAAAGTGACACTATGCTGTTTTCAATGTGGCCCCCATAGGATTTCTAGACTAACATCAAAATAGTTGATGCTAGTCCAGCAAAACTCCACAACTGCATCAGAAATTCAGACACAGCTGTACTAACGAGCACTATGGTGTGCTGTATTATATATACAGCACTACAATGGAGTCATTAGGGGGGGCAGGGTGGCGCAAGCAAACTGGCAAATTTTGATCGATGCGCCAGTTTGTTGTAAATTAAGCCCTTAGTCTCGTCAGCATTGGTAATCAGGTGACTGGCACCAGGGCTCAAGTGGTCTAGGGAAACCAGTTTGGCTCTCACCCTGGTGACATTGGCCCCTGCATCCCTCAGGGCATCTATCTCAGTCCCATTGATGTGTGACCTTTGTCTATACTTCTCGAGACTTGGAGGTAACTCTGCCAAGGGTTCAATGTCCACCCTTCCTATGGAAACCAAGGTAGCCTCAGTATGACCTCTGGCCTCTTCAGAGCACACTTCTAATCCCATCCCAATACTAACAACACCCTTAGACTGCCCATCTTTGGGAGGCTTCTTGGGGCAAACTGCATCACCCCTCTTGTGGCCTGGCTGCTGACAGTCAAAGCACAACCCAGTCTTCTTGGGATCCCAGTTTTTCCCCTGGTACCCCTTTCCTTTGGACTATGTAGAGTCTCAGGGCCCACCCTGCTTAGAGTTCTTTTGGGGGTCTGGAGAGGACTCCTTCTTTTTACCTTTGTCCGTGCTACTCCCCTTCCCCTGTTTAGAAGTCTGAGCACCCTTCTTGGGGTCACCGCCACTATGGGCCTTGTTCTGGGTAACCCTGGACCTGATCCATTTGTCAGCTATCTTCCCCAACTCTCTGGGAGAAGACAACTCAGAATCCACTGGCTACTGTTGCAATTTCTCTGTATAGCAATTGGTTAAAATGTGCTCTTTTATCAAAAGATTATGCAGCCCTTCATATGTGTCAACATTTTTGCCATTTATCCAGCCTTTTAGTGCCTTGACTGAGGAGTCAACAAAGTTTGGTTTGGACCTTTTTGGTTGATTCTGTACTACTCTGTGGTGAGTCCAAACCCTTGTATGAGGGTCTATTTCATATGGGAATAGGACTCAGCCACTTCCTCAGGATGGGTCAGAAGTCTATCTCGGCCCTTTGCTGGGAATAACTCCCAAATTAGAGAGTTCCAGTGCTATGGACGTACCTTCCTCATTCTGCAGCACCTGTCAAAGGTTTCAAACCACTTGTCAATGTCATCAACTGGACTGTACATGAAGACAATCCCTTTGGGTACATTGGGGTTACAAGAACCCTCACTTTCCCCAATTATTTTGCTGCCACAATCCTTGGGAAGTAGTCCCAGTCTAGTCCTTCTCTCCTCCAAGGCTAGTCTCCTCTCTTTGAGCTAAAGCCTCCTCTCTTCCAGGGAGAGCCGCTGAACCATGGCCTCGAGGGTCCTACTCACCTTTCCAGTGGGGGGTTGCTAGAGTGACTACGGACACATTCCACTGGTGAAGGTGGTCTGGGGAAAGGTGGAGAACCATGGTCCTCATCTCCTTCCCCTTCACTTACTGGGGCCAGGGCT
The DNA here is from genome assembly GCF_031143425.1 of Pleurodeles waltl. Lineage (NCBI taxonomy): Eukaryota > Metazoa > Chordata > Amphibia > Caudata > Salamandridae > Pleurodeles > Pleurodeles waltl. Next base: position 1,193,977,962 of record NC_090444.1, read on the forward strand.
TCTCCTCCCAACTCTATAGGTTTTTCTTCTGAGGAGGAAGCCTCTTCCCTATCTCTGTTTTCCTCAAATGTGGTGAGGACCTCTATGAGTCCTCTCTTTTGGCAATTGGCCTAAAGCTAATGGCCCTAGTTTTGCACAGAGACCTTCGATCTTTGATCTTGAGGATAGAGAGAATAGGATGATCAAGGCTCAGGATATTCTCCAATGTGCACTGGTTATCTATTGGGTTGTATACATTTAAAAACTATTTAAAAAATGCTTTCACCTAACGTTCTTGATACATTTAGAACTTGTGAGACTTTGGGAAACCTATTGGACTGGGGATGTAACACAGGCCCTAGCAATTCCAACTAAATTTGATTTTAGAAAAATCTAAAAAAAAACAATTTCTGGATATAAGACCAATTGAGGATTTCTCGTGTACCCAAAAATATACTTATGTCTAAGTTGTGAAGTGAAACACAAGATCAAGATCCACACCACTGAAACACCAACGTAGCAAGGTGGCTGTATTATGTGGTATGACTGGGGAGTCATACCATGTAATACTACCAAGTTACCCAGAAGTGGATCTCAGGTTTAAACTAGTAAACCTTATCTCAGTCTTGTTAGAGGAACATATGTAAAGCATTTCACAACACGACTCGAAAGAAATCCAACACCAATTTAGAAAACTAAATCCGAATTTTATCTTAAATTAGACACAAAAATGAACTTTTTATCTTACACACAACCAGAGTTATGAGTTTTTAAAGCGTTGAAAAACAGAGTACTTTTAATGGTCAAACGACTCCTATTGAAGTCAATGTAGAAAATCTTAATGTGCAATCGGTCACTTGTAGGGTGAGCTTTGGGGAACCCTCTTGGAGTTTAGGTTTTGCGGGTCCCTAGACCAAGCCTCAACAGTCAGTTTCTAGTTACCTTGCTCTGGGAATCCGGGTGAAGAAGTGCTCTGGCTGTCCTTGGTGCTGACAGAATCTGCGGTTGCTGTAAAAATGCAGCACTTGACAAAAGCACACTTTGGGATGGACTCATTCTGTACCCATGTAAAGTAGAGACCTTTGGGGTCCCATGACCTGGATTCACCAGCTGGAACTTCGCCACCACGTATGGTGACTCCAAGTGCAGAGGTGGCCTTGCAGCTGTCAATCACAGGGACTGGTCATGCCAAAGATGCTTTGCTGCTCCTCTCAAAGTCTCCTTTTCAAGATGCGGATTCTCAGGAGTGGTATTGTTGCTGATGTCAGTCAATGGTGAACTGCTCTGGAGTAGGTGATGTCCGAGAAGCTGTCAGTTACTAGGCTGGTGACAAACAAGCCTTGCTAGCAGCAAAAGTAGTTCACGGTTACTTTGTCTGCTGGAGGTCGTCTGGTAGGGTGTAGTGACTTGAAACTTGGTAAGAGCCCCACTACCACTCCTGGGGTGCAGGTCAGTGACTTTCTTTAGCCTCACTCACAGGGGGCCCGATGGGTTGCACTTCTGAGGACACAGCATGACATTTCTTCTGCAGGTTGCAGGTGACTGGTACCCAGCGGTGTAGCTTGGTCAGTAAGATTGGGCGGATGTGAACTTCAGATTTTCCAACAATCAGACTAGCTTATAATGTTTTAATATATTATATGACAAGCAGGATGTGTGACAGGGGCTTGTGGCGCAGTGGAAAGGGAGAGGAATTTGGAATGGTGGGAGTACCAAGAGAGAAAACACAATATTTAGT